>NC_091745.1:31963008-32303365 GCF_043380555.1 Nothobranchius furzeri
TTAGCACTTATGGTTTGGAAATGGCACCCAGAATTATGTTGCACGAAGCACAATTTCACATCATTCTGGGTTCATTTGTGTGAAAACAAGGTCCAATCAGGCTGAAACGTTACAAGAAGGTAGAATCAATTGAGTTGTAAGTGATCTGAACGTTTCATGATGATCGCACATTCCTATAGGGGGTCACACCATGTCCCAAAGGTCAACGGGCCTGGTGTCACTTTAAAGAAGTAGTCCAGTTACACCTTTGTGGGCTTATAACTTGGCTTCTGAATATCCTAGAGAGGTCAGGTTTGTTTTAGAGTACTCCAATTAACAGCCCCCATTACCCCAAAAAGGAATGGAGTCATTAGCACTTATGGTTTTTAAATGGCACCCAGAATTATGTTGCACGAAGCACAATTTCACATCATTCTGGGTTCATTTGTGTGAAAACAAGGTCCAATCAGGCTGAAACATTACAGGAAGGTAGAATCTATTGAGTTGTAAGTGATCTGAACGTTTCATGATGATAGCACTTTCCTAAGGGGGTCAAACCATGTCCCAAAGGTAACCGGATTTGGTGTCACTTTAAAGAAGTCGTCCAGTTACACCTTTGTGGGCTTATAACCTGGCTTCTGAATGTCCTAGAGAGGTAAGGTTTGTTTTAGTGTACTCCAATCAACAGCCCCTACAACCACAAAAAGGAATGGAGTCATTAGCACTTATGGTTTGTAAATGGCACCCAGATTTATGTTGCACGAAGCACAATTTCACATCATTCTGGGTCCATTTGTGTGAAAACAAGGTCCAATCAGGCTGAAACGTTACAAGAAGGTAGAATCTATTGAGTTGTAAGTGATCTGAACGTTTCATGATGATCGCACATTCCTGTAGGGGGTCAAACCATGTCCCAAAGGTCACCGGGCCTGGTGTCACTTTAAAGAAGTAGTCCAGTTACACCTTTGTGGGCTTTTAACTTGGCTTCTGAATGTCCTAGAGAGGTCAGGTTTGTTTTAGTGTACTCCAATCAACGGCCCCTACAACCACAAAAAGGAATGGAGTCATTAGCACTTATGGTTTGTAAATGGCACCCAGAATTATGTTGCACAAAGCACAATTTCACATCATTCTGGGTCCATTTGTGTGAAAACAAGGTCCAATCAGGCTGAAACGTTACAAGAAGGTAGAATCTATTGAGTTGTAAGTGATCTGAACGTTTCATGATGGTCGCACATTCCTATATGGGGTAAAACCATGTCCCAAAGGTCACCGGGCCTGGTGTCACTTTAAAGAAGTAGTCCACTTATAACTTGACTTCTGAATATCCTAGAGAGGTCAGGTTTGTTTTATAGTACTCCAATTAACAGCCCCCATTACCCCAAAAAGGAATGGAGTCATTAGCACTTATGGTTTTTAAATGGCACCCAGAATTATGTTGCACGAAGCACAATTTCACATCATTCTGGGTTCATTTGTGTGAAAACAAGGTCCAATCAGGCTGAAACATTACAGGAAGGTAGAATCTATTGAGTTGTAAGTGATCTGAACGTTTCATGATGATAGCACTTTCCTAAGGGGGTCAAACCATGTCCCAAAGGTCACCGGATTTGGTGTCAATTTAAAGAAGTAGTCCAGTTACACCTTTGTGGGCTTATAACTTGGCTTCTGAATGTCCTAGAGAGGTCAGGTTTGTTTTAGTGTACTCCAATCAACAGCCCCTACAACCACAAAAAGGAATGGAGTCATTAGCACTTATGGTTTGTAAATGGCACCCAGAATTATGTTGCACGAAGCACAATTTCACATCATTCTGGGTCCATTTGTGTGAAAACAAGGTCCAATCAGAATGAAACGTTACAAGAAGGTAGAATCTATTGAGTTGTAAGTGATCTGAACGTTTCATGATGATCGCACATTCCTATAGGGGGTCAAACCATGTCCCAAAGGTCACCGGGCCTGGTGTCACTTTAAAGAAGTAGTCCAGTTACACCTTTGTGGGCTTATAACTTGGCTTCTGAATGTCCTAGAGAGGTCAGGTTTGTTTTAGTGTACTCCAATCAACGGCCCCTACAACCACAAAAAGGAATGGAGTCATTAGCACTTATGGTTTGTAAATGGCACCCAGAATTATGTTGCACGAAGCACAATTTCACATCATTCTGGGTCCATTTGTGTGAAAACAAGGTCCAGTCAGGCTGAAACGTTACAAGAAGGTAGAATCTATTGAGTTGTAAGTGATCTGAATGTTTCATGATGATCGCACATTCCTATATGGGGTAAAACCATGTCCCAAAGGTCACCGGACCTGGTGTCACTTTAAAGAAGTAGTCCAGTTACACCTTTGCTGGCTTATAACGTGGCTTCTGAATTTCCTAGAGAGGTCAGGTTTGTTTTAGTGTACTCCAATCAACAGCCCCTACAACCACAAAAAGGAATGGAGTCATTAGCACTTATGGTTTGTAAATGGCACCCAGAATTATGTTGCACGAAGCACAATTTCACATCATTCTGGGTCCATTTGTGTGAAAACAAGGTCCAATCAGGCTGAAACGTTACAAGAAGGTAGAATCTATTGAGTTGTAAGTGATCTGAACGTTCCATGATGATCGCACATTCCTATAGGTGGTCAACCATGTCCCAAAGGTCACCGGGCCTGGTGTCACTTTAAAGAAGTAGTCCACTTATAACTCTGCTTCTGAATATCCTAGAGAGGTCAGGTTTGTTTTAGAGTACTCCAATTAACAGCCCCTATTATCTCAAAAAGGAATGGAGTCATTAGCACTTATGGTTTTTAAATGGCACCCAGAATTATGTTGCACGAAGCACAATTTCACATCATTCTGGGTTCATTTGTGTGAAAACAAGGTCCAATCAGGCTGAAACATTACAGGAAGGTAGAATCTATTGAGTTGTAAGTGATCTGAACGTTTCATGATGATAGCACTTTCCTAAGGGGGTCAAACCATGTCCCAAAGGTCACCGGATCTGGTGTCAATTTAAATAAGTAGTCCAGTTACACCTTTGTGGGCTTATAACTTGGCTTCTGAATGTCCTAGAGAGGTCAGGTTTGTTTTAGTGTACTCCAATCAACAGCCCCTACAACCACAAAAAGGAATGGAGTCATTAGCACTTATGGTTTGTAAATGGCACCCAGAATTATGTTGCATGAAGCACAATTTCACATAATTCTGGGTCCATTTGTGTGAAAACAAGGTCCAATCAGGCTGAAACGTTACAAGAAGGTAGAATCTATTGAGTTGTAAGTGATCTGAACGTTTCATGATGATCGCACATTCCTATAGGGGGTCAAACCATGTCCCAAAGGTCACCGGGCCTTGTGTCACTTTAAAGAAGTAGTCCAGTTACACATTTGTGGGCTTATAACTTGGCTTCTGAATGTCCTAGAGAGGTCAGGTTTGTTTTAGTGTACTCCAATCAACGGCCCCTCCAACCACAAAAAGGAATGGAGTCATTAGCACTTATGGTTTGTAAATGGCACCCAGAATTATGTTGCACAAAGCACAATTTCACATCATTCTGGGTCCATTTGTGTGAAAACAAGGTCCAATTAGGCTGAAACGTTACAAGAAGGTAGAATCTATTGAGTTGTAAGTGATCTGAACGTTTCATGATGATCGCACATTCCTATAGGGGGTCAAACCATGTCCCAAAGGTCACCGGGCCTGGTGTCACTTTAAAGAAGTAGTCCAGTTACACCTTTGTGGGCTTATAACTTGGTTTCTGAATGTCCTAGAGAGGTCAGGTTTGTTTTAGTGTACTCCAATCAACAGACCCTACAACCACAAAAAGGAATGGAGTCATTAGCACTTATGGTTTGTAAATGGCACCCAGAATTATGTTGCACAAAGCACAATTTCACATCATTCTGGGTTCATTTGTGTGAAAACAAGGTCCAATCAGGCTGAAACGTTACAGGAAGGTAGAATCTATTGAGTTGTAAGTGATCTGAACGTTTCATGATGATAGCACTTTCCTAAGGGGGTCAAACCATGTCCCAAAGGTCACCGGATCTGGTGTCAATTTAAAGAAGTAGTCCAGTTACACATTTGTGGGCTTATAACTTGGCTTCTGAATGTCCTAGAAAGATCAGGTTTGTTTTAGTGTACTCCAATCAACAGCCCCTAAGACCACAAAAAGGAATGGAGTCATTAGCACTTATGGTTTGGAAATGGCACCCAGAATTATGTTGCACGAAGCACAATTTCACATCATTCTGGGTTCATTTGTGTGAAAACAAGGTCCAATCAGGCTGAAACGTTACAAGAAGGTAGAATCAATTGAGTTGTAAGTGATCTGAACGTTTCATGATGATCGCACATTCCTATAGGGGGTCACACCATGTCCCAAAGGTCACCGGGCCTGGTGTCACTTTAAAGAAGTAGTCCAGTTACACCTTTGTGGGCTTATAACTTGGCTTCTGAATATCCTAGAGAGGTCAGGTTTGTTTTAGAGTACTCCAATTAACAGCCCCCATTACCCCAAAAAGGAATGGAGTCATTAGCACTTATGGTTTTTAAATGGCACCCAGAATTATGTTGCACGAAGCACAATTTCACATCATTCTGGGTTCATTTGTGTGAAAACAAGGTCCAATCAGGCTGAAACATTACAGGAAGGTAGAATCTATTGAGTTGTAAGTGATCTGAACGTTTCATGATGATAGCACTTTCCTAAGGGGGTCAAACCATGTCCCAAAGGTAACCGGATTTGGTGTCACTTTAAAGAAGTAGTCCAGTTACACCTTTGTGGGCTTATAACCTGGCTTCTGAATGTCCTAGAGAGGTCAGGTTTGTTTTAGTGTACTCCAATCAACAGCCCCTACAACCACAAAAAGGAATGGAGTCATTAGCACTTATGGTTTGTAAATGGCACCCAGATTTATGTTGCACGAAGCACAATTTCACATCATTCTGGGTCCATTTGTGTGAAAACAAGGTCCAATCAGGCTGAAACGTTACAAGAAGGTAGAATCTATTGAGTTGTAAGTGATCTGAACGTTTCATGATGATCGCACATTCCTATAGGGGGTCAAACCATGTCCCAAAGGTCACCGGGCCTGGTGTCACTTTAAAGAAGTAGTCCAGTTACACCTTTGTGGGCTTTTAACTTGGCTTCTGAATGTCCTAGAGAGGTCAGGTTTGTTTTAGTGTACTCCAATCAACGGCCCCTACAACCACAAAAAGGAATGGAGTCATTAGCACTTATGGTTTGTAAATGGCACCCAGAATTATGTTGCACGAAGCACAATTTCACATAATTCTGGGTCCATTTGTGTGAAAACAAGGTCCAATCAGGCTGAAACGTTACAAGAAGGTAGAATCTATTGAGTTGTAAGTGATCTGAATGTTTCATGATGATCGCACATTCCTATATGGGGTAAAACCATGTCCCAAAGGTCACCGGGCCTGGTGTCACTTTAAAGAAATAGTCCAGTTACACCTTTGTGGGCTTAAAACTTGGCTTCTGAATTTCCTAGAGAGGTCAGGTTTGTTTTAGTGTACTCCAATCAACAGCCCCTACAACCACAAAAAGGAATGGAGTCATTAGCACTTATGGTTTGTAAATGGCACCCAGAATTATGTTGCACGAAGCACAATTTCACATCATTCTGGGTCCATTTGTGTGAAAACAAGGTCCAATCAGGCTGAAACGTTACAAGAAGGTAGAATCTATTGAGTTGTAAGTGATCTGAACGTTTCATGATGATCGCACATTCCTATAGGGGGTCAAACCATGTCCCAAAGGTCACCGGGCCTTGTGTCACTTTAAAGAAGTAGTCCAGTTACACATTTGTGGGCTTATAACTTGGCTTCTGAATGTCCTAGAGAGGTCAGGTTTGTTTTAGTGTACTCCAATCAACGGCCCCTCCAACCACAAAAAGGAATGGAGTCATTAACACTTATGGTTTGTAAATGGCACCCAGAATTATGTTGCACAAAGCACAATTTCACATCATTCTGGGTCCATTTGTGTGAAAACAAGGTCCAATTAGGCTGAAACGTTACAAGAAGGTAGAATCTATTGAGTTGTAAGTGATCTGAACGTTTCATGATGATCGCACATTCCTATAGGGGGTCAAACCATGTCCCAAAGGTCACCGGGCCTGGTGTCACTTTAAAGAAGTAGTCCAGTTACACCTTTGTGGGCTTATAACTTGGTTTCTGAATGTCCTAGAGAGGTCAGGTTTGTTTTAGTGTACTCCAATCAACAGACCCTACAACCACAAAAAGGAATGGAGTCATTAGCACTTATGGTTTGTAAATGGCACCCAGAATTATGTTGCACAAAGCACAATTTCACATCATTCTGGGTTCATTTGTGTGAAAACAAGGTCCAATCAGGCTGAAACGTTACAGGAAGGTAGAATCTATTGAGTTGTAAGTGATCTGAACGTTTCATGATGATAGCACTTTCCTAAGGGGGTCAAACCATGTCCCAAAGGTCACCGGATCTGGTGTCAATTTAAAGAAGTAGTCCAGTTACACATTTGTGGGCTTATAACTTGGCTTCTGAATGTCCTAGAAAGATCAGGTTTGTTTTAGTGTACTCCAATCAACAGCCCCTAAGACCACAAAAAGGAATGGAGTCATTAGCACTTATGGTTTGGAAATGGCACCCAGAATTATGTTGCACGAAGCACAATTTCACATCATTCTGGGTTCATTTGTGTGAAAACAAGGTCCAATCAGGCTGAAACGTTACAAGAAGGTAGAATCAATTGAGTTGTAAGTGATCTGAACGTTTCATGATGATCGCACATTCCTATAGGGGGTCACACCATGTCCCAAAGGTCACCGGGCCTGGTGTCACTTTAAAGAAGTAGTCCAGTTACACCTTTGTGGGCTTATAACTTGGCTTCTGAATATCCTAGAGAGGTCAGGTTTGTTTTAGAGTACTCCAATTAACAGCCCCCATTACCCCAAAAAGGAATGGAGTCATTAGCACTTATGGTTTTTAAATGGCACCCAGAATTATGTTGCACGAAGCACAATTTCACATCATTCTGGGTTCATTTGTGTGAAAACAAGGTCCAGTCAGGCTGAAACATTACAGGAAGGTAGAATCTATTGAGTTGTAAGTGATCTGAACGTTTCATGATGATACCACTTTCCTAAGGGGGTCAAACCATGTCCCAAAGGTAACCGGATTTGGTGTCACTTTAAAGAAGTAGTCCAGTTACACCTTTGTGGGCTTATAACCTGGCTTCTGAATGTCCTAGAGAGGTCAGGTTTGTTTTAGTGTACTCCAATCAACAGCCCCTACAACCACAAAAAGGAATGGAGTCATTAGCACTTATGGTTTGTAAATGGCACCCAGATTTATGTTGCACGAAGCACAATTTCACATCATTCTGGGTCCATTTGTGTGAAAACAAGGTCCAATCAGGCTGAAACGTTACAAGAAGGTAGAATCTATTGAGTTGTAAGTGATCTGAACGTTTCATGATGATCGCACATTCCTATAGGGGGTCAAACCATGTCCCAAAGGTCACCGGGCCTGGTGTCATTTTAAAGAAGTAGTCCAGTTACACCTTTGTGGGCTTATAACTTGGCTTCTGAATATCCTAGAGAGGTCAGGTTTGTTTTAGAGTACTCCAATTAACAGCCCCCATTACCCCAAAAAGGAATGGAGTCATTAGCACTTATGGTTTTTAAATGGCACCCAGAATTATGTTGCACGAAGCACAATTTCACATCATTCTGGGTTCATTTGTGTGAAAACAAGGTCCAATCAGGCTGAAACATTACAGGAAGGTAGAATCTATTGAGTTGTAAGTGATCTGAACGTTTCATGATGATAGCACTTTCCTAAGGGGGTCAAACCATGTCCCAAAGGTAACCGGATTTGGTGTCACTTTAAAGAAGTAGTCCAGTTACACCTTTGTGGGCTTATAACCTGGCTTCTGAATGTCCTAGAGAGGTCAGGTTTGTTTTAGTGTACTCCAATCAACAGCCCCTACAACCACAAAAAGGAATGGAGTCATTAGCACTTATGGTTTGTAAATGGCACCCAGATTTATGTTGCACGAAGCACAATTTCACATCATTCTGGGTCCATTTGTGTGAAAACAAGGTCCAATCAGGCTGAAACGTTACAAGAAGGTAGAATCTATTGAGTTGTAAGTGATCTGAACGTTTCATGATGATCGCACATTCCTATAGGGGGTCAAACCATGTCCCAAAGGTCACCGGGCCTGGTGTCACTTTAAAGAAGTAGTCCAGTTACACCTTTGTGGGCTTATAACTTGGCTTCTGAATGTCCTAGAGAGGTCAGGTTTGTTTTAGTGTACTCCAATCAACGGCCCCTACAACCACAAAAAGGAATGGAGTCATTAGCACTTATGGTTTGTAAATGGCACCCAGAATTATGTTGCACGAAGCACAATTTCACATCATTCTGGGTCCATTTGTGTGAAAACAAGGTCCAATCAGGCTGAAACGTTACAAGAAGGTAGAATCAATTGAGTTGTAAGTGATCTGAACGTTTCATGATGATCGCACATTCCTATAGGGGGTCACACCATGTCCCAAAGGTCACCGGGCCTGGTGTCACTTTAAAGAAGTAGTCCAGTTACACCTTTGTGGGCTTATAACTTGGCTTCTGAATATCCTAGAGAGGTCAGGTTTGTTTTAGAGTACTCCAATTAACAGCCCCCATTACCCCAAAAAGGAATGGAGTCATTAGCACTTATGGTTTTTAAATGGCACCCAGAATTATGTTGCACGAAGCACAATTTCACATCATTCTGGGTTCATTTGTGTGAAAACAAGGTCCAATCAGGCTGAAACATTACAGGAAGGTAGAATCTATTGAGTTGTAAGTGATCTGAACGTTTCATGATGATAGCACTTTCCTAAGGGGGTCAAACCATGTCCCAAAGGTAACCGGATTTGGTGTCACTTTAAAGAAGTAGTCCAGTTACACCTTTGTGGGCTTATAACCTGGCTTCTGAATGTCCTAGAGAGGTCAGGTTTGTTTTAGTGTACTCCAATCAACAGCCCCTACAACCACAAAAAGGAATGGAGTCATTAGCACTTATGGTTTGTAAATGGCACCCAGATTTATGTTGCACGAAGCACAATTTCACATCATTCTGGGTCCATTTGTGTGAAAACAAGGTCCAATCAGGCTGAAACGTTACAAGAAGGTAGAATCTATTGAGTTGTAAGTGATCTGAACGTTTCATGATGATCGCACATTCCTATAGGGGGTCAAACCATGTCCCAAAGGTCACCGGGCCTGGTGTCACTTTAAAGAAGTAGTCCAGTTACACCTTTGTGGGCTTTTAACTTGGCTTCTGAATGTCCTAGAGAGGTCAGGTTTGTTTTAGTGTACTCCAATCAACGGCCCCTACAACCACAAAAAGGAATGGAGTCATTAGCACTTATGGTTTGTAAATGGCACCCAGAATTATGTTGCACGAAGCACAATTTCACATAATTCTGGGTCCATTTGTGTGAAAACAAGGTCCAATCAGGCTGAAACGTTACAAGAAGGTAGAATCTATTGAGTTGTAAGTGATCTGAATGTTTCATGATGATCGCACATTCCTATATGGGGTAAAACCATGTCCCAAAGGTCACCGGGCCTGGTGTCACTTTAAAGAAATAGTCCAGTTACACCTTTGTGGGCTTAAAACTTGGCTTCTGAATTTCCTAGAGAGGTCAGGTTTGTTTTAGTGTACTCCAATCAACAGCCCCTACAACCACAAAAAGGAATGGAGTCATTAGCACTTATGGTTTGTAAATGGCACCCAGAATTATGTTGCACGAAGCACAATTTCACATCATTCTGGGTCCATTTGTGTGAAAACAAGGTCCAATCAGGCTGAAACGTTACAAGAAGGTAGAATCTAATGAGTTGTAAGTGATCTGAACGTTTCATGATGATCGCACATTCCTATAGGGGGTCAAACCATGTCCCAAAGGTCACCGGGCCTTGTGTCACTTTAAAGAAGTAGTCCAGTTACACATTTGTGGGCTTATAACTTGGCTTCTGAATGTCCTAGAGAGGTCAGGTTTGTTTTAGTGTACTCCAATCAACGGCCCCTCCAACCACAAAAAGGAATGGAGTCATTAACACTTATGGTTTGTAAATGGCACCCAGAATTATGTTGCACAAAGCACAATTTCACATCATTCTGGGTCCATTTGTGTGAAAACAAGGTCCAATTAGGCTGAAACGTTACAAGAAGGTAGAATCTATTGAGTTGTAAGTGATCTGAACGTTTCATGATGATCGCACATTCCTATAGGGGGTCAAACCATGTCCCAAAGGTCACCGGGCCTGGTGTCACTTTAAAGAAGTAGTCCAGTTACACCTTTGTGGGCTTATAACTTGGTTTCTGAATGTCCTAGAGAGGTCAGGTTTGTTTTAGTGTACTCCAATCAACAGACCCTACAACCACAAAAAGGAATGGAGTCATTAGCACTTATGGTTTGTAAATGGCACCCAGAATTATATTGCACAAAGCACAATTTCACATCATTCTGGGTTCATTTGTGTGAAAACAAGGTCCAATCAGGCTGAAACGTTACAGGAAGGTAGAATCTATTGAGTTGTAAGTGATCTGAACGTTTCATGATGATAGCACTTTCCTAAGGGGGTCAAACCATGTCCCAAAGGTCACCGGATCTGGTGTCAATTTAAAGAAGTAGTCCAGTTACACATTTGTGGGCTTATAACTTGGCTTCTGAATGTCCTAGAAAGATCAGGTTTGTTTTAGTGTACTCCAATCAACAGCCCCTAAGACCACAAAAAGGAATGGAGTCATTAGCACTTATGGTTTGGAAATGGCACCCAGAATTATGTTGCACGAAGCACAATTTCACATCATTCTGGGTTCATTTGTGTGAAAACAAGGTCCAATCAGGCTGAAACGTTACAAGAAGGTAGAATCAATTGAGTTGTAAGTGATCTGAACGTTTCATGATGATCGCACATTCCTATAGGGGGTCACACCATGTCCCAAAGGTCACCGGGCCTGGTGTCACTTTAAAGAAGTAGTCCAGTTACACCTTTGTGGGCTTATAACTTGGCTTCTGAATATCCTAGAGAGGTCAGGTTTGTTTTAGAGTACTCCAATTAACAGCCCCCATTACCCCAAAAAGGAATGGAGTCATTAGCACTTATGGTTTTTAAATGGCACCCAGAATTATGTTGCACGAAGCACAATTTCACATCATTCTGGGTTCATTTGTGTGAAAACAAGGTCCAGTCAGGCTGAAACATTACAGGAAGGTAGAATCTATTGAGTTGTAAGTGATCTGAACGTTTCATGATGATACCACTTTCCTAAGGGGGTCAAACCATGTCCCAAAGGTAACCGGATTTGGTGTCACTTTAAAGAAGTAGTCCAGTTACACCTTTGTGGGCTTATAACCTGGCTTCTGAATGTCCTAGAGAGGTCAGGTTTGTTTTAGTGTACTCCAATCAACAGCCCCTACAACCACAAAAAGGAATGGAGTCATTAGCACTTATGGTTTGTAAATGGCACCCAGATTTATGTTGCACGAAGCACAATTTCACATCATTCTGGGTCCATTTGTGTGAAAACAAGGTCCAATCAGGCTGAAACGTTACAAGAAGGTAGAATCTATTGAGTTGTAAGTGATCTGAACGTTTCATGATGATCGCACATTCCTATAGGGGGTCAAACCATGTCCCAAAGGTCACCGGGCCTGGTGTCACTTTAAAGAAGTAGTCCAGTTACACCTTTGTGGGCTTATAACTTGGCTTCTGAATATCCTAGAGAGGTCAGGTTTGTTTTAGAGTACTCCAATTGACAGCCCCCATTACCCCAAAAAGGAATGGAGTCATTAGCACTTATGGTTTTTAAATGGCACCCAGAATTATGTTGCACGAAGCACAATTTCACATCATTCTGGGTTCATTTGTGTGAAAACAAGGTCCAATCAGGCTGAAACATTACAGGAAGGTAGAATCTATTGAGTTGTAAGTGATCTGAACGTTTCATGATGATAGCACTTTCCTAAGGGGGTCAAACCATGTCCCAAAGGTAACCGGATTTGGTGTCACTTTAAAGAAGTAGTCCAGTTACACCTTTGTGGGCTTATAACCTGGCTTCTGAATGTCCTAGAGAGGTCAGGTTTGTTTTAGTGTACTCCAATCAACAGCCCCTACAACCACAAAAAGGAATGGAGTCATTAGCACTTATGGTTTGTAAATGGCACCCAGATTTATGTTGCACGAAGCACAATTTCACATCATTCTGGGTCCATTTGTGTGAAAACAAGGTCCAATCAGGCTGAAACGTTACAAGAAGGTAGAATCTATTGAGTTGTAAGTGATCTGAACGTTTCATGATGATCGCACATTCCTATAGGGGGTCAAACCATGTCCCAAAGGTCACCGGGCCTGGTGTCACTTTAAAGAAGTAGTCCAGTTACACCTTTGTGGGCTTTTAACTTGGCTTCTGAATGTCCTAGAGAGGTCAGGTTTGTTTTAGTGTACTCCAATCAACGGCCCCTACAACCACAAAAAGGAATGGAGTCATTAGCACTTATGGTTTGTAAATGGCACCCAGAATTATGTTGCACGAAGCACAATTTCACATAATTCTGGGTCCATTTGTGTGAAAACAAGGTCCAATCAGGCTGAAACGTTACAAGAAGGTAGAATCTATTGAGTTGTAAGTGATCTGAATGTTTCATGATGATCGCACATTCCTATATGGGGTAAAACCATGTCCCAAAGGTCACCGGGCCTGGTGTCACTTTAAAGAAATAGTCCAGTTACACCTTTGTGGGCTTAAAACTTGGCTTCTGAATGTCCTAGAGAGGTCAGGTTTGTTTTAGTGTACTCCAATCAACGGCCCCTCCAACCACAAAAAGGAATGGAGTCATTAGCACTTATGGTTTGTAAATGGCACCCAGAATTATGTTGCACAAAGCACACTTTCACATCATTCTGGGTCCATTTGTGTGAAAACAAGGTCCAATTAGGCTGAAACGTTACAAGAAGGTAGAATCTATTGAGTTGTAAGTGATCTGAACGTTTCATGATGATCGCACATTCCTATAGGGGGTCAAACCATGTCCCAAAGGTCACCGGGCCTGGTGTCACTTTAAAGAAGTAGTCCAGTTACACCTTTGTGGGCTTATAACTTGGTTTCTGAATGTCCTAGAGAGGTCAGGTTTGTTTTAGTGTACTCCAATCAACAGACCCTACAACCACAAAAAGGAATGGAGTCATTAGCACTTATGGTTTGTAAATGACACCCAGAATTATGTTGCACAAAGCACAATTTCACATCATTCTGGGTTCATTTGTGTGAAAACAAGGTCCAATCAGGCTGAAACGTTACAGGAAGGTAGAATCTATTGAGTTGTAAGTGATCTGAACGTTTCATGATGATAGCACTTTCCTAAGGGGGTCAAACCATGTCCCAAAGGTCACCGGATCTGGTGTCAATTTAAAGAAGTAGTCCAGTTACACATTTGTGGGCTTATAACTTGGCTTCTGAATGTCCTAGAAAGATCAGGTTTGTTTTAGTGTACTCCAATCAACAGCCCCTACAACCACAAAAAGGAATGGAGTCATTAGCACTTATGGTTTGGAAATGGCACCCAGAATTATGTTGCACGAAGCACAATTTCACATCATTCTGGGTTCATTTGTGTGAAAACAAGGTCCAATCAGGCTGAAACGTTACAAGAAGGTAGAATCAATTGAGTTGTAAGTGATCTGAACGTTTCATGATGATCGCACATTCCTATAGGGGGTCACACCATGTCCCAAAGGTCACCGGGCCTGGTGTCACTTTAAAGAAGTAGTCCAGTTACACCTTTGTGGGCTTATAACTTGGCTTCTGAATATCCTAGAGAGGTCAGGTTTGTTTTAGAGTACTCCAATTAACAGCCCCCATTACCCCAAAAAGGAATGGAGTCATTAGCACTTATGGTTTTTAAATGGCACCCAGAATTATGTTGCACGAAGCACAATTTCACATCATTCTGGGTTCATTTGTGTGAAAACAAGGTCCAATCAGGCTGAAACATTACAGGAAGGTAGAATCT
This sequence comes from Nothobranchius furzeri, assembly GCF_043380555.1. Taxonomy (NCBI): domain Eukaryota; kingdom Metazoa; phylum Chordata; class Actinopteri; order Cyprinodontiformes; family Nothobranchiidae; genus Nothobranchius; species Nothobranchius furzeri. The sequence goes on from NC_091745.1 coordinate 31,977,051, forward strand.
ATTGAGTTGTAAGTGATCTGAACGTTTCATGATGATAGCACTTTCCTAAGGGGGTCAAACCATGTCCCAAAGGTAACCGGATTTGGTGTCACTTTAAAGAAGTAGTCCAGTTACACCTTTGTGGGCTTATAACCTGGCTTCTGAATGTCCTAGAGAGGTCAGGTTTGTTTTAGTGTACTCCAATCAACAGCCCCTACAACCACAAAAAGGAATGGAGTCATTAGCACTTATGGTTTGTAAATGGCACCCAGATTTATGTTGCACGAAGCACAATTTCACATCATTCTGGGTCCATTTGTGTGAAAACAAGGTCCAATCAGGCTGAAACGTTACAAGAAGGTAGAATCTATTGAGTTGTAAGTGATCTGAACGTTTCATGATGATCGCACATTCCTATAGGGGGTCAAACCATGTCCCAAAGGTCACCGGGCCTGGTGTCACTTTAAAGAAGTAGTCCAGTTACACCTTTGTGGGCTTTTAACTTGGCTTCTGAATGTCCTAGAGAGGTCAGGTTTGTTTTAGTGTACTCCAATCAACGGCCCCTACAACCACAAAAAGGAATGGAGTCATTAGCACTTATGGTTTGTAAATGGCACCCAGAATTATGTTGCACGAAGCACAATTTCACATAATTCTGGGTCCATTTGTGTGAAAACAAGGTCCAATCAGGCTGAAACGTTACAAGAAGGTAGAATCTATTGAGTTGTAAGTGATCTGAATGTTTCATGATGATCGCACATTCCTATATGGGGTAAAACCATGTCCCAAAGGTCACCGGGCCTGGTGTCACTTTAAAGAAATAGTCCAGTTACACCTTTGTGGGCTTAAAACTTGGCTTCTGAATTTCCTAGAGAGGTCAGGTTTGTTTTAGTGTACTCCAATCAACAGCCCCTACAACCACAAAAAGGAATGGAGTCATTAGCACTTATGGTTTGTAAATGGCACCCAGAATTATGTTGCACGAAGCACAATTTCACATCATTCTAGGTCCATTTGTGTGAAAACAAGGTCCAATCAGGCTGAAACGTTACAAGAAGGTAGAATCTATTGAGTTGTAAGTGATCTGAACGTTTCATGATGATCGCACATTCCTATAGGGGGTCAACCATGTCCCAAAGGTCACCGGGCCTGGTGTCACTTTAAAGAAGTAGTCCACTTATAACTTGGCTTCTGAATGTCCTAGAGAGGTCAGGTTTGTTTTAGTGTACTCCAATCAACGGCCCCTACAACCACAAAAAGGAATGGAGTCATTAGCACTTATGGTTTGTAAATCGCACCCAGAATTATGTTGCACAAAGCACAATTTCACATCATTCTGGGTCCATTTGTGTGAAAACAAGGTCCAATCAGGCTGAAACGTTACAAGAAGGTAGAATCTATTGAGTTGTAAGTGATCTGAACGTTTCATGATGATCGCACATTCCTATAGGGGGTCAAACCATGTCCCAAAGGTCACCGGGCCTGGTGTCACTTTAAAGAAGTAGTCCAGTTACACCTTTATGGGCTTATAACTTGGTTTCTGAATGTCCTAGAGAGGTCAGGTTTGTTTTAGTGTACTCCAATCAACAGCCCCTACAACCACAAAAAGGAATGGAGTCATTAGCACTTATGGTTTGTAAATGGCACCCAGAATTATGTTGCACGAAGCACAATTTCACATCATTCTGGGTCCATTTGTGTGAAAACAAGGTCCAATCAGGCTGAAACGTTACAAGTAGGTAGATTCAATTGAGTTGTAAGTGATCTGAACGTTTCATGATGATCGCACATTCCTATAGGGGGTCACACCATGTCCCAAAGGTCACCGGACCTGGTGTCACTTTAAAGAAGTAGTCCAGTTACACCTTTGTGGGCTTATAACTTGGCTTCTGAATATCCTAGAGAGGTCAGGTTTGTTTTAGAGTACTCCAATTAACAGCCTCCATTACCCCAAAAAGGAATGGAGTCATTAGCACTTATGGTTTTTAAATGGCACCCAGAATTATGTTGCACGAAGCACAATTTCACATCATTCTGGGTTCATTTGTGTGAAAACAATGTCCAATAAGGCTGAAACGTTACAGGGAGGTAGAATCTATTGAGTTGTAAGTGATCTGAACGTTTCATGATGATAGCACTTTCCTAAGGGGGTCAAACCATGTCCCAAAGGTCACCGGATCTGGTGTCTACTTAAAGAAGTAGTCCAGTTACACCTTTGTGGGCTTATAACTTGGCTTCTGAATTTCCTAGAGAGGTCAGGTTTGTTTTAGTGTACTCAAATCAACAGCCCCTACAACCACAAAAAGGAATGGAGTCATTAGCACTTATGGTTTGTAAATGGCACCCAGAATTATGTTGCACGAAGCACAATTTCACATCATTCTGGGTCCATTTGTGTGAAAACAAAGTCCAATCAGACTGAAACGTTACAAGAAGGTAGAATCTATTGAGTTGTAAGTGATCTGAACGTTTCATGATGATTGCACATTCCTATAGGGGGTCAAACCATGTCCCAAAGGTCACCGGGCCTGGTGTCACTTTAAAGAAGTAGTCCAGTTACACCTTTGTGGGCTTATAACTTGGCTTCTGAATGTCCTAGAGAGGTCAGGTTTGTTTTAGTGTACTCCAATCAACAGCCCCTACAACCACAAAAAGGAATGGAGTCATTAGCACTTATGGTTTGTAAATGGCACCCAGAATTATGTTGCACGAAGCACAATTTCACATCATTCTGGGTCCATTTGTGTGAAAACAAGGTCCAATCAGGCTGAAACGTTACAAGAAGGTAGAATCTATTGAGTTGTAAGTTATCTGAACGTTTCATGATGATCGCACATTCCTATAGGGGGTCAAACCATGTCCCAAAGGTCACCGGGCCTGGTGTCACTTTAAAGAAGTAGTCCAGTTACACCTTTGTGGGCTTATAACCTGGCTTCTGAATGTCCTAGAGAGGTCAGGTTTGTTTTAGTGTACTCCAATCAACAGCCCCTACAACCACAAAAAGGAATGGAGTCATTAGCACTTATGGTTTGTAAATGGCACCCAGATTTATGTTGCACGAAGCACAATTTCACATCATTCTGGGTCCATTTGTGTGAAAACAAGGTCCAATCAGGCTGAAACGTTACAAGAAGGTAGAATCTATTGAGTTGTAAGTGATCTGAACGTTTCATGATGATCGCACATTCCTATAGGGGGTCAAACCATGTCCCAAAGGTCACCGGGCCTGGTGTCACTTTAAAGAAGTAGTCCAGTTACACCTTTGTGGGCTTTTAACTTGGCTTCTGAATGTCCTAGAGAGGTCAGGTTTGTTTTAGTGTACTCCAATCAACGGCCCCTACAACCACAAAAAGGAATGGAGTCATTAGCACTTATGGTTTGTAAATGGCACCCAGAATTATGTTGCACGAAGCACAATTTCACATAATTCTGGGTCCATTTGTGTGAAAACAAGGTCCAATCAGGCTGAAACGTTACAAGAAGGTAGAATCTATTGAGTTGTAAGTGATCTGAATGTTTCATGATGATCGCACATTCCTATATGGGGTAAAACCATGTCCCAAAGGTCACCGGGCCTGGTGTCACTTTAAAGAAATAGTCCAGTTACACCTTTGTGGGCTTAAAACTTGGCTTCTGAATTTCCTAGAGAGGTCAGGTTTGTTTTAGTGTACTCCAATCAACAGCCCCTACAACCACAAAAAGGAATGGAGTCATTAGCACTTATGGTTTGTAAATGGCACCCAGAATTATGTTGCACGAAGCACAATTTCACATCATTCTGGGTCCATTTGTGTGAAAACAAGGTCCAATCAGGCTGAAACGTTACAAGAAGGTAGAATCTATTGAGTTGTAAGTGATCTGAACGTTTCATGATGATCGCACATTCCTATAGGGGGTCAAACCATGTCCCAAAGGTCCCCGGGCCTTGTGTCACTTTAAAGAAGTAGTCCAGTTACACATTTGTGGGCTTATAACTTGGCTTCTGAATGTCCTAGAGAGGTCAGGTTTGTTTTAGTGTACTCCAATCAACGGCCCCTCCAACCACAAAAAGGAATGGAGTCATTAGCACTTATGGTTTGTAAATGGCACCCAGAATTATGTTGCACAAAGCACACTTTCACATCATTCTGGGTCCATTTGTGTGAAAACAAGGTCCAATTAGGCTGAAACGTTACAAGAAGGTAGAATCTATTGAGTTGTAAGTGATCTGAACGTTTCATGATGATCGCACATTCCTATAGGGGGTCAAACCATGTCCCAAAGGTCACCGGGCCTGGTGTCACTTTAAAGAAGTAGTCCAGTTACACCTTTGTGGGCTTATAACTTGGTTTCTGAATGTCCTAGAGAGGTCAGGTTTGTTTTAGTGTACTCCAATCAACAGACCCTACAACCACAAAAAGGAATGGAGTCATTAGCACTTATGGTTTGTAAATGACACCCAGAATTATGTTGCACAAAGCACAATTTCACATCATTCTGGGTTCATTTGTGTGAAAACAAGGTCCAATCAGGCTGAAACGTTACAGGAAGGTAGAATCTATTGAGTTGTAAGTGATCTGAACGTTTCATGATGATAGCACTTTCCTAAGGGGGTCAAACCATGTCCCAAAGGTCACCGGATCTGGTGTCAATTTAAAGAAGTAGTCCAGTTACACATTTGTGGGCTTATAACTTGGCTTCTGAATGTCCTAGAAAGATCAGGTTTGTTTTAGTGTACTCCAATCAACAGCCCCTACAACCACAAAAAGGAATGGAGTCATTAGCACTTATGGTTTGGAAATGGCACCCAGAATTATGTTGCACGAAGCACAATTTCACATCATTCTGGGTTCATTTGTGTGAAAACAAGGTCCAATCAGGCTGAAACGTTACAAGAAGGTAGAATCAATTGAGTTGTAAGTGATCTGAACGTTTCATGATGATCGCACATTCCTATAGGGGGTCACACCATGTCCCAAAGGTCACCGGGCCTGGTGTCACTTTAAAGAAGTAGTCCAGTTACACCTTTGTGGGCTTATAACTTGGCTTCTGAATATCCTAGAGAGGTCAGGTTTGTTTTAGAGTACTCCAATTAACAGCCCCCATTACCCCAAAAAGGAATGGAGTCATTAGCACTTATGGTTTTTAAATGGCACCCAGAATTATGTTGCACGAAGCACAATTTCACATCATTCTGGGTTCATTTGTGTGAAAACAAGGTCCAATCAGGCTGAAACATTACAGGAAGGTAGAATCTATTGAGTTGTAAGTGATCTGAACGTTTCATGATGATAGCACTTTCCTAAGGGGGTCAAACCATGTCCCAAAGGTAACCGGATTTGGTGTCACTTTAAAGAAGTAGTCCAGTTACACCTTTGTGGGCTTATAACCTGGCTTCTGAATGTCCTAGAGAGGTCAGGTTTGTTTTAGTGTACTCCAATCAACAGCCCCTACAACCACAAAAAGGAATGGAGTCATTAGCACTTATGGTTTGTAAATGGCACCCAGATTTATGTTGCACGAAGCACAATTTCACATCATTCTGGGTCCATTTGTGTGAAAACAAGGTCCAATCAGGCTGAAACGTTACAAGAAGGTAGAATCTATTGAGTTGTAAGTGATCTGAACGTTTCATGATGATCGCACATTCCTATAGGGGGTCAAACCATGTCCCAAAGGTCACCGGGCCTGGTGTCACTTTAAAGAAGTAGTCCAGTTACACCTTTGTGGGCTTTTAACTTGGCTTCTGAATGTCCTAGAGAGGTCAGGTTTGTTTTAGTGTACTCCAATCAACGGCCCCTACAACCACAAAAAGGAATGGAGTCATTAGCACTTATGGTTTGTAAATGGCACCCAGAATTATGTTGCACGAAGCACAATTTCACATAATTCTGGGTCCATTTGTGTGAAAACAAGGTCCAATCAGGCTGAAACGTTACAAGAAGGTAGAATCTATTGAGTTGTAAGTGATCTGAATGTTTCATGATGATCGCACATTCCTATATGGGGTAAAACCATGTCCCAAAGGTCACCGGGCCTGGTGTCACTTTAAAGAAATAGTCCAGTTACACCTTTGTGGGCTTAAAACTTGGCTTCTGAATTTCCTAGAGAGGTCAGGTTTGTTTTAGTGTACTCCAATCAACAGCCCCTACAACCACAAAAAGGAATGGAGTCATTAGCACTTATGGTTTGTAAATGGCACCCAGAATTATGTTGCACGAAGCACAATTTCACATCATTCTAGGTCCATTTGTGTGAAAACAAGGTCCAATCAGGCTGAAACGTAACAAGAAGGTAGAATCTATTGAGTTGTAAGTGATCTGAACGTTTCATGATGATCGCACATTCCTATAGGGGGTCAACCATGTCCCAAAGGTCACCGGGCCTGGTGTCACTTTAAAGAAGTAGTCCACTTATAACTTGGCTTCTGAATGTCCTAGAGAGGTCAGGTTTGTTTTAGTGTACTCCAATCAACGGCCCCTACAACCACAAAAAGGAATGGAGTCATTAGCACTTATGGTTTGTAAATCGCACCCAGAATTATGTTGCACAAAGCACAATTTCACATCATTCTGGGTCCATTTGTGTGAAAACAAGGTCCAATCAGGTTGAAACGTTACAAGAAGGTAGAATCTATTGAGTTGTAAGTGATCTGAACGTTTCATGATGATCGCACATTCCTATAGGGGGTCAAACCATGTCCCAAAGGTCACCGGGCCTGGTGTCACTTTAAAGAAGTAGTCCAGTTACACCTTTATGGGCTTATAACTTGGTTTCTGAATGTCCTAGAGAGGTCAGGTTTGTTTTAGTGTACTCCAATCAACAGCCCCTACAACCACAAAAAGGAATGGAGTCATTAGCACTTATGGTTTGTAAATGGCACCCAGAATTATGTTGCACGAAGCACAATTTCACATCATTCTGGGTCCATTTGTGTGAAAACAAGGTCCAATCAGGCTGAAACGTTACAAGTAGGTAAATTCAATTGAGTTGTAAGTGATCTGAACGTTTCATGATGATCGCACATTCCTATAGGGGGTCACACCATGTCCCAAAGGTCACCGGACCTGGTGTCACTTTAAAGAAGTAGTCCAGTTACACCTTTGTGGGCTTATAACTTGGCTTCTGAATATCCTAGAGAGGTCAGGTTTGTTTTAGAGTACTCCAATTAACAGCCTCCATTACCCCAAAAAGGAATGGAGTCATTAGCACTTATGGTTTTTAAATGGCACCCAGAATTATGTTGCACGAAGCACAATTTCACATCATTCTGGGTTCATTTGTGTGAAAACAATGTCCAATAAGGCTGAAACGTTACAGGGAGGTAGAATCTATTGAGTTGTAAGTGATCTGAACGTTTCATGATGATAGCACTTTCCTAAGGGGGTCAAACCATGTCCCAAAGGTCACCGGATCTGGTGTCTACTTAAAGAAGTAGTCCAGTTACACCTTTGTGGGCTTATAACTTGGCTTCTGAATTTCATAGAGAGGTCAGGTTTGTTTTAGTGTACTCAAATCAACAGCCCCTACAACCACAAAAAGGAATGGAGTCATTAGCACTTATGGTTTGTAAATGGCACCCAGAATTATGTTGCACGAAGCACAATTTCACATCATTCTGGGTCCATTTGTGTGAAAACAAAGTCCAATCAGACTGAAACGTTACAAGAAGGTAGAATCTATTGAGTTGTAAGTGATCTGAACGTTTCATGATGATTGCACATTCCTATAGGGGGTCAAACCATGTCCCAAAGGTCACCGGGCCTGGTGTCACTTTAAAGAAGTAGTCCAGTTACACCTTTGTGGGCTTATAACTTGGCTTCTGAATGTCCTAGAGAGGTCAGGTTTGTTTTAGTGTACTCCAATCAACAGCCCCTACAACCACAAAAAGGAATGGAGTCATTAGCACTTATGGTTTGTAAATGGCACCCAGAATTATGTTGCACGAAGCACAATTTCACATCATTCTGGGTCCATTTGTGTGAAAACAAGGTCCAATCAGGCTGAAACGTTACAAGAAGGTAGAATCTATTGAGTTGTAAGTGATCTGAACGTTTCATGATGATCGCACATTCCTATAGGGGGTCAAACCATGTCCCAAAGGTCACCGGGCCTGGTGTCACTTTAAAGAAGTAGTCCAGTTACACCTTTGTGGGCTTATAACTTGGCTTCTGAATATCCTAGAGAGGTCAGGTTTGTTTTAGAGTACTCCAATTAACAGCCCCCATTACCCCAAAAAGGAATGGAGTCATTAGCACTTATGGTTTTTAAATGGCAACCAGAAATATGTTGCACGAAGCACAATTTCACATCATTCTGGGTTCATTTGTGTGAAAACAAGGTCCAATCAGGCTGAAACGTTACAGGGAGGTAGAATCTATTGAGTTGTAAGTGATCTGAACGTTTCATGATGATAGCACTTTCCTAAGGGGGTCAAGCCATGTCCCAAAGGTCACCGGATCTGGTGTCAATTTAAAGTAGTCCAGTTACACATATGTGGGCTTATAACTTGGCTTCTGAATTTCCTAGAGAGGTCAGGTTTGTTTTAGTGTACTCCAATCAACAGCCCCTACAACCACAAAAAGGAATGGAGTCATTAGCACTTATGGTTTGTAAATGTCACCCAGAATTATGTTGCACGAAGCACAATTTCACATCATTCTGGGTCCATTTGTGTGAAAACAAGGTCCAATCAGAATGAAACGTTACAAGAAGGTAGAATCTATTGAGTTGTAAGTGATCTGAACGTTTCATGATGATCGCACATTCCTATAGGGGGTCAAACCATGTCCCAAAGGTCACCAGGCCTGGTGTCACTTTAAAGAAGTAGTCCAGTTACACCTTTGTAGGCTTATAACTTGGCTTCTGAATGTCCTAGAGAGGTCAGGTTTGTTTTAGTGTACTCCAATCAACAGCCCCTACATCCACAAAAAGGAAAGGAGTCATTAGCACTTATGGTTTGTAAATGGCACCCAGAATTATGTTGCACGAAGCACAATTTCACATCATTCTGGGTCCATTTGTGTGAAAACAAGGTCCAATCAGGCTGAAACGTTACAAGAAGGTAGAATCTATTGAGTTGTAAGTGATCTGAACGTTTCATGATGTTAGCACTTTCCTAAGGGGATCAAACCATCTCCCAAAGGTCACCGGATCTGGTGTCAATTTAAAGAAGTAGTCCAGTTACACCTTTGTGGGCTTATAACTTGGCTTCTGAATGTCCTAGAGAGATCAGGTTTGTTTTAGTGTACTCCAATCAACAGCCCCTACAACCACAAAAAGGAATGGAGTCATTAGCACTTATGGTTTGTAAATGGCACCCAGAATTATGTTGCACGAAGCACAATTTCACATCATTCTGGGTTCATTTGTGTGAAAACAATGTCCAATCAGGCTGAAACGTTACAGGGAGGTAGAATCTATTGAGTTGTAAGTGATCTGAACGTTTCATGATGATAGCACTTTCCTAAGGGGGTCAAACCATGTCCCAAAGGTCACCGGATCTGGTGTCAATTTAAAGAAGTAGTCCAGTTACACCTTTGTGGGCTTATAACTTGGCTTCTGAATATCCTAGAGAGGTCAGGTTTGTTTTATTGTACTCCAATTAACAGCCCCTACAATCACAAAAAGGAATGGAGTCATTAGCACTTATGGTTTTTAAATGGCACCCAGAATTATGTTGCACGAAGCACAATTTCACATCATTCGGGGTCCATTTGTGTGAAAACAAGGTCCAATCAGGCTGAAACGTTACAAGAAGGTAGAATCTATTGAGTTGTAAGTGATCTGAACATTTCATGATGATAGCACTTTCCTAAGGGGGTCAAACCATGTCCCAAAGGTCACCGGATCTGGTGTCAATTTAAAGAAGTAGTCCAGTTGCACATTTGTGGGCTTATAACTTGGCTTCTGAATGTCCTAGAGATATCAGGTTTGTTTTAGTGTACTCCAATCAACAGCCCCTACAACCACAAAAAGGAATGGAGTAATTAGCACTTATGGTTTGTAAATGGCACCCAGAATTATGTTGCACGAAGCACAATTTCACATCATTCTGGGTTCATTTGTGTGAAAACAAGGTCCAATCAGGCTGAAACATTACAGGAAGGTAGAATCTATTGAGTTGTAAGTGATCTGAACGTTTCATGATGATAGCACTTTCCTAAGGGGGTCAAACCATGTCCCAAAGGTCACCGGATCTGGTGTCAATTTAAAGAAGTAGTCCAGTTACACATTTGTGGGCTTATAACTTGGCTTCTGAATGTCCTAGAAAGATCAGGTTTTTTTTAGTGTACTCCAATCAACAGCCCCTACAACCACAAAAAGGAATGGAGTAATTAGCACTTATGGTTTTTAAATGGCACCCAGAATTATGTTGCACGAAGCACAATTTCACATCATTCTGGGTTCATTTGTGTGAAAACAAGGTCCAATCAGGCTGAAACATTACAGGAAGGTATAATCTATTGAGTTGTAAGTGATCTGAACGTTTCATGATGATAGCACTTTCCTAAGGGGGTCAAACCATGTCCCAAAGGTCACCGGATCTGGTGTCAATTTAAAGAAGTAGTCCAGTTACACATTTGTGGGCTTATAACTTGGCTTCTGAATGTCCTAGAGAGATCAGGTTTGTTTTAGTGTACTCCAATCAACAGCCCCTATTACCCCAAAAAGGAATGGAGTCATTAGCACTTATGGTTTTTAAATGGCACCCAGAATTATGTTGCACGAAGCACAATTTCACATAATTCTGGGTCCATTTGTGTGAAAACAAGGTCCAGTCAGGCTGAAACGTTACAAGAAGGTAGAATCTATTGAGTTGTAAGTGATCTGAACGTTTCATGATGATCGCACATTCCTATAGGGGGTCAAACCGTGTCCCAAAGGTCACCGGGCCTGGTGTCACTTTAAAGAAGTAGTCCAGTTACACCTTTGTGGGCTTATATCTTGGCTTCTGAATGTCCTAGAGAGGTCAGGTTTGTTTTAGTGTACTCCAATCAACGGCCCCTACAACCACAAAAAGGAATGGAGTCATTAGCACTTATGGTTTGTAAATGGCACCCAGAATTATGTTGCACGAAGCACAATTTCACATCATTCTGGGTCCATTTGTGTGAAAACAAGGTCCAATCAGGCTGAAACGTTACAAGAAGGTAGAATCTATTGAGTTGTAAGTGATCTGAATGTTTCATGATGATCGCACATTCCTATATGGGGTAAAACCATGTCCCAAAGGTCACCGGGCCTGGTGTCACTTTAAAGAAGTAGTCCATATATAACTTGGCTTCTGAATATCCTAGAGAGGTCAGGTTTGTTTTAGAGTACTCCAATTAACAGCACCTATTACCTCAAAAAGGAATGGAGTCATTAGCACTTATGGTTTTTAAATGGCACCCAGAATTATGTTGCACGAAGCACAATTTCACATCATTCTGGGTTCATTTGTGTGAAAACAAGGTCCAATCAGGCTGAAACGTTACAGGGAGGTAGAATCTATTGAGTTGTAAGTGATCTGAACGTTTCATGATGATAGCACTTTCCTAAGGGGGTCAAACCATGTCCCAAAGGTCACCGGATCTGGTGTCAATTTAAAGAAGTAGTCCAGTTACACATTTGTGGGCTTATAACTTGGCTTCTGAATGTCCTAGAGAGATCAGGTTTGTTTTAGTGTACTCCAATCAACAGCCCCTACAACCACAAAAAGGAATGGAGTCATTAGCCCTTATGGTTTGTAAATGGCACCCAGAATTATGTTGCACGAAGCACAATTTCACATCATTCGGGGTCCATTTGTGTGAAAACAAGGTCCAATCATGCTGAAACGTTACAAGAAGGTAGAATCTATTGAGTTGTAAGTGATCTGAACGTTTCATGATGATAGCACTTTCCTAAGGGGGTCAAACCATGTCCCAAAGGTCACCGGATCTGGTGTCAATTTAAAGAAGTAGTCCAGTTGCACATTTGTGGGCTTATATCTTGGCTTCTGAATGTCCTAGAGAGATCAGGTTTGTTTTAGTGTACTCAAATCAACAGCCCCTACAACCACAAAAAGGAATGGAGTAATTAGCACTTATGGTTTGTAAATGGCACCCAGAATTATGTTGCACGAAGCACAATTTCACATCATTCTGGGTTCATTTGTGTGAAAACAAGGTCCAATCAGGCTGAAACATTACAGGAAGGTAGAATCTATTGAGTTGTAAGTGATCTGAACGTTTCATGATGATAGCACTTTCCTAAGGGGGTCAAACCATGTCCCAAAGGTCACCGGATCTGGTGTCAATTTAAAGAAGTAGTCCAGATACACATTTGTGGGCTTATAACTTGGCTTCTGAATGTCCTAGAAAGATCAGGTTTGTTTTAGTGTACTCCAATCAACAGCCCCTATTACCCCAAAAAGGAATGGAGTCATTAGCACTTATGGTTTGTAAATGGAACCCAGAATTATGTTGCACGAAGCACAATTTCACATCATTCTGGGTTCATTTGTGTGAAAACAAGGTCCAGTCAGGCTGAAACGTTACAAGAAGGTAGAATCAATTGAGTTGTAAGTGATCTGAACGTTTCATGATGATCGCGCATTCCTATAGGGGGTCAAACCATGTCCCAAAGGTCACCGGATCTGGTGTCAATTTAAAGAAGTAGTCCAGTTACACATTTGTGGGCTTATAACTTGGCTTCTGAATGTCCTAGAGAGATCAGGTTTGTTTTAGTGTACTCCAATCAACATCCCCTATTACCCCAAAAAGGAATGGAGTCATTAGCACTTATGGTTTTTAACTGGCACCCAGAAATATGTTGCACGAAGCACAATTTCACATCATTCTGGGTTCATTTGTGTGAAAACAAGGTCCAATCAGGCTGAAACGTTACAAGAAGGTAGAATCAATATAGTTGTAAGTGATCTGAATGTTTCATGATGATCGCACATTCCTATAGGGGGTCAAACCATGTCCCAAAGGTCACCGGATCTGGTGTCAATTTAAAGAAGTAGTCCAGTTACACATTTGTGGGCTTATAACTTGGCTTCTGAATATCCTAGAGAGATCAGGTTTGTTTTAGTGTACTCCAATCAACAGCCCCTATTACCCCAAAAAGGAATGGAGTCATTAGCACTTATGGTTTTTAAATGGCACCCAGAAATATGTTGCACGAAGCACAATTTCACATCATTCTGGGTTCATTTGTGTGAAAACAAGGTCCAATCAGGCTGAAACGTTACAAGAAGGTAGAATCAATTGAGTTGTAAGTGATCTGAACGTTTCATGATGATCACACATTCCTATAGGGGGTCAAACCATGTCCCAAAGGTAACCGGGCCTGGTGTCACTTTAAAGAAGTAGTCCAGTTATACCTTTGTGGGCTTATAACTTGGCTTCTGAATGTCCTAGAGAGGTCAGGTTTGTTTTAGTGTACTCCAATCAACGGCCCCTACAACCACAAAAAGGAATGGAGTCATTAGCACTTATGGTTTGTAAATGGCACCCAGAATTATGTTGCACAAAGCACAATTTCACATCATTCTGGGTCCATTTGTGTGAAAACAAGGTCCAATCAGGCTGAAACGTTACAAGAAGGTAGAATCTATTGAGTTGTAAGTGATCTGAACGTTTCATGATGGTCGCACATTCCTATATGGGGTAAAACCATGTCCCAAAGGTCACCGGGCCTGGTGTCACTTTAAAGAAGTAGTCCACTTATAACTTGACTTCTGAATATCCTAGAGAGGTCAGGTTTGTTTTATAGTACTCCAATTAACAGCCCCCATTACCCCAAAAAGGAATGGAGTCATTAGCACTTATGGTTTTTAAATGGCACCCAGAATTATGTTGCACGAAGCACAATTTCACATCATTCTGGGTTCATTTGTGTGAAAACAAGGTCCAATCAGGCTGAAACATTACAGGAAGGTAGAATCTATTGAGTTGTAAGTGATCTGAACGTTTCATGATGATAGCACTTTCCTAAGGGGGTCAAACCATGTCCCAAAGGTCACCGGATTTTGTGTCAATTTAAAGAAGTAGTCCAGTTACACCTTTGTGGGCTTATAACTTGGCTTCTGAATGTCCTAGAGAGGTCAGGTTTGTTTTAGTGTACTCCAATCAACAGCCCCCACAACCAAAAAAAGGAATGGAGTCATTAGCACTTATGGTTTGTAAATGGCACCCAGAATTATGTTGCACGAAGCACAATTTCACATCATTCTGGGTCCATTTGTGTGAAAACAAGGTCCAATCAGAATGAAACGTTACAAGAAGGTAGAATCTATTGAGTTGTAAGTGATCTGAACGTTTCATGATGATCGCACATTCCTATAGGGGGTCAAACCATGTCCCAAAGGTCACCGGGCCTGGTGTCACTACAAAGAAGTAGTCCAGTTACACCTTTGTGGGCTTATAACTTGGCTTCTGAATGTCCTAGAGAGGTCAGGTTTGTTTTAGTGTACTCCAATCAACGGCCCCTACAACCACAAAAAGGAATGGAGTCATTAGCACTTATGGTTTGTAAATGGCACCCAGAATTATGTTGCACGAAGCACAATTTCACATCATTCTGGGTCCATTTGTGTGAAAACAAGGTCCAGTCAGGCTGAAACGTTACAAGAAGGTAGAATCTATTGAGTTGTAAGTGATCTGAATGTTTCATGATGATCGCACATTCCTATATGGGGTAAAACCATGTCCCAAAGGTCACCGGACCTGGTGTCACTTTAAAGAAGTAGTCCAGTTACACCTTTGTGGGCTTATAACTTGGCTTCTGAATTTCCTAGAGAGGTCAGGTTTGTTTTAGTGTACTCCAATCAACAGCCCCTACAACCACAAAAAGGAATGGAGTCATTAGCACTTATGGTTTGTAAATGGCACCCAGAATTTTGTTGCACGAAGCACAATTTCACATCATTCTGGGTCCATTTGTGTGAAAACAAGGTCCAATCAGGCTGAAACGTTACAAGAAGGTAGAATCTATTGAGTTGTAAGTGATCTGAACGTTCCATGATGATCGCACATTCCTATAGGGGGTCAACCATGTCCCAAAGGTCACCGGGCCTGGTGTCACTTTAAAGAAGTAGTCCACTTATAACTCTGCTTCTGAATATCCTAGAGAGGTCAGGTTTGTTTTAGAGTACTCCAATTAACAGCCCCTATTATCTCAAAAAGGAATGGAGTCATTAGCACTTATGGTTTTTAAATGGCACCCAGAATTATGTTGCACGAAGCACAATTTCACATCATTCTGGGTTCATTTGTGTGAAAACAAGGTCCAATCAGGCTGAAACATTACAGGAAGGTAGAATCTATTGAGTTGTAAGTGATCTGAACGTTTCATGATGATAGCACTTTCCTAAGGGGGTCAAACCATGTCCCAAAGGTCACCGGATCTGGTGTCAATTTAAAGAAGTAGTCCAGTTAGACCTTTGTGGGCTTATAACTTGGCTTCTGAATGTCCTAGAGAGGTCAGGTTTGTTTTAGTGTACTCCAATCAACAGCCCCTACAACCACAAAAAGGAATGGAGTCATTAGCACTTATGGTTTGTAAATGGCACCCAGAATTATGTTGCACGAAGCACAATTTCACATCATTCTGGGTCCATTTGTGTGAAAACAAGGTCCAATCAGGCTGAAACGTTACAAGAAGGTAGAATCTATTGAGTTGTAAGTGATCTGAACGTTTCATGATGATCGCACATTCCTATAGGGGATCAAACCATGTCCCAAAGGTCACCGGGCCTTGTGTCACTTTAAAGAAGTAGTCCAGTTACACATTTGTGGGCTTATAACTTGGCTTCTGAATGTCCTAGAGAGGTCAGGTTTGTTTTAGTGTACTCCAATCAACGGCCCCTCCAACCACAAAAAGGAATGGAGTCATTAGCACTTATGGTTTGTAAATGGCACCCAGAATTATGTTGCACAAAGCACAATTCCACATCATTCTGGGTCCATTTGTGTGAAAACAAGGTCCAATTAGGCTGAAACGTTACAAGAAGGTAGAATCTATTGAGTTGTAAGTGATCTGAACGTTTCATGATGATCGCACATTCCTATAGGGGGTCAAACCATGTCCCAAAGGTCACCGGGCCTGGTGTCACTTTAAAGAAGTAGTCCACTTATAACTCTGTTTCTGAATATCCTAGAGAGGTCAGGTTTGTTTTAGAGTACTCCAATTAACAGCCCCTATTATCTCAAAAAGGAATGGAGTCATTAGCACTTATGGTTTTTAAATGGCACCCAGAATTATGTTGCACGAAGCACAATTTCACATCATTCTGGGTTCATTTGTGTGAAAACAAGGTCCAATCAGGCTGAAACATTACAGGAAGGTAGAATCTATTGAGTTGTAAGTGATCTGAACGTTTCATGATGATAGCACTTTCCTAAGGGGGTCAAACCATGTCCCAAAGGTCACCGGATCTGGTGTCAATTTAAAGAAGTAGTCCAGTTAGACCTTTGTGGGCTTATAACTTGGCTTCTGAGTGTCCTAGAGAGGTCAGGTTTGTTTTAGTGTACTCCAATCAACAGCCCCTACAACCACAAAAAGGAATGGAGTCATTAGCACTTATGGTTTGTAAATGGCACCCAGAATTATGTTGCACGAAGCACAATTTCACATCATTCTGGGTCCATTTGTGTGAAAACAAGGTCCAATCAGGCTGAAACGTTACAAGAAGGTAGAATCTATTGAGTTGTAAGTGATCTGAACGTTTCATGATGATCGCACATTCCTATAGGGGATCAAACCATGTCCCAAAGGTCACCGGGCCTTGTGTCACTTTAAAGAAGTAGTCCAGTTACACATTTGTGGGCTTATAACTTGGCTTCTGAATGTCCTAGAGAGGTCAGGTTTGTTTTAGTGTACTCCAATCAACGGCCCCTCCAACCACAAAAAGGAATGGAGTCATTAGCACTTATGGTTTGTAAATGGCACCCAGAATTAAGTTGCACAAAGCACAATTCCACATCATTCTGGGTCCATTTGTGTGAAAACAAGGTCCAATTAGGCTGAAACGTTACAAGAAGGTAGAATCTATTGAGTTGTAATTGATCTGAACGTTTCATGATGATCGCACATTCCTATAGGGGGTCAAACCATGTCCCAAAGGTCACCGGGCCTGGTGTCACTTTAAAGAAGTAGTCCAGTTACACCTTTGTGGGCTTATAACTTGGTTTCTGAATGTCCTAGAGAGGTCAGGTTTGTTTTAGTGTACTCCAATCAACAGACCCTACAACCACAAAAAGGAATGGAGTCATTAGCACTTATGGTTTGTAAATGGCACCCAGAATTATGTTGCACAAAGCACAATTTCACATCATTCTGGGTTCATTTGTGTGAAAACAAGGTCCAATCAGGCTGAAACGTTACAGGAAGGTAGAATCTATTGAGTTGTAAGTGATCTGAACGTTTCATGATGATAGCACTTTCCTAAGGGGGTCAAACCATGTCCCAAAGGTCACCGGATCTGGTGTCAATTTAAAGAAGTAGTCCAGTTACACATTTGTGGGCTTATAACTTGGCTTCTGAATGTCCTAGAAAGATCAGGTTTGTTTTAGTGTACTCCAATCAACAGCCCCTAAGACCACAAAAAGGAATGGAGTCATTAGCACTTATGGTTTGGAAATGGCACCCAGAATTATGTTGCACGAAGCACAATTTCACATCATTCTGGGTTCATTTGTGTGAAAACAAGGTCCAATCAGGCTGAAACGTTACAAGAAGGTAGAATCAATTGAGTTGTAAGTGATCTGAACGTTTCATGATGATCGCACATTCCTATAGGGGGTCACACCATGTCCCAAAGGTCACTTGGCCTGGTGTCACTTTAAAGAAGTAGTCCAGTTACACCTTTGTGGGCTTATAACTTGGCTTCTGAATATCCTAGAGAGGTCAGGTTTGTTTTAGAGTACTCCAATTAACAGCCCCCATTACCCCAAAAAGGAATGGAGTCATTAGCACTTATGGTTTTTAAATGGCACCCAGAATTATGTTGCACGAAGCACAATTTCACATCATTCTGGGTTCATTTGTGTGAAAACAAGGTCCAATCAGGCTGAAACATTACAGGAAGGTAGAATCTATTGAGTTGTAAGTGATCTGAACGTTTCATGATGATAGCACTTTCCTAAGGGGGTCAAACCATGTCCCAAAGGTAACCGGATTTGGTGTCACTTTAAAGAAGTAGTCCAGTTACACCTTTGTAGGCTTATAACCTGGCTTCTGAATGTCCTAGAGAGGTCAGGTTTGTTTTAGTGTACTCCAATCAACAGCCCCTACAACCACAAAAAGGAATGGAGTCATTAGCACTTATGGTTTGTAAATGGCACCCAGATTTATGTTGCACGAAGCACAATTTCACATCATTCTGGGTCCATTTGTGTGAAAACAAGGTCCAATCAGGCTGAAACGTTACAAGAAGGTAGAATCTATTGAGTTGTAAGTGATCTGAACGTTTCATGATGATCGCACATTCCTATAGGGGGTCAAACCATGTCCCAAAGGTCACCGGGCCTGGTGTCACTTTAAAGAAGTAGTCCAGTTACACCTTTGTGGGCTTTTAACTTGGCTTCTGAATGTCCTAGAGAGGTCAGGTTTGTTTTAGTGTACTCCAATCAACGGCCCCTACAACCACAAAAAGGAATGGAGTCATTAGCACTTATGGTTTGTAAATGGCACCCAGAATTATGTTGCACGAAGCACAATTTCACATAATTCTGGGTCCATTTGTGTGAAAACAAGGTCCAATCAGGCTGAAACGTTACAGGGAGGTAGAATCTATTGAGTTGTAAGTGATCTGAACGTTTCATGATGATCGCACATTCCTATAGGGGGTCAAACCATGTCCCAAAGGTCACCGGATCTGGTGTCAATTTAAAGAAGTAGTCCAGTTACACATTTGTGGGCTTATAACTTGGCTTCTGAATATCCTAGAGAGATCAGGTTTGTTTTAGTGTACTCCAATCAACAGCCCCTATTACCCCAAAAAGGAATGGAGTCATTAGCACTTATGGTTTTTAAATGGCAGCCAGAAATATGTTGCACAAAGCACAATTTCACATCATTCTGGGTTCATTTGTGTGAAAACAAGGTCCAATCAGGCTGAAACGTTACAAGAAGGTAGAATCTATTGAGTTGTAAGTGACCTGAACGTTTCATGATGATCGCACATTCCTATAGGGGGTCAAACCATGTCCCAAAGGTCACCGGGCCTGGTGTCACTTTAAAGAAGTAGTCCAGTTACACATTTGTGGGCTTATAACTTGGCTTCTGAATGTCCTAGAAAGATCAGGTTTTTTTAGTGTACTCCAATCAACAGCCCCTACAACCACAAAAAGGAATGGAGTCATTAGCACTCATGGTTTTTAAATGGCACCCAGAAATATGTTGCACGAAGCACAATTTCACATCATTCTGGGTTCATTTGTGTGAAAACAAGGTCCAATCAGGCTGAAACGTTACAAGAAGGTAGAATCAATTGAGTTGTAAGTGATCCGAACGTTTCATGATGATCACACATTCCTATAGGGGGTCAAACCATGTCCCAAAGGTAACCGGGCCTGGTGTCACTTTAAAGAAGTAGTCCAGTTACACCTTTGTGGGCTTATAACTTGGCTTCTGAATGTCCTAGAGAGGTCAGGTTTGTTTTAGTGTACTCCAATCAACGGCCCCTACAACCACAAAAAGGAATGGAGTCATTAGCACTTATGGTTTGTAAATGGCACCCAGAATTATGTTGCACAAAGCACAATTTCACATCATTCTGGGTCCATTTGTGTGAAAACAAGGTCCAATCAGGCTGAAACGTTACAAGAAGGTAGAATCTATTGAGTTGTAAGTGATCTGAACGTTTCATGATGGTCGCACATTCCCATATGGGGTAAAACCATGTCCCAAAGGTCACCGGGCCTGGTGTCACTTTAAAGAAGTAGTCCACTTATAACTTGACTTCTGAATATCCTAGAGAGGTCAGGTTTGTTTTATAGTACTCCAATTAACAGCCCCCATTACCCCAAAAAGGAATGGAGTCATTAGCACTTATGGTTTTTAAATGGCACCCAGAATTATGTTGCACGAAGCACAATTTCACATCATTCTGGGTTCATTTGTGTGAAAACAAGGTCCAATCAGGCTGAAACATTACAGGAAGGTAGAATCTATTGAGTTGTAAGTGATCTGAACGTTTCATGATGATAGCACTTTCCTAAGGGGGTCAAACCATGTCCCAAAGGTCACCGGATTTGGTGTCAATTTAAAGAAGTAGTCCAGTTACGCCTTTGTGGGCTTATAACTTGGCTTCTGAGTGTCCTAGAGAGGTCAGGTTTGTTTTAGTGTACTCCAATCAACAGCCCCTACAACCACAAAAAGGAATGGAGTCATTAGCACTTATGGTTTGTAAATGGCACCCAGAATTATGTTGCACGAAGCACAATTTCACATCATTCTGGGTCCATTTGTGTGAAAACAAGGTCCAATCAGAATGAAACGTTACAAGAAGGTAGAATCTATTGAGTTGTAAGTGATCTGAACGTTTCATGATGATCGCACATTCCTATAGGGGGTCAAACCATGTCCCAAAGGTCACCGGGCCTGGTGTCACTTTAAAGAAGTAGTCCAGTTACACCTTTGTGGGCTTATAACTTGGCTTCTGAATGTCCTAGAGAGGTCAGGTTTGTTTTAGTGTACTCCAATCAACGGCCCCTACAACCACAAAAAGGAATGGAGTCATTAGCACTTATGGTTTGTAAATGGCACCCAGAATTATGTTGCACGAAGCACAATTTCACATCATTCTGGGTCCATTTGTGTGAAAACAAGGTCCAGTCAGGCTGAAACGTTACAAGAAGGTAGAATCTATTGAGTTGTAAGTGATCTGAATGTTTCATGATGATCGCACATTCCTATATGGGGTAAAACCATGTCCCAAAGGTCACCGGACCTGGTGTCACTTTAAAGAAGTAGTCCAGTTACACCTTTGTGGGCTTATAACTTGGCTTCTGAATTTCCTAGAGAGGTCAGGTTTGTTTTAGTGTACTCCAATCAACAGCCCCTACAACCACAAAAAGGAATGGAGTCATTAGCACTTATGGTTTGTAAATGGCACCCAGAATTATGTTGCACGAAGCACAATTTCACATCATTCTGGGTCCATTTGTGTGAAAACAAGGTCCAATCAGGCTGAAACGTTACAAGAAGGTAGAATCTATTGAGTTGTAAGTGATCTGAACGTTCCATGATGATCGCACATTCCTATAGGGGGTCAACCATGTCCCAAAGGTCACCGGGCCTGGTGTCACTTTAAAGAAGTAGTCCACTTATAACTCTGCTTCTGAATATCCTAGAGAGGTCAGGTTTGTTTTAGAGTACTCCAATTAACAGCCCCTATTATCTCAAAAAGGAATGGAGTCATTAGCACTTATGGTTTTTAAATGGCACCCAGAATTATGTTGCACGAAGCACAATTTCACATCATTCTGGGTTCATTTGTGTGAAAACAAGGTCCAATCAGGCTGAAACATTACAGGAAGGTAGAATCTATTGAGTTGTAAGTGATCTGAACGTTTCATGATGATAGCACTTTCCTAAGGGGGTCAAACCATGTCCCAAAGGTCACCGGATCTGGTGTCAATTTAAAGAAGTAGTCCAGTTACACCTTTGTGGGCTTATAACTTGGCTTCTGAATGTCCTAGAGAGGTCAGGTTTGTTTTAGTGTACTCCAATCAACAGCCCCTACAACCACAAAAAGGAATGGAGTCATTAGCACTTATGGTTTGTAAATGGCACCCAGAATTATGTTGCACGAAGCACAATTTCACATTATTCTGGGTCCATTTGTGTGAAAACAAGGTCCAATCAGGCTGAAACGTTACAAGAAGGTAGAATCTATTGAGTTGTAAGTGATCTGAACGTTTCATGATGATCGCACATTCCTATAGGGGGTCAAACCATGTCCCAAAGGTCACCGGGCCTTGTGTCACTTTAAAGAAGTAGTCCAGTTACACATTTGTGGGCTTATAACTTGGCTTCTGAATGTCCTAGAAAGGTCAGGTTTGTTTTAGTGTACTCCAATCAACGGCCCCTCCAACCACAAAAAGGAATGGAGTCATTAGCACTTATGGTTTGTAAATGGCACCCAGAATTATGTTGCACAAAGCACAATTTCACATCATTCTGGGTCCATTTGCGTGAAAACAAGGTCCAATTAGGCTGAAACGTTACAAGAAGGTAGAATCTATTGAGTTGTAAGTGATCTGAACGTTTCATGATGATCGCACATTCCTATAGGGGGTCAAACCATGTCCCAAAGGTCACCGGGCCTGGTGTCACTTTAAAGAAGTAGTCCAGTTACACCTTTGTGGGCTTATAACTTGGTTTCTGAATGTCCTAGAGAGGTCAGGTTTGTTTTAGTGTACTCCAATCAACAGACCCTACAACCACAAAAAGGAATGGAGTCATTAGCACTTATGGTTTGTAAATGGCACCCAGAATTATGTTGCACAAAGCACAATTTCACATCATTCTGGGTTCATTTGTGTGAAAACAAGGTCCAATCAGGCTGAAACGTTACAGGAAGGTAGAATCTATTGAGTTGTAAGTGATCTGAACGTTTCATGATTATAGCACTTTCCTAAGGGGGTCAAACCATGTCCCAAAGGTCACCGGATCTGGTGTCAATTTAAAGAAGTAGTCCAGTTACACATTTGTGGGCTTATAACTTGGCTTCTGAATGTCCTAGAAAGATCAGGTTTGTTTTAGTGTACTCCAATCAACAGCCCCTAAGACCACAAAAAGGAATGGAGTCATTAGCACTTATGGTTTGGAAATGGCACCCAGAATTATGTTGCACGAAGCACAATTTCACATCATTCTGGGTTCATTTGTGTGAAAACAAGGTCCAATCAGGCTGAAACGTTACAAGAAGGTAGAATCAATTGAGTTGTAAGTGATCTGAACGTTTCATGATGATCGCACATTCCTATAGGGGGTCACACCATGTCCCAAAGGTCACCGGGCCTGGTGTCACTTTAAAGAAGTAGTCCAGTTACACCTTTGTGGGCTTATAACTTGGCTTCTGAATATCCTAGAGAGGTCAGGTTTGTTTTAGAGTACTCCAATTAACAGCCCCCATTACCCCAAAAAGGAATGGAGTCATTAGCACTTATGGTTTTTAAATGGCACCCAGAATTATGTTGCACGAAGCACAATTTCACATCATTCTGGGTTCATTTGTGTGAAAACAAGGTCCAATCAGGCTGAAACATTACAGGAAGGTAGAATCTATTGAGTTGTAAGTGATCTGAACGTTTCATGATGATCGCACATTCCTATAGGGGGTCAAACCATGTCCCAAAGGTCACCGGGCCTGGTGTCACTTTAAAGAAGTAGTCCAGTTACACCTTTGTGGGCTTTTAACTTGGCTTCTGAATGTCCTAGAGAGGTCAGGTTTGTTTTAGTGTACTCCAATCAACGGCCCCTACAACCACAAAAAGGAATGGAGTCATTAGCACTTATGGTTTGTAAATGGCACCCAGAATTATGTTGCACGAAGCACAATTTCACATAATTCTGGGTCCATTTGTGTGAAAACAAGGTCCAATCAGGCTGAAACGTTACAAGAAGGTAGAATCTATTGAGTTGTAAGTGATCTGAATGTTTCATGATGATCGCACATTCCTATATGGGGTAAAACCATGTCCCAAAGGTCACCGGGCCTGGTGTCACTTTAAAGAAATAGTCCAGTTACACCTTTGTGGGCTTAAAACTTGGCTTCTGAATTTCCTAGAGAGGTCAGGTTTGTTTTAGTGTACTCCAATCAACAGCCCCTACAACCACAAAAAGGAATGGAGTCATTAGCACTTATGGTTTGTAAATGGCACCCAGAATTATGTTGCACGAAGCACAATTTCACATCATTCTAGGTCCATTTGTGTGAAAACAAGGTCCAATCAGGCTGAAACTTTACAAGAAGGTAGAATCTATTGAGTTGTAAGTGATCTGAACGTTTCATGATGATCGCACATTCCTATAGGGGGTCAACCATGTCCCAAAGGTCACCGGGCCTGGTGTCACTTTAAAGAAGTAGTCCACTTATAACTTGGCTTCTGAATGTCCTAGAGAGGTCAGGTTTGTTTTAGTGTACTCCAATCAACGGCCCCTACAACCACAAAAAGGAATGGAGTCATTAGCACTTATGGTTTGTAAATCGCACCCAGAATTATGTTGCACAAAGCACAATTTCACATCATTCTGGGTCCATTTGTGTGAAAACAAGGTCCAATCAGGCTGAAACGTTACAAGAAGGTAGAATCTATTGAGTTGTAAGTGATCTGAACGTTTCATGATGATCGCACATTCCTATAGGGGGTCAAACCATGTCCCAAAGGTCACCGGGCCTGGTGTCACTTTAAAGAAGTAGTCCAGTTACACCTTTATGGGCTTATAACTTGGTTTCTGAATGTCCTAGAGAGGTCAGGTTTGTTTTAGTGTACTCCAATCAACAGCCCCTACAACCACAAAAAGGAATGGAGTCATTAGCACTTATGGTTTGTAAATGGCACCCAGAATTATGTTGCACGAAGCACAATTTCACATCATTCTGGGTCCATTTGTGTGAAAACAAGGTCCAATCAGGCTGAAACGTTACAAGAAGGTAGATTCAATTGAGTTGTAAGTGATCTGAACGTTTCATGATGATCGCACATTCCTATAGGGGGTCACACCATGTCCCAAAGGTCACCGGACCTGGTGTCACTTTAAAGAAGTAGTCCAGTTACACCTTTGTGGGCTTATAACTTGGCTTCTGAATATCCTAGAGAGGTCAGGTTTGTTTTAGAGTACTCCAATTAACAGCCCCCATTACCCCAAAAAGGAATGGAGTCATTAGCACTTATGGTTTTTAAATGGCACCCAGAATTATGTTGCACGAAGCACAATTTCACATCATTCTGGGTTCATTTGTGTGAAAACAATGTCCAATAAGGCTGAAACGTTACAGGGAGGTAGAATCTATTGAGTTGTAAGTGATCTGAACGTTTCATGATGATAGCACTTTCCTAAGGGGGTCAAACCATGTCCCAAAGGTCACCGGATCTGGTGTCTACTTAAAGAAGTAGTCCAGTTACACCTTTGTGGGCTTATAACTTGGCTTCTGAATTTCCTAGAGAGGTCAGGTTTGTTTTAGTGTACTCAAATCAACAGCCCCTACAACCACAAAAAGGAATGGAGTCATTAGCACTTATGGTTTGTAAATGGCACCCAGAATTATGTTGCACGAAGCACAATTTCACATCATTCTGGGTCCATTTGTGTGAAAACAAAGTCCAATCAGACTGAAACGTTACAAGAAGGTAGAATCTATTGAGTTGTAAGTGATCTGAACGTTTCATGATGATTGCACATTCCTATAGGGGGTCAAACCATGTCCCAAAGGTCACCGGGCCTGGTGTCACTTTAAAGAAGTAGTCCAGTTACACCTTTGTGGGCTTATAACTTGGCTTCTGAATGTCCTAGAGAGGTCAGGTTTGTTTTAGTGTACTCCAATCAACAGCCCCTACAACCACAAAAAGGAATGGAGTCATTAGCACTTATGGTTTGTAAATGGCACCCAGAATTATGTTGCACGAAGCACAATTTCACATCATTCTGGGTCCATTTGTGTGAAAACAAGGTCCAATCAGGCTGAAACGTTACAAGAAGGTAGAATCTATTGAGTTGTAAGTGATCTGAACGTTTCATGATGATCGCACATTCCTATAGGGGGTCAAACCATGTCCCAAAGGTCACCGGGCCTGGTGTCACTTTAAAGAAGTAGTCCAGTTACACCTTTGTGGGCTTATAACTTGGCTTCTGAATATCCTAGAGAGGTCAGGTTTGTTTTAGAGTACTCCAATTAACAGCCCCCATTACCCCAAAAAGGAATGGAGTCATTAGCACTTATGGTTTTTAAATGGCAACCAGAAATATGTTGCACGAAGCACAATTTCACATCATTCTGGGTTCATTTGTGTGAAAACAAGGTCCAATCAGGCTGAAACGTTACAGGGAGGTAGAATCTATTGAGTTTTAAGTGATCTGAACGTTTCATGATGATAGCACTTTCCTAAGGGGGTCAAACCATGTCCCAAATGTCACCGGATCTGGTGTCAATTTAAAGTAGTCCAGTTACACATATGTGGGCTTATAACTTGGCTTCTGAATTTCCTAGAGAGGTCAGGTTTGTTTTAGTGTACTCCAATCAACAGCCCCTACAACCACAAAAAGGAATGGAGTCATTAGCACTTATGGTTTGTAAATATCACCCAGAATTATGTTGCACGAAGCACAATTTCACATCATTCTGGGTCCATTTGTGTGAAAACAAGGTCCAATCAGACTGAAACGTTACAAGAAGGTAGAATCTATTGAGTTGTAAGTGATCTGAACGTTTCATGATGATCGCACATTCCTATAGGGGGTCAAACCATGTCCCAAAGGTCACCAGGCCTGGTGTCACTTTAAAGAAGTAGTCCAGTTACACCTTTGTGGGCTTATAACTTGGCTTCTGAATGTCCTAGAGAGGTCAGGTTTGTTTTAGTGTACTCCAATCAACAGCCCCTACATCCACAAAAAGGAATGGAGTCATTAGCACTTATGGTTTGTAAATGGCACCCAGAATTATGTTGCACGAAGCACAATTTCACATCATTCTGGGTCCATTTGTGTGAAAACAAGGTCCAATCAGGCTGAAACGTTACAAGAAGGTAGAATCTATTGAGTTGTAAGTGATCTGAACGTTTCATGATGATAGCACTTTCCTAAGGGGATCAAACCATGTCCCAAAGGTCACCGGATCTGGTGTCAATTTAAAGAAGTAGTCCAGTTACACCTTTGTGGGCTTATAACTTGGCTTCTGAATGTCCTAGAGAGATCAGGTTTGTTTTAGTGTACTCCAATCAACAGCCCCTATTACCCCAAAAAGGAATGGAGTCATTAGCACTTGTGGTTTTTAAATGGCAGCCAGAAATATGTTGCACAAAGCACAATTTCACATCATTCTGGGTTCATTTGTGTGAAAACAAGGTCCAATCAGGCTGAAACGTTACAAGAAGGTAGAATCTATTGAGTTGTAAGTGACCTGAACGTTTCATGATGATCGCACATTCCTATAGGGGGTCAAACCATGTCCCAAAGGTCACCGGGCCTGGTGTCACTTTAAAGAAGTAGTCCAGTTACACCTTTGTGGGCTTATAACTTGGTTTCTGAATGTCCTAGAGAGGTCAGGTTTGTTTTAGTGTACTCCAATCAACAGCCCCTACAACCACAAAAAGGAATGGAGTCATTAGCACTTATGGTTTGTAAATGGCACCCAGAATTATGTTGCACGAAGCACAATTTCACATCATTCTGGGTTCATTTGTGTGAAAACAATGTCCAATAAGGCTGAAACGTTACAGGGAGGTAGAATCTATTGAGTTGTAAGTGATCTGAACGTTTCATGATGATAGCACTTTCCTAA
This sequence comes from Nothobranchius furzeri, assembly GCF_043380555.1. NCBI lineage: Eukaryota > Metazoa > Chordata > Actinopteri > Cyprinodontiformes > Nothobranchiidae > Nothobranchius > Nothobranchius furzeri. Next base: position 32,004,490 of record NC_091745.1, read on the forward strand.
GGGGGTCAAACCATGTCCCAAAGGTCACCGGATCTGGTGTCTACTTAAAGAAGTAGTCCAGGTACACCTTTGTGGGCTTATAACTTGGCTTCTGAATTTCCTAGAGAGGTCAGGTTTGTTTTAGTGTACTCCAATCAACAGCCCCTACAACCACAAAAAGGAATGGAGTCATTAGCACTTATGGTTTGTAAATGGCACCCAGAATTATGTTGCACGAAGCACAATTTCACATCATTCTGGGTCCATTTGTGTGAAAACAAGGTCCAATCAGACTGAAACGTTACAAGAAGGTAGAATCTATTGAGTTGTAAGTGATCTGAACGTTTCATGATGATCGCACATTCCTATAGGGGGTCAAACCATGTCCCAAAGGTCACCGGGCCTGGTGTCACTTTAAAATAGTAGTCCAGTTACACCTTTGTGGGCTTATAACTTGGCTTCTGAATGTCCTAGAGAGGTCAGGTTTGTTTTAGTGTACTCCAATCAACAGCCCCTACAACCACAAAAAGGAATGGAGTGATTAGCACTTATGTTTTGTAAATGGCACCCAGAATTATGTTGCACGAAGCACAATTTCACATCATTCTGGGTCCATTTGTGTGAAAACAAGGTCCAATCAGGCTGAAACGTTACAGGGAGGTAGAATCTATTGAGTTGTAAGTGATCTGAACGTTTCATGATGATAGCACTTTCCTAAGGGGGTCAAACCATGTCCCAAAGGTCACCGGATCTGGTGTCAATTTAAAGTAGTCCAGTTACACATATGTGGGCTTATAACTTGGCTTCTGAATTTCCTAGAGAGGTCAGGTTTGTTTTAGTGTACTCCAATCAACAGCCCCTACAACCACAAAAAGGAATGGAGTCATTAGCACTTATGGTTTGTAAATATCACCCAGAATTATGTTGCACGAAGCACAATTTCACATCATTCTGGGTCCATTTGTGTGAAAACAAGGTCCAATCAGACTGAAACGTTACAAGAAGGTAGAATCTATTGAGTTGTAAGTGATCTGAACGTTTCATGATGATCGCACATTCCTATAGGGGGTCAAACCATGTCCCAAAGGTCACCAGGCCTGGTGTCACTTTAAAGAAGTAGTCCAGTTACACCTTTGTGGGCTTATAACTTGGCTTCTGAATGTCCTAGAGAGGTCAGGTTTGTTTTAGTGTACTCCAATCAACAGCCCCTACATCCACAAAAAGGAATGGAGTCATTAGCACTTATGGTTTGTAAATGACACCCAGAATTATGTTGCACGAAGCACAATTTCACATCATTCTGGGTCCATTTGTGTGAAAACAAGGTCCAATCAGGCTGAAACGTTACAAGAAGGTAGAATCTATTGAGTTGTAAGTGATCTGAACGTTTCATGATGATAGCACTTTCCTAAGGGGATCAAACCATGTCCCAAAGGTCACCGGATCTGGTGTCAATTTAAAGAAGTAGTCCAGTTACACCTTTGTGGGCTTATAACTTGGCTTCTGAATGTCCTAGAGAGATCAGGTTTGTTTTAGTGTACTCCAATCAACAGCCCCTACAACCACAAAAAGGAATGGAGTCATTAGCACTTATGGTTTGTAAATGTTACCCAGAATTATGTTGCACGAAGCACAATTTCACATCATTCTGGGTTCATTTGTGTGAAAACAAGGTCCAATGAGGCTGAAACATTACAGGAAGGTAGAATCTATTGAGTTGTAAGTGATCTGAACGTTTCATGATGATAGCCCTTTCCTAAGGGTGTCAAACCATGTCCCAAAGGTCACCGGGCCTGGTGTCACTTTAAAGAAGTAGTCCAGTTACACCTTTGTGGGCTTATAACTTGGTTTCTGAATGTCCTAGATAGGTCAGGTTTGTTTTAGTGTACTCCAATCAACAGCCCCTACAACCACAAAAAGGAATGGAGTCATTAGCACTTATGGTTTGTAAATGGCACCCAGAATTATGTTGCACGAAGCACAATTTCACATCATTCTGGGTTCATTTGTGTGAAAACAAGGTCCAATCAGGCTGAAACGTTACAAGAAGGTAGAATCTATTGAGTTGTAAGTGATCTGAATGTTTCATGATGATCGCACATTCCTATAGGGGGTCAAACCATGTCCCAAAGGTCACCGGGCCTGGTGTCACTTTAAAGAAGTAGTCCAGTTACACCTTTGTGGGCTTATAACTTGGCTTCTGAATATCCTAGAGAGGTCAGGTTTGTTTTAGAGTACTCCAATGAACAGCACCCATTACCCCAAAAAGGAATGGAGTCATTAGCACTTATGGTTTTTAAATGGCACCCAGAATTATGTTGCACGAAGCACAATTTCACATCATTCTGGGTTCATTTGTGTGAAAACAATGTCCAATAAGGCTGAAACGTTACAGGGAGGTAGAATCTATTGAGTTGTAAGTGATCTGAACGTTTCATGATGATTGCACTTTCCTAAGGGGGTCAAACCATGTCCCAAAGGTCACCGGATCTGGTGTCTACTTAAAGAAGTAGTCCAGGTACACCTTTGTGGGCTTATAACTTGGCTTCTGAATTTCCTAGAGAGGTCAGGTTTGTTTTAGTGTACTCCAATCAACAGCCCCTACAACCACAAAAAGGAATGGAGTCATTAGCACTTATGGTTTGTAAATGGCACCCAGAATTATGTTGCACGAAGCACAATTTCACATCATTCTGGGTCCATTTGTGTGAAAACAAGGTCCAATCAGACTGAAACGTTACAAGAAGGTAGAATCTATTGAGTTGTAAGTGATCTGAACGTTTCATGATGATCGCACATTCCTATAGGGGGTCAAACCATGTCCCAAAGGTCACCGGGCCTGGTGTCACTTTAAAATAGTAGTCCAGTTACACCTTTGTGGGCTTATAACTTGGCTTCTGAATGTCCTAGAGAGGTCAGGTTTGTTTTAGTGTACTCCAATCAACAGCCCCTACAACCACAAAAAGGAATGGAGTCATTAGCACTTATGTTTTGTAAATGGCACCCAGAATTATGTTGCACGAAGCACAATTTCACATCATTCTGGGTCCATTTGTGTGAAAACAAGGTCCAATCAGGCTGAAACGTTACAAGAAGGTAGAATCTATTGAGTTGTAAGTGATCTGAACGTTTCATGATGATCGCACATTCCTATAGGGGGTCAAACCATGTCCCAAAGGTCACCGGGCCTGGTGTCACTTTAAAGAAGTAGTCCAGTTACACCTTTGTGGGCTTATAACTTGGCTTCTGAATATCCTAGAGAGGTCAGGTTTGTTTTAGAGTACTCCAATTAACAGCCCCCATTACCCCAAAAAGGAATGGAGTCATTAGCACTTATGGTTTTTAAATGGCAACCAGAAATATGTTGCACGAAGCACAATTTCACATCATTCTGGGTTCATTTGTGTGAAAACAAGGTCCAATCAGGCTGAAACGTTACAGGGAGGTAGAATCTATTGAGTTGTAAGTGATCTGAACGTTTCATGATGATAGCACTTTCCTAAGGGGGTCAAACCATGTCCCAAAGGTCACCGTTTCTGGTGTCAATTTAAAGTAGTCCAGTTACACATATGTGGGCTTATAACTTGGCTTCTGAATGTCCTAGAGAGATCAGGTTTGTTTTAGAGTACTCCAATCAACAGCCCCTACAACCACAAAAAGGAATGGAGTCATTAGCACTTATGGTTTTTAAATGGCACCCAGAAATATGTTGCACGAAGCACAATTTCACATCATTCTGGGTTCATTTGTGTGAAAACAAGGTCCAATCAGGCTGAAACGTTACAAGAAGGTAGAATCTATTGAGTTGTAAGTGATCTGAACGTTTCATGATGATCGCACATTCCTATAGGGGGTCAAACCATGTCCCAAAGGTCACCGGGCCTGGTGTCACTTTAAAGAAGTAGTCCAGTTACACCTTTGTGGGCTTATAACTTGGTTTCTGAATGTCCTAGAGAGGTCAGGTTTGTTTTAGTGTACTCCAATCAACAGCCCCTACAACCACAAAAAGGAATGGAGTCATTAGCACTTATGGTTTGTAAATGGCACCCAGAATTATGTTGCACGAAGCACAATTTCACATCATTCTGGGTCCATTTGTGTGAAAACAAGGTCCAATCAGGCTGAAACGTTACAAGAAGGTAGATTCAAATGAGTTGTAAGTGATCTGAACGTTTCATGATGATAGCCCTTTCCTAAGGGGGTCAAACCATGTCCCAAAGGTCACCGGATCTGGTGTTAATTCAAAGAAGTAGTCCAGTTACACCTTTGTGGGCTTATAACTTGGCTTCTGAATGTCCTAGAGAGATCAGGTTTGTTTTAGTGTACTCCAATCAACAGCCCCTATTACCCCAAAAAGGAATGGAGTCATTAGCACTTATGGTTTTTAAATGGCACCCAGAAATATGTTGCACAAAGCACAATTTCACATCATTCTGGGTTCATTTGTGTGAAAACAAGGTCCAATCAGGCTGAAACGTTACAAGAAGGTAGAATCTATTGAGTTGTAAGTGATCTGAACGTTTCATGATGATCGCACATTCCTATAGGGGGTCAAACCATGTCCCAAAGGTCACCGGGCCTGGTGTCACTTTAAAGAAGTAGTCCAGTTACTCCTTTGTGGGCTTATAACTTGGTTTCTGAATGTCCTAGAGAGGTCAGGTTTGTTTTAGTGTACTCCAATCAACAGCCCCTACAACCACAAAAAGGAATGGAGTCATTAGCACTTATGGTTTGTAAATGGCACCCAGAATTATGTTGCACGAAGCACAATTTCACATCATTCTGGGTTCATTTGTGTGAAAACAAGGTCCAATCAGGCTGAAACGTTACAAGAAGGTAGAATCTATTGAGTTGTAAGTGATCTGAACGTTTCATGATGATCGCACATTCCTATAGGGGGTCAAACCATGTCCCAAAGGTCACCGGGCCTGGTGTCACTTTAAAGAAGTAGTCCAGTTACACCTTTGTGGGCTTATAACTTGGCTTCTGAATATCCTAGAGAGGTCAGGTTTGTTTTAGAGTACTCCAATTAACAGCACCCATTACCCCAAAAAGGAATGGAGTCATTAGCACTTATGGTTTTTAAATGGCACCCAGAATTATGTTGCACGAAGCACAATTTCACATCATTCTGGGTTCATTTGTGTGAAAACAATGTCCAATAAGGCTGAAACGTTACAGGGAGGTAGAATCTATTGAGTTGTAAGTGATCTGAACATTTCATGATGATAGCACTTTCCTAAGGGGGTCAAACCATGTCCCAAAGGTCACCGGATCTGGTTTCTACTTAAAGAAGTAGTCCAGGTACACCTTTGTGGGCTTATAACTTGGCTTCTGAATTTCCTAGAGAGGTCAGGTTTGTTTTAGTGTACTCCAATCAACAGCCCCTACAACCACAAAAAGGAATGGAGTCATTAGCACTTATGGTTTGTAAATGGCACCCAGAATTATGTTGCACGAAGCACAATTTCACATCATTCTGGGTCCATTTGTGTGAAAACAAGGTCCAATCAGACTGAAACGTTACAAGAAGGTAGAATCTATTGAGTTGTAAGTGATCTGAACGTTTCATGATGATCGCACATTCCTATAGGGGGTCAAACCATGTCCCAAAGGTCACCGGGCCTGGTGTCACTTTAAAATAGTAGTCCAGTTACACCTTTGTGGGCTTATAACTTGGCTTCTGAATGTCCTAGAGAGGTCAGGTTTGTTTTAGTGTACTCCAATCAACAGCCCCTACAACCACAAAAAGGAATGGAGTCATTAGCACTTATGTTTTGTAAATGGCACCCAGAATTATGTTGCACGAAGCACAATTTCACATCATTCTGGGTCCATTTGTTTGAAAACAAGGTCCAATCAGGCTGAACTGTTACAGGAAGGTAGAATCTCTTGAGTTGTAAGTGATCTGAACGTTTCATGATGATCGCACATTCGTATAGGGGGTCAAACCATGTCCCAAAGGTCACCGGGCCTGGTGTCACTTTAAAGAAGTAGTCCAGTTACACCTTTGTGGGCTTATAACTTGGCTTCTGAATATCCTAGAGAGGTCAGGTTTGTTTTAGAGTACTCCAATTAACAGCCCCCATTACCCCAAAAAGGAATGGAGTCATTAGCACTTATGGTTTTTAAATGGCAACCAGAAATATGTTGCACGAAGCACAATTTCACATCATTCTCGGTTCATTTGTGTGAAAACAAGGTCCAATCAGGCTGAAACGTTACAGGGAGGTAGAATCTATTGAGTTGTAAGTGATCTGAACGTTTCATGATGATAGCACTTTCCTAAGGGGGTCAAACCATGTCCCAAAGGTCACCGGATCTGGTGTCAATTTAAAGTAGTCCAGTTACACATATGTGGGCTTATAACTTGGCTTCTGAATGTCCTAGAGAGATCAGGTTTGTTTTAGAGTACTCCAATCAACAGCCCCTACAACCACAAAAAGGAATGGAGTCATTAGCACTTATGGTTTGTAAATGGCACCCAGAATTATGTTGCACGATGCACAATTTCACATCATTCTGGGTCCATTTGTGTGAAAACAAGGTCCAATCAGGCTGAAACATTACAAGAAGGTAGAATCTATTGAGTTGTAAGTGATCTGAACGTTTCATGATGATAGCACTTTCCTAAGGGGGTCAAACCATGTCCCAAAGGTCACCGGATCTGGTGTCAATTCAAAGAAGTAGTCCAGTTACACCTTTGTGGGCTTATAACTTGGTTTCTGAATGTCTTAGAGAGGTCAGGTTTGTTTTACTGTACTCCAATCAGCAGCCCCTACAACCACAAAAAGGAATGGAGTCATTAGCACTTATGGTTTTTAAATGGCACCCAGAATTATGTTGCACGAAGCACAATTTCACATCATTCTGGGTTCATTTGTGTGAAAACAAGGTCCAATCAGGCTGAAACATTACAGGAAGGTAGAATCTATTGAGTTGTAAGTGATCTGAACGTTTCATGATGATCGCACATTCCTATAGGGGGTCAAACCATGTCCCAAAGGTCACCGGGCCTGGTGTCACTTTAAAGAAGTAGTCCAGTTACACCTTTGTGGGCTTTTAACTTGGCTTCTGAATGTCCTAGAGAGGTCAGGTTTGTTTTAGTGTACTCCAATCAACGGCCCCTACAACCACAAAAAGGAATGGAGTCATTAGCACTTATGGTTTGTAAATGGCACCCAGAATTATGTTGCACGAAGCACAATTTCACATAATTCTGGGTCCATTTGTGTGAAAACAAGGTCCAATCAGGCTGAAACGTTACAAGAAGGTAGAATCTATTGAGTTGTAAGTGATCTGAATGTTTCATGATGATCGCACATTCCTATATGGGGTAAAACCATGTCCCAAAGGTCACCGGGCCTGGTGTCACTTTAAAGAAATAGTCCAGTTACACCTTTGTGGGCTTAAAACTTGGCTTCTGAATTTCCTAGAGAGGTCAGGTTTGTTTTAGTGTACTCCAATCAACAGCCCCTACAACCACAAAAAGGAATGGAGTCATTAGCACTTATGGTTTGTAAATGGCACCCAGAATTATGTTGCACGAAGCACAATTTCACATCATTCTAGGTCCATTTGTGTGAAAACAAGGTCCAATCAGGCTGAAACTTTACAAGAAGGTAGAATCTATTGAGTTGTAAGTGATCTGAACGTTTCATGATGATCGCACATTCCTATAGGGGGTCAACCATGTCCCAAAGGTCACCGGGCCTGGTGTCACTTTAAAGAAGTAGTCCACTTATAACTTGGCTTCTGAATGTCCTAGAGAGGTCAGGTTTGTTTTAGTGTACTCCAATCAACGGCCCCTACAACCACAAAAAGGAATGGAGTCATTAGCACTTATGGTTTGTAAATCGCACCCAGAATTATGTTGCACAAAGCACAATTTCACATCATTCTGGGTCCATTTGTGTGAAAACAAGGTCCAATCAGGCTGAAACGTTACAAGAAGGTAGAATCTATTGAGTTGTAAGTGATCTGAACGTTTCATGATGATCGCACATTCCTATAGGGGGTCAAACCATGTCCCAAAGGTCACCGGGCCTGGTGTCACTTTAAAGAAGTAGTCCAGTTACACCTTTATGGGCTTATAACTTGGTTTCTGAATGTCCTAGAGAGGTCAGGTTTGTTTTAGTGTACTCCAATCAACAGCCCCTACAACCACAAAAAGGAATGGAGTCATTAGCACTTATGGTTTGTAAATGGCACCCAGAATTATGTTGCACGAAGCACAATTTCACATCATTCTGGGTCCATTTGTGTGAAAACAAGGTCCAATCAGGCTGAAACGTTACAAGAAGGTAGATTCAATTGAGTTGTAAGTGATCTGAACGTTTCATGATGATCGCACATTCCTATAGGGGGTCACACCATGTCCCAAAGGTCACCGGACCTGGTGTCACTTTAAAGAAGTAGTCCAGTTACACCTTTGTGGGCTTATAACTTGGCTTCTGAATATCCTAGAGAGGTCAGGTTTGTTTTAGAGTACTCCAATTAACAGCCCCCATTACCCCAAAAAGGAATGGAGTCATTAGCACTTATGGTTTTTAAATGGCACCCAGAATTATGTTGCACGAAGCACAATTTCACATCATTCTGGGTTCATTTGTGTGAAAACAATGTCCAATAAGGCTGAAACGTTACAGGGAGATAGAATCTATTGAGTTGTAAGTGATCTGAACGTTTCATGATGATAGCACTTTCCTAAGGGGGTCAAACCATGTCCCAAAGGTCACCGGATCTGGTGTCTACTTAAAGAAGTAGTCCAGTTACACCTTTGTGGGCTTATAACTTGGCTTCTGAATTTCCTAGAGAGGTCAGGTTTGTTTTAGTGTACTCAAATCAACAGCCCCTACAACCACAAAAAGGAATGGAGTCATTAGCACTTATGGTTTGTAAATGGCACCCAGAATTATGTTGCACGAAGCACAATTTCACATCATTCTGGGTCCATTTGTGTGAAAACAAAGTCCAATCAGACTGAAACGTTACAAGAAGGTAGAATCTATTGAGTTGTAAGTGATCTGAACGTTTCATGATGATTGCACATTCCTATAGGGGGTCAAACCATGTCCCAAAGGTCACCGGGCCTGGTGTCACTTTAAAGAAGTAGTCCAGTTACACCTTTGTGGGCTTATAACTTGGCTTCTGAATGTCCTAGAGAGGTCAGGTTTGTTTTAGTGTACTCCAATCAACAGCCCCTACAACCACAAAAAGGAATGGAGTCATTAGCACTTATGGTTTGTAAATGGCACCCAGAATTATGTTGCACGAAGCACAATTTCACATCATTCTGGGTCCATTTGTGTGAAAACAAGGTCCAATCAGGCTGAAACGTTACAAGAAGGTAGAATCTATTGAGTTGTAAGTGATCTGAACGTTTCATGATGATCGCACATTCCTATAGGGGGTCAAACCATGTCCCAAAGGTCACCGGGCCTGGTGTCACTTTAAAGAAGTAGTCCAGTTACACCTTTGTGGGCTTATAACTTGGCTTCTGAATATCCTAGAGAGGTCAGGTTTGTTTTAGAGTACTCCAATTAACAGCCCCCATTACCCCAAAAAGGAATGGAGTCATTAGCACTTATGGTTTTTAAATGGCAACCAGAAATATGTTGCACGAAGCACAATTTCACATCATTCTGGGTTCATTTGTGTGAAAACAAGGTCCAATCAGGCTGAAACGTTACAGGGAGGTAGAATCTATTGAGTTTTAAGTGATCTGAACGTTTCATGATGATAGCACTTTCCTAAGGGGGTCAAACCATGTCCCAAATGTCACCGGATCTGGTGTCAATTTAAAGTAGTCCAGTTACACATATGTGGGCTTATAACTTGGCTTCTGAATTTCCTAGAGAGGTCAGGTTTGTTTTAGTGTACTCCAATCAACAGCCCCTACAACCACAAAAAGGAATGGAGTCATTAGCACTTATGGTTTGTAAATATCACCCAGAATTATGTTGCACGAAGCACAATTTCACATCATTCTGGGTCCATTTGTGTGAAAACAAGGTCCAATCAGACTGAAACGTTACAAGAAGGTAGAATCTATTGAGTTGTAAGTGATCTGAACGTTTCATGATGATCGCACATTCCTATAGGGGGTCAAACCATGTCCCAAAGGTCACCAGGCCTGGTGTCACTTTAAAGAAGTAGTCCAGTTACACCTTTGTGGGCTTATAACTTGGCTTCTGAATGTCCTAGAGAGGTCAGGTTTGTTTTAGTGTACTCCAATAAACAGCCCCTACATCCACAAAAAGGAATGGAGTCATTAGCACTTATGGTTTGTAAATGGCACCCAGAATTATGTTGCACGAAGCACAATTTCACATCATTCTGGGTCCATTTGTGTGAAAACAAGGTCCAATCAGGCTGAAACGTTACAAGAAGGTAGAATCTATTGAGTTGTAAGTGATCTGAACGTTTCATGATGATAGCACTTTCCTAAGGGGATCAAACCATGTCCCAAAGGTCACCGGATCTGGTGTCAATTTAAAGAAGTAGTCCAGTTACACCTTTGTGGGCTTATAACTTGGCTTCTGAATGTCCTAGAGAGATCAGGTTTGTTTTAGTGTACTCCAATCAACAGCCCCTACAACCACAAAAAGGAATGGAGTCATTAGCACTTATGGTTTGTAAATGTTACCCAGAATTATGTTGCACGAAGCACAATTTCACATCATTCTGGGTTCATTTGTGTGAAAACAAGGTCCAATGAGGCTGAAACATTACAGGAAGGTAGAATCTATTGAGTTGTAAGTGATCTGAACGTTTCATGATGATAGCACTTTCCTAAGGGTGTCAAACCATGTCCCAAAGGTCACCGGATCTGGTGTTAATTCAAAGAAGTAGTCCAGTTACACCTTTGTGGGCTTATAACTTGGCTTCTGAATGTCCTAGAGAGATCAGGTTTGTTTTAGTGTACTCCAATCAACAGCCCCTATTACCCCAAAAAGGAATGGAGTCATTAGCACTTATGGTTTTTAAATGGCAGCCAGAAATATGTTGCACAAAGCACAATTTCACATCATTCTGGGTTCATTTGTGTGAAAACAAGGTCCAATCAGGCTGAAACGTTACAAGAAGGTAGAATCTATTGAGTTGTAAGTGACCTGAACGTTTCATGATGATCGCACATTCCTATAGGGGGTCAAACCATGTCCCAAAGGTCACCGGGCCTGGTGTCACTTTAAAGAAGTAGTCCAGTTACACCTTTGTGGGCTTATAACTTGGTTTCTGAATGTCCTAGAGAGGTCAGGTTTGTTTTAGTGTACTCCAATCAACAGCCCCTACAACCACAAAAAGGAATGGAGTCATTAGCACTTATGGTTTGTAAATGGCACCCAGAATTATGTTGCACGAAGCACAATTTCACATCATTCTGGGTTCATTTGTGTGAAAACAAGGTCCAATCAGGCTGAAACGTTACAAGAAGGTAGAATCTATTGAGTTGTAAGTGATCTGAATGTTTCATGATGATCGCACATTCCTATAGGGGGTCAAACCATGTCCCAAAGGTCACCGGGCCTGGTGTCACTTTAAAGAAGTAGTCCAGTTACACCTTTGTGGGCTTATAACTTGGCTTCTGAATATCCTAGAGAGGTCAGGTTTGTTTTAGAGTACTCCAATTAACAGCACCCATTACCCCAAAAAGGAATGGAGTCATTAGCACTTATGGTTTTTAAATGGCACCCAGAATTATGTTGCACGAAGCACAATTTCACATCATTCTGGGTTCATTTGTGTGAAAACAATGTCCAATAAGGCTGAAACGTTACAGGGAGGTAGAATCTATTGAGTTGTAAGTGATCTGAACGTTTCATGATGATAGCACTTTCCTAAGGGGGTCAAACCATGTCCCAAAGGTCACCGGATCTGGTGTCTACTTAAAGAAGTAGTCCAGGTACACCTTTGTGGGCTTATAACTTGGCTTCTGAATTTCCTAGAGAGGTCAGGTTTGTTTTAGTGTACTCCAATCAACAGCCCCTACAACCACAAAAAGGAATGGAGTCATTAGCACTTATGGTTTGTAAATGGCACCCAGAATTATGTTGCACGAAGCACAATTTCACATCATTCTGGGTCCATTTGTGTGAAAACAAGGTCCAATCAGACTGAAACGTTACAAGAAGGTAGAATCTATTGAGTTGTAAGTGATCTGAACGTTTCATGATGATCGCACATTCCTATAGGGGGTCAAACCATGTCCCAAAGGTCACCGGGCCTGGTGTCACTTTAAAATAGTAGTCCAGTTACACCTTTGTGGGCTTATAACTTGGCTTCTGAATGTCCTAGAGAGGTCAGGTTTGTTTTAGTGTACTCCAGTCAACAGCCCCTACAACCACAAAAAGGAATGGAGTGATTAGCACTTATGTTTTGTAAATGGCACCCAGAATTATGTTGCACGAAGCACAATTTCACAGCATTCTGGGTCCATTTGTGTGAAAACAAGGTCCAATCAGGCTGAAACGTTACAGGGAGGTAGAATCTATTGAGTTGTAAGTGATCTGAACGTTTCATGATGATAGCACTTTCCTAAGGGGGTCAAACCATGTCCCAAAGGTCACCGGATCTGGTGTCAATTTAAAGTAGTCCAGTTACACATATGTGGGCTTATAACTTGGCTTCTGAATTTCCTAGAGAGGTCAGGTTTGTTTTAGTGTACTCCAATCAACAGCCCCTACAACCACAAAAAGGAATGGAGTCATTAGCACTTATGGTTTGTAAATATCACCCAGAATTATGTTGCACGAAGCACAATTTCACATCATTCTGGGTCCATTTGTGTGAAAACAAGGTCCAATCAGACTGAAACGTTACAAGAAGGTAGAATCTATTGAGTTGTAAGTGATCTGAACGTTTCATGATGATCGCACATTCCTATAGGGGGTCAAACCATGTCCCAAAGGTCACCAGGCCTGGTGTCACTTTAAAGAAGTAGTCCAGTTACACCTTTGTGTGCTTATAACTTGGCTTCTGAATGTCCTAGAGAGGTCAGGTTTGTTTTAGTGTACTCCAATCAACAGCCCCTACATCCACAAAAAGGAATGGAGTCATTAGCACTTATGGTTTGTAAATGGCACCCAGAATTATGTTGCACGAAGCACAATTTCACATCATTCTGGGTCCATTTGTGTGAAAACAAGGTCCAATCAGGCTGAAACGTTACAAGAAGGTAGAATCTATTGAGTTGTAAGTGATCTGAACGTTTCATGATGATAGCACTTTCCTAAGGGGATCAAACCATGTCCCAAAGGTCACCGGATCTGGTGTCAATTTAAAGAAGTAGTCCAGTTACACCTTTGTGGGCTTATAACTTGGCTTCTGAATGTCCTAGAGAGATCAGGTTTGTTTTAGTGTACTCCAATCAACAGCCCCTACAACCACAAAAAGGAATGGATTCATTAGCACTTATGGTTTGTAAATGTTACCCAGAATTATGTTGCACGAAGCACAATTTCACATCATTCTGGGTTCATTTGTGTGAAAACAAGGTCCAATGAGGCTGAAACATTACAGGAAGGTAGAATCTATTGAGTTGTAAGTGATCTGAACGTTTCATGATGATAGCACTTTCCTAAGGGTGTCAAACCATGTCCCAAAGGTCACCGGATCTGGTGTTAATTCAAAGAAGTAGTCCAGTTACACCTTTGTGGGCTTATAACTTGGCTTCTGAATGTCCTAGAGAGATCAGGTTTGTTTTAGTGTACTCCAATCAACAGCCCCTATTACCCCAAAAAGGAATGGAGTCATTAGCACTTATGGTTTTTAAATGGCACCCAGAAATATGTTGCACAAAGCACAATTTCACATCATTCTGGGTTCATTTGTGTGAAAACAAGGTCCAATCAGGCTGAAACGTTACAAGAAGGTAGAATCTATTGAGTTGTAAGTGATCTGAACGTTTCATGATGATCGCACATTCCTATAGGGGGTCAAACCATGTCCCAAAGGTCACCGGGCCTGGTGTCACTTTAAAGAAGTAGTCCAGTTACACCTTTGTGGGCTTATAACTTGGTTTCTGAATGTCCTAGATAGGTCAGGTTTGTTTTAGTGTACTCCAATCAACAGCCCCTACAACCACAAAAAGGAATGGAGTCATTAGCACTTATGGTTTGTAAATGGCACCCAGAATTATGTTGCACGAAGCACAATTTCACATCATTCTGGGTTCATTTGTGTGAAAACAAGGTCCAATCAGGCTGAAACGTTACAAGAAGGTAGAATCTATTGAGTTGTAAGTGATCTGAATGTTTCATGATGATCGCACATTCCTATAGGGGGTCAAACCATGTCCCAAAGGTCACCGGGCCTGGTGTCACTTTAAAGAAGTAGTCCAGTTACACCTTTGTGGGCTTATAACTTGGCTTCTGAATATCCTAGAGAGGTCAGGTTTGTTTTAGAGTACTCCAATTAACAGCACCCATTACCCCAAAAAGGAATGGAGTCATTAGCACTTATGGTTTTTAAATGGCACCCAGAATTATGTTGCACGAAGCACAATTTCACATCATTCTGGGTTCATTTGTGTGAAAACAATGTCCAATAAGGCTGAAACGTTACAGGGAGGTAGAATCTATTGAGTTGTAAGTGATCTGAACGTTTCATGATGATTGCACTTTCCTAAGGGGGTCAAACCATGTCCCAAAGGTCACCGGATCTGGTGTCTACTTAAAGAAGTAGTCCAGGTACACCTTTGTGGGCTTATAACTTGGCTTCTGAATTTCCTAGAGAGGTCAGGTTTGTTTTAGTGTACTCCAATCAACAGCCCCTACAACCACAAAAAGGAATGGAGTCATTAGCACTTATGGTTTGTAAATGGCACCCAGAATTATGTTGCACGAAGCACAATTTCACATCATTCTGGGTCCATTTGTGTGAAAACAAGGTCCAATCAGACTGAAACGTTACAAGAAGGTAGAATCTATTGAGTTGTAAGTGATCTGAACGTTTCATGATGATCGCACATTCCTATAGGGGGTCAAACCATGTCCCAAAGGTCACCGGGCCTGGTGTCACTTTAAAATAGTAGTCCAGTTACACCTTTGTGGGCTTATAACTTGGCTTCTGAATGTCCTAGAGAGGTCAGGTTTGTTTTAGTGTACTCCAATCAACAGCCCCTACAACCACAAAAAGGAATGGAGTCATTAGCACTTATGTTTTGTAAATGGCACCCAGAATTATGTTGCACGAAGCACAATTTCACATCATTCTGGGTCCATTTGTGTGAAAACAAGGTCCAATCAGGCTGAACTGTTACAGGAAGGTAGAATCTCTTGAGTTGTAAGTGATCTGAACGTTTCATGATGATCGCACATTCGTATAGGGGGTCAAACCATGTCCCAAAGGTCACCGGGCCTGGTGTCACTTTAAAGAAGTAGTCCAGTTACACCTTTGTGGGCTTATAACTTGGCTTCTGAATATCCTAGAGAGGTCAGGTTTGTTTTAGAGTACTCCAATTAACAGCCCCCATTACCCCAAAAAGGAATGGAGTCATTAGCACTTATGGTTTTTAAATGGCAACCAGAAATATGTTGCACGAAGCACAATTTCACATCATTCTGGGTTCATTTGTGTGAAAACAAGGTCCAATCAGGCTGAAACGTTACAGGGAGGTAGAATCTATTGAGTTGTAAGTGATCTGAACGTTTCATGATGATAGCACTTTCCTAAGGGGGTCAAACCATGTCCCAAAGGTCACCGTTTCTGGTGTCAATTTAAAGTAGTCCAGTTACACATATGTGGGCTTATAACTTGGCTTCTGAATGTCCTAGAGAGATCAGGTTTGTTTTAGAGTACTCCAATCAACAGCCCCTACAACCACAAAAAGGAATGGAGTCATTAGCACTTATGGTTTGTAAATGGCACCCAGAATTATGTTGCACGATGCACAATTTCACATCATTCTGGGTCCATTTGTGTGAAAACAAGGTCCAATCAGGCTGAAACATTACAAGAAGGTAGAATCTATTGAGTTGTAAGTGATCTGAACGTTTCATGATGATAGCACTTTCCTAAGGGGGTCAAACCATGTCCCAAAGGTCACCGGATCTGGTGTCAATTCAAAGAAGTAGTCCAGTTACACCTTTGTGGGCTTATAACTTGGCTTCTGAATGTCCTAGAGAGGTCAGGTTGTTTTTAATCTACTCCAATCAACAGCCCCTACAACCACAAAAAGGAATGGAGTCATTAGCACTTATGGTTTTTAAATGGCACCCAGAAATATGTTGCACGAAGCACAATTTCACATCATTCTGGGTTCATTTGTGTGAAAACAAGGTCCAATCAGGCTGAAACGTTACAAGAAGGTAGAATCTATTGAGTTGTAAGTGATCTGAACGTTTCATGATGATCGCACATTCCTATAGGGGGTCAAACCATGTCCCAAAGGTCACCGGGCCTGGTGTCACTTTAAAGAAGTAGTCCAGTTACACCTTTGTGGGCTTATAACTTGGTTTCTGAATGTCCTAGAGAGGTCAGGTTTGTTTTAGTGTACTCCAATCAACAGCCCCTACAACCACAAAAAGGAATGGAGTCATTAGCACTTATGGTTTGTAAATGGCACCCAGAATTATGTTGCACGAAGCACAATTTCACATCATTCTGGGTCCATTTGTGTGAAAACAAGGTCCAATCAGGCTGAAACGTTACAAGAAGGTAGATTCAAATGAGTTGTAAGTGATCTGAACGTTTCATGATGATAGCCCTTTCCTAAGGGGGTCAAACCATGTCCCAAAGGTCACCGGATCTGGTGTTAATTCAAAGAAGTAGTCCAGTTACACCTTTGTGGGCTTATAACTTGGCTTCTGAATGTCCTAGAGAGATCAGGTTTGTTTTAGTGTACTCCAATCAACAGCCCCTATTACCCCAAAAAGGAATGGAGTCATTAGCACTTATGGTTTTTAAATGGCACCCAGAATTATGTTGCACGAAGCACAATTTCACATCATTCTGGGTCCATTTGTGTGAAAACAAGGTCCAATCAGACTGAAACGTTACAAGAAGGTAGAATCTATTGAGTTGTAAGTGATCTGAACGTTTCATGATGATCGCACATTCCTATAGGGGGTCAAACCATGTCCCAAAGGTCACCGGGCCTGGTGTCACTTTAAAATAGTAGTCCAGTTACACCTTTGTGGGCTTATAACTTGGCTTCTGAATGTCCTAGAGAGGTCAGGTTTGTTTTAGTGTACTCCAATCAACAGCCCCTACAACCACAAAAAGGAATGGAGTCATTAGCACTTATGTTTTGTAAATGGCACCCAGAATTATGTTGCACGAAGCACAATTTCACATCATTCTGGGTCCATTTGTGTGAAAACAAGGTCCAATCAGGCTGAACTGTTACAGGAAGGTAGAATCTCTTGAGTTGTAAGTGATCTGAACGTTTCATGATGATCGCACATTCGTATAGGGGGTCAAACCATGTCCCAAAGGTCACCGGGCCTGGTGTCACTTTAAAGAAGTAGTCCAGTTACACCTTTGTGGGCTTATAACTTGGCTTCTGAATATCCTAGAGAGGTCAGGTTTGTTTTAGAGTACTCCAATTAACAGCCCCCATTACCCCAAAAAGGAATGGAGTCATTAGCACTTATGGTTTTTAAATGGCAACCAGAAATATGTTGCACGAAGCACAATTTCACATCATTCTGGGTTCATTTGTGTGAAAACAAGGTCCAATCAGGCTGAAACGTTACAGGGAGGTAGAATCTATTGAGTTGTAAGTGATCTGAACGTTTCATGATGATAGCACTTTCCTAAGGGGGTCAAACCATGTCCCAAAGGTCACCGTTTCTGGTGTCAATTTAAAGTAGTCCAGTTACACATATGTGGGCTTATAACTTGGCTTCTGAATGTCCTAGAGAGATCACGTTTGTTTTAGAGTACTCCAATCAACAGCCCCTACAACCACAAAAAGGAATGGAGTCATTAGCACTTATGGTTTGTAAATGGCACCCAGAATTATGTTGCACGATGCACAATTTCACATCATTCTGGGTCCATTTGTGTGAAAACAAGGTCCAATCAGGCTGAAACATTACAAGAAGGTAGAATCTATTGAGTTGTAAGTGATCTGAACGTTTCATGATGATAGCACTTTCCTAAGGGGGTCAAACCATGTCCCAAAGGTCACCGGATCTGGTGTCAATTCAAAGAAGTAGTCCAGTTACACCTTTGTGGGCTTATAACTTGGCTTCTGAATGTCCTAGAGAGGTCAGGTTGTTTTTAATCTACTCCAATCAACAGCCCCTACAACCACAAAAAGGAATGGAGTCATTAGCACTTATGGTTTTTAAATGGCACCCAGAAATATGTTGCACGAAGCACAATTTCACATCATTCTGGGTTCATTTGTGTGAAAACAAGGTCCAATCAGGCTGAAACGTTACAAGAAGGTAGAATCTATTGAGTTGTAAGTGATCTGAACGTTTCATGATGATCGCACATTCCTATAGGGGGTCAAACCATGTCCCAAAGGTCACCGGGCCTGGTGTCACTTTAAAGAAGTAGTCCAGTTACACCTTTGTGGGCTTATAACTTGGTTTCTGAATGTCCTAGAGAGGTCAGGTTTGTTTTAGTGTACTCCAATCAACAGCCCCTACAACCACAAAAAGGAATGGAGTCATTAGCACTTATGGTTTGTAAATGGCACCCAGAATTATGTTGCACGAAGCACAATTTCACATCATTCTGGGTCCATTTGTGTGAAAACAAGGTCCAATCAGGCTGAAACGTTACAAGAAGGTAGATTCAAATGAGTTGTAAGTGATCTGAACGTTTCATGATGATAGCCCTTTCCTAAGGGGGTCAAACCATGTCCCAAAGGTCACCGGATCTGGTGTTAATTCAAAGAAGTAGTCCAGTTACACCTTTGTGGGCTTATAACTTGGCTTCTGAATGTCCTAGAGAGATCAGGTTTGTTTTAGTGTACTCCAATCAACAGCCCCTATTACCCCAAAAAGGAATGGAGTCATTAGCACTTATGGTTTTTAAATGGCACCCAGAAATATGTTGCACAAAGCACAATTTCACATCATTCTGGGTTCATTTGTGTGAAAACAAGGTCCAATCAGGCTGAAACGTTACAAGAAGGTAGAATCTATTGAGTTGTAAGTGATCTGAACGTTTCATGATGATCGCACATTCCTATAGGGGGTCAAACCATGTCCCAAAGGTCACCGGGCCTGGTGTCACTTTAAAGAAGTAGTCCAGTTACTCCTTTGTGGGCTTATAACTTGGTTTCTGAATGTCCTAGAGAGGTCAGGTTTGTTTTAGTGTACTCCAATCAACAGCCCCTACAACCACAAAAAGGAATGGAGTCATTAGCACTTATGGTTTGTAAATGGCACCCAGAATTATGTTGCACGAAGCACAATTTCACATCATTCTGGGTTCATTTGTGTGAAAACAAGGTCCAATCAGGCTGAAACGTTACAAGAAGGTAGAATCTATTGAGTTGTAAGTGATCTGAACGTTTCATGATGATCGCACATTCCTATAGGGGGTCAAACCATGTCCCAAAGGTCACCGGGCCTGGTGTCACTTTAAAGAAGTAGTCCAGTTACACCTTTGTGGGCTTATAACTTGGCTTCTGAATATCCTAGAGAGGTCAGGTTTGTTTTAGAGTACTCCAATTAACAGCACCCATTACCCCAAAAAGGAATGGAGTCATTAGCACTTATGGTTTTTAAATGGCACCCAGAATTATGTTGCACGAAGCACAATTTCACATCATTCTGGGTTCATTTGTGTGAAAACAATGTCCAATAAGGCTGAAACGTTACAGGGAGGTAGAATCTATTGAGTTGTAAGTGATCTGAACATTTCATGATGATAGCACTTTCCTAAGGGGGTCAAACCATGTCCCAAAGGTCACCGGATCTGGTTTCTACTTAAAGAAGTAGTCCAGGTACACCTTTGTGGGCTTATAACTTGGCTTCTGAATTTCCTAGAGAGGTCAGGTTTGTTTTAGTGTACTCCAATCAACAGCCCCTACAACCACAAAAAGGAATGGAGTCATTAGCACTTATGGTTTGTAAATGGCACCCAGAATTATGTTGCACGAAGCACAATTTCACATCATTCTGGGTCCATTTGTGTGAAAACAAGGTCCAATCAGACTGAAACGTTACAAGAAGGTAGAATCTATTGAGTTGTAAGTGATCTGAACGTTTCATGATGATCGCACATTCCTATAGGGGGTCAAACCATGTCCCAAAGGTCACCGGGCCTGGTGTCACTTTAAAATAGTAGTCCAGTTACACCTTTGTGGGCTTATAACTTGGCTTCTGAATGTCCTAGAGAGGTCAGGTTTGTTTTAGTGTACTCCAATCAACAGCCCCTACAACCACAAAAAGGAATGGAGTCATTAGCACTTATGTTTTGTAAATGGCACCCAGAATTATGTTGCACGAAGCACAATTTCACATCATTCTGGGTCCATTTGTTTGAAAACAAGGTCCAATCAGGCTGAACTGTTACAGGAAGGTAGAATCTCTTGAGTTGTAAGTGATCTGAACGTTTCATGATGATCGCACATTCGTATAGGGGGTCAAACCATGTCCCAAAGGTCACCGGGCCTGGTGTCACTTTAAAGAAGTAGTCCAGTTACACCTTTGTGGGCTTATAACTTGGCTTCTGAATATCCTAGAGAGGTCAGGTTTGTTTTAGAGTACTCCAATTAACAGCCCCCATTACCCCAAAAAGGAATGGAGTCATTAGCACTTATGGTTTTTAAATGGCAACCAGAAATATGTTGCACGAAGCACAATTTCACATCATTCTGGGTTCATTTGTGTGAAAACAAGGTCCAATCAGGCTGAAACGTTACAGGGAGGTAGAATCTATTGAGTTGTAAGTGATCTGAACGTTTCATGATGATAGCACTTTCCTAAGGGGGTCAAACCATGTCCCAAAGGTCACCGGATCTGGTGTCAATTTAAAGTAGTCCAGTTACACATATGTGGGCTTATAACTTGGCTTCTGAATGTCCTAGAGAGATCAGGTTTGTTTTAGAGTACTCCAATCAACAGCCCCTACAACCACAAAAAGGAATGGAGTCATTAGCACTTATGGTTTGTAAATGGCACCCAGAATTATGTTGCACGATGCACAATTTCACATCATTCTGGGTCCATTTGTGTGAAAACAAGGTCCAATCAGGCTGAAACATTACAAGAAGGTAGAATCTATTGAGTTGTAAGTGATCTGAACGTTTCATGATGATAGCACTTTCCTAAGGGGGTCAAACCATGTCCCAAAGGTCACCGGATCTGGTGTCAATTCAAAGAAGTAGTCCAGTTACACCTTTGTGGGCTTATAACTTGGCTTCTGAATGTCCTAGAGAGGTCAGGTTGTTTTTAGTGTACTCCAATCAACAGCCCCTACAACCACAAAAAGGAATGGAGTCATTAGCACTTATGGTTTTTAAATGGCACCCAGAAATATGTTGCACGAAGCACAATTTCACATCATTCTGGGTTCATTTGTGTGAAAACAAGGTCCAATCAGGCTGAAACGTTACAAGAAGGTAGAATCTATTGAGTTGTAAGTGATCTGAACGTTTCATGATGATCGCACATTCCTATAGGGGGTCAAACCATGTCCCAAAGGTCACCGGGCCTGGTGTCACTTTAAAGAAGTAGTCCAGTTACACATTTGTGGGCTTATAACTTGGTTTCTGAATGTCTTAGAGAGGTCAGGTTTGTTTTACTGTACTCCAATCAGCAGCCCCTACAACCACAAAAAGGAATGGAGTCATTAGCACTTATGGTTTGTAAATGGCACCCAGAATTATGTTGCACGAAGCACAATTTCACATCATTCTGGGTCCATTTATGTGAAAACAAGGTCCAATCAGGCTGAAACGTTACAAGAAGGTAGATTCAATTGAGTTGTAAGTGATCTGAACGTTTCATGATGATCGCACATTCCTATAGGGGGTCACACCATGTCCCAAAGGTCACCGGGCCTGGTGTCACTTTAAAGAAGTAGTCCAGTTACACCTTTGTGGGCTTATAACTTGGCTTCTGAATATCCTAGAGAGGTCAGGTTTGTTTTAGAGTACTCCAATTAACAGCCCCCATTACCCCAAAAAGGAATGGAGTCATTAGCACTTATGGTTTTTAAATGGCACCCAGAATTATGTTGCACGAAGCACAATTTCACATCATTCTGGGTTCATTTGTGTGAAAACAAGGTCCAATCAGGCTGAAACGTTACAGGAAGGTAGAATCTATTGAGTTGTAAGTGATCTGAACGTTTCATGATGATAGCACTTTCCTAAGGGGGTCAAACCATGTCCCAAAGGTCACCGGATCTGGTGTCAATTTAAAGAAGTAGTCCAGTTACACCTTTGTGGGCTTATAACTTGGCTTCTGAATGTCCTAGAGAGGTCAGGTTGTTTTTAGTGTACTCCAATCAACAGCCCCTACAACCACAAAAAGGAATGGAGTCATTAGCACTTATGGTTTGTAAATGGCACCCAGAATTATGTTGCACGAAGCACAATTTCACATCATTCTGGGTCCATTTGTGTGAAAACAAGGTCCAATCAGGCTGAAACGTTACAAGAAGGTAGAATCTATTGAGTTTTAAGTGATCTGAACGTTTCATGATGATCGCACATTCCTATAGGGGGTCAAACCATGTCCCAAAGGTCACCGGGCCTGGTGTCACTTTAAAGAAGTAGTCCAGTTACACCTTTGTGGGCTTATAACTTGGCTTCTGAATGTCCTAGAGAGGTCAGGTTTGTTTTAGTGTACTGCAATCAACAGCCCCTACTACCACAAAAAGGAATGGAGTCATTAGCACTTATGGTTTGTAAATGGCACCCAGAATTATGTTGCACGAAGCACAATTTCACATCATTCTGGGTCCATTTGTGTGAAAACAAGGTCCAATCAGGCTGAAACGTTACAAGAAGGTAGAATCTATTGAGTTGTAAGTGATCTGAACGTTTCATGATGATCGCACATTCCTATAGGGGGTCAAACCATGTCCCAAAGGTCACCGGGCCTGGTGTCACTTTAAAGAAGTAGTCCAGTTACACCTTTGTGGGCTTATAACTTGGCTTCTGAATATCCTAGAGAGGTCAGGTTTGTTTTAGAGTACTCCAATTAACAGCCCCCATTACCCCAAAAAGGAATGGAGTCCTTAGCACTTATGGTTTTTAAATGACAACCAGAAATATGTTGCACGAAGCACAATTTCACATCATTCTGGGTTCATTTGTGTGAAAACAAGGTCCAATCAGGCTGAAACATTACAGGAAGGTAGAATCTATTGAGTTGTAAGTGATCTGAACGTTTCATGATGATAGCACTTTCCTAAGAGGGTCAAACCATGTCCCAAATTTCACCGGATCTGGTGTCAATTCAAAGAAGTAGTCCAGTTACACCTTTGTGGGCTTATAACTTGGCTTCTGAATATCCTAGAGAGATCAGGTTTGTTTTAGAGTACTCCAATCAACAGCCCCTACAACCACAAAAAGGAATGGAGTCATTAGCACTTATGGTTTGTAAATGGCACCCAGAATTATGTTGCACGAAGCACAATTTCACATCATTCTGGGTCCATTTGTGTGAAAACAAGGTCCAATCAGGCTGAAACATTACAAGAAGGTAGAATCTATTGAGTTGTAAGTGATCTGAACGTTTCATGATGATAGCACTTTCCTAAGGGGGTCAAACCATGTCCCAAAGGTCACCGGATCTGGTGTCAATTTAAAGAAGTAGTCCAGTTACACATTTGTGGGCTCATAACTTGGCTTCTGAATGTCCTAGAGAGATCAGGTTTGTTTTAGTGTACTCTAATCAACAGCCCCTACAACCACAAAAAGGAATGGAGTCATTAGCACTTATGGTTTTTAAATGGCACCCAGAATTATGTTGCACGAAGCACAATTTCACATCATTCTGGGTTCATTTGTGTGAAAACAAGGTCCAATCAGGCTGAAACATTACAGGAAGGTAGAATCTATTGAGATGTAAGTGATCTGAACGTTTCATGATGATCGCACATTCCTATAGGGGGTCAAACCATGTCCCAAAGGTCACCGGGCCTGGTGTCACTTTAAAGAAGTAGTCCAGTTACACCTTTGTGGGCATATAACTTGGCTTCTGAATGTCCTAGAGAGGTCAGGTTTGTTTTAGTGTACTCCAATCAACGGCCCCTACAACCACAAAAAGGAATGGAGTCATTAGCACTTATGGTTTGTAAATGGCACCCAGAATTATGTTGCACGATGCACAATTTCACATCATTCTGGGTCCATTTGTGTGAAAACAAGGTCCAATCAGGCTGAAACATTACAAGAAGGTAGAATCTATTGAGTTGTAAGTGATCTGAACGTTTCATGATGATAGCACTTTCCTAAGGGGGTCAAACCATGTCCCAAAGGTCACCGGATCTGGTGTCAATTCAAAGAAGTAGTCCAGTTACACATTTGTGGGCTTATAACTTGGCTTCTGAATGTCCTAGAGAGGTCAGGTTGTTTTTAGTGTACTCCAATCAACAGCCCCTACAACCACAAAAAGGAATGGAGTCATTAGCACTTATGGTTTTTAAATGGCACCCAGAAATATGTTGCACGAAGCACAATTTCACATCATTCTGGGTTCATTTGTGTGAAAACAAGGTCCAATCAGGCTGAAACGTTACAAGAAGGTAGAATCTATTGAGTTGTAAGTGATCTGAACGTTTCATGATGATCGCACATTCCTATAGGGGGTCAAACCATGTCCCAAAGGTCACCGGGCCTGGTGTCACTTTAAAGAAGTAGTCCAGTTACACCTTTGTGGGCTTATAACTTGGTTTCTGAATGTCCTAGAGAGGTCAGGTTTGTTTTAGTGTACTCCAATCAACAGCCCCTACAACCACAAAAAGGAATGGAGTCATTAGCACTTATGGTTTGTAAATGGCACCCAGAATTATGTTGCACGAAGCACAATTTCACATCATTCTGGGTCCATTTGTGTGAAAACAAGGTCCAATCAGGCTGAAACGTTACAAGAAGGTAGATTCAATTGAGTTGTAAGTGATCTGAACGTTTCATGATGATCGCACATTCCTATAGGGGGTCACACCATGTCCCAAAGGTCACCGGGCCTGGTGTCACTTTAAAGAAGTAGTCCAGTTACACCTTTGAGGGCTTATAACTTGGCTTCTGAATATCCTAGAGAGGTCAGGTTTGTTTTAGAGTACTCCAATTAACAGCCCCCATTACCCCAAAAAGGAATGGAGTCATTAGCACTTATGGTTTTTAAATGGCACCCAGAAATATGTTGCACGAAGCACAATTTCACATCATTCTGGGTTCATTTGTGTGAAAACAATGTCCAATAAGGCTGAAACGTTACAGGGAGGTAGAATCTATTGAGTTGTAAGTGATCTGAACGTTTCATGATGATAGCACTTTCCTAAGGGGGTCAAACCATGTCCCAAAGGTCACCGGATCTGGTGTCTACTTAAAGAAGTAGTCCAGTTACACCTTTGTGGGCTTATAACTTGGCTTCTGAATTTCCTAGAGAGGTCAGGTTTGTTTTAGTGTACTCCAATCAACAGCCCCTACAACCACAAAAAGGAATGGAGTCATTAGCACTTATGGTTTGTAAATGGCACCCAGAATTATGTTGCACGAAGCACAATTTCACATCATTCTGGGTCCATTTGTGTGAAAACAAAGTCCAATCAGACTGAAACGTTACAAGAAGGTAGAATCTATTGAGTTGTAAGTGATCTGAACGTTTCATGATGATCGCACATTCCTATAGGGGGTCAAACCATGTCCCAAAGGTCACCGGGCCTGGTGTCACTTTAAAGAAGTAGTCCAGTTACACCTTTGTGGGCTTATAACTTGGCTTCTGAATGTCCTAGAGAGGTCAGGTTTGTTTTAGTGTACTCCAATCAACAGCCCCTACAACCACAAAAAGGAATGGAGTCATTAGCACTTATGGTTTGTAAATGGCACCCAGAATTATGTTGCACGAATCACAATTTCACATCATTCTGGGTCCATTTGTGTGAAAACAAGGTCCAATCAGGCTGAAACGTTACAAGAAGGTAGAATCTTTTGAGTTGTAAGTGATCTGAACGTTTCATGATGATCGCACATTCCTATAGGGGGTCAAACCATGTCCCAAAGGTCACCGGGCCTGGTGTCACTTTAAAGAAGTAGTCCAGTTACACCTTTGTGGGCTTATAACTTGGCTTCTGAATATCCTAGAGAGGTCAGGTTTGTTTTAGAGTACTCCAATTAACAGCCCCCATTAGCCCAAAAGGAATGGAGTCCTTAGCACTTATGGTTTTTAAATGGCAACCAGAAATATGTTGCACGAAGCACAATTTCACATCATTCTGGGTTCATTTGTGTGAAAACAAGGTCCAATCAGGCTGAAACATTACAGGAAGGTAGAATCTATTGAGTTGTAAGTGATCTGAACGTTTCATGATGATAGCACTTTCCTAAGAGGGTCAAACCATGTCCCAAATTTCACCGGATCTGGTGTCAATTCAAAGAAGTAGTCCAGTTACACCTTTGTGGGCTTATAACTTGGCTTCTGAATGCCCTAGAGAGATCAGGTTTGTTTTAGAGTACTCCAATCAACAGCCCCTACAACCACAAAAAGGAATGGAGTCATTAGCACTTATGGTTTGTAAATGTCACCCAGAATTATGTTGCACGAAGCACAATTTCACATCATTCTGGGTCCATTTGTGTGAAAACAAGGTCCAATCAGGCTTAAACATTACAAGAAGGTAGAATCTATTGAGTTGTAAGTGATCTGAACGTTTCATGATGATAGCACTTTCCTAAGGGGGTCAAACCATGTCCCAAAGGTCACCGGATCTGGTGTCAATTTAAAGAAGTAGTCCAGTTACACATTTGTGGGCTTATAACTTGGCTTCTGAATGTCCTAGAGAGATCAGGTTTGTTTTAGTGTACTCCAATCAACAGCCCCTACAACCACAAAAAGGAATGGAGTCATTAGCACTTATGGTTTTTAAATGGCACCCAGAATTATGTTGCACGAAGCACAATTTCACATCATTCTGGGTTCATTTGTGTGAAAACAAGGTCCAATCAGGCTGAAACATTACAGGAAGGTAGAATCTATTGAGTTGTAAGTGATCTGAACGTTTCATGATGATAGCACTTTCCTAAGGGGGTCAAACCATGTCCCAAAGGTCACCGGATCTGGTGTCAATTCAAAGAAGTAGTCCAGTTACACCTTTGTGGGCTTATAACTTGGCTTCTGAATGTCCTAGAGAGATCAGGTTTGTTTTAGTGTACTCCAATCAACAGCCCCTATTACCCCAAAAAGGAATGGAGTCATTAGCACTTATGGTTTTTAAATGGCACCCAGAAATATGTTGCACGAAGCACAATTTCACATCATTCTGGGTTCATTTGTGTGAAAACAAGGTCCAATCAGGCTGAAACGTTACAAGAAGGTAGAATCTATTGAGTTGTAAGTTATCTGAACGTTTCATGATGATCGCACATTCCTATAGGGGGTCAAACCATGTCCCAAAGGTCACCGGATCTGGTGTCAATTTAAAGAAGTAGTCCAGTTACACCTTTGTGGGCTTATAACTTGGCTTCTGAATGTCCTAGAGAGGTCAGGTTGTATTTAGTGTACTCCAATCAACAGCCCCTACAACCACAAAAAGGAATGGAGTCATTAGCACTTATGGTTTGTAAATGGCACCCAGAATTATGTTGCACGAAGCACAATTTCACATCATTCTGGGTCCATTTGTGTTAAAACAAGGTCCAATCAGGCTGAAACGTTACAAGAAGGTAGAATCTATTGTGTTTTAAGTGATCTGAACGTTTCATGATGATCGCACATTCCTATAGGGGGTCAAACCATGTCCCAAAGGTCACCGGGCCTGGTGTCACTTTAAAGAAGTAGTCCAGTTACACCTTTGTGGGCTTATAACTTGGCTTCTGAATGTCCTAGAGAGGTCAGGTTTGTTTTAGTGTACTCCAATCAACAGCCCCTACTACCACAAAAAGGAATGGAGTCATTAGCACTTATGGTTTGTAAATGGCACCCAGAATTATGTTGCACGAAGCACAATTTCACATCATTCTGGGTCCATTTGTGTTAAAACAAGGTCCAATCAGGCTGAAACGTTACAAGAAGGTAGAATCTATTGAGTTGTAAGTGATCTGAACGTTTCATGATGATAGCACTTTCCTAAGGGGGTCAAACCATATCCCAAAGGTCACCAGATCTGGTGTCAATTCAAATAAGTAGTCCAGTTACACCTTTGTGGGCTTATAACTTGGCTTCTGAATGTCCTAGACAGATCAGGTTTGTTTTAGAGTACTCCAATCAACAGCCCCTACAACCACAAAAATGAATGGAGTCATTAGCACTTATGGTTTGTAAATGGCACCCAGAATTATGTTGCACGAAGCACAATTTCACATCATTCTGGGTCCATTTGTGTGAAAACAAGGTCCAATCAGGCTGAAACATTACAAGAAGGTAGAATCTATTGAGTTGTAAGTGATCTGAACGTTTCATGATGATAGCACTTTCCTAAGGGGGTCAAACCATGTCCCAAAGGTCACCGGATCTGGTGTCAATTTAAAGAAGTAGTCCAGTTACTCATTTGTGGGCTTATAACTTGGCTTCTGAATGTCCTAGAGAGATCAGGTCTGTTTTAGTGTACTCCAATCAACAGCCCCTATTACCCCAAAAAGGAATGGAGTCATTAGCACTTATGGTTTTTAAATGGCACCCAGAAATATGTTGCACGAAGCACAATTTCACATCATTCTGGGTTCATTTGTGTGAAAACAAGGTCCAATCAGGCTGAAACGTTACAAGAAGGTAGAATCTATTGAGTTGTAAGTGATCTGAACGTTTCATGATGATCGCACATTCCTATAGGGGGTCAAACCATGTCCCAAAGGTCACCGGATCTGGTGTCAATTTAAAGAAGTAGTCCACTTACACCTTTGTAGGCTTATAACTTGGCTTCTGAATGTCCTAGAGAGGTCAGGTTGTATTTAGTGTACTCCAATCAACAGCCCCTACAACCACAAAAAGGAATGGAGTCATTAGCACTTAGGGTTTTTAAATGGCACCCAGAATTATGTTGCATGAAGCACAATTTCACATCATTCTGAGTCCATTTGTGTGAAAACAAGGTCCAATCAGGCTGAAACGTTACAAGAAGGTAGAATCTATTGAGTTGTAAGTGATCTGAACGTTTCATGATGATCGCACATTCCTATAGGGGGTCAAACCATGTCCCAAAGGTCACCGGGCCTGGTGTCACTTTAAAGAAGTAGTCCAGTTACACCTTTGTGGGCTTATAACTTGGCTTCTGAATGTCCTAGAGAGGTCAGGTTTGTTTTAGTGTACTCCAATCAACAGCCCCTACTACCACAAAAAGGAATGGAGTCATTAGCACTTATGGTTTGTAAATGGCACCCAGAATTATGTTGCACGAAGCACAATTTCACATCATTCTGGGTCCATTTGTGTGAAAACAAGGTCCAATCAGGCTGAAACGTTACAAGAAGGTAGAATCTATTGAGTTGTAAGTGATCTGAACGTTTCATGATGATCACACATTCCTATAGGGGGTCAAACCATGTCCCAAAGGTCACCGGGCCTGGTGTCACTTTAAAGAAGTAGTCCAGTTACACCATTGTGGGCTTATAACTTGGCTTCTGAATATCCTAGAGAGGTCAGGTTTGTTTTAGAGTACTCCAATTAACAGCACCCATTACCCCAAAAAGGAATGGAGTCATTAGCACTTATGGTTTTTAAATGGCACCCAGAATTATGTTGCACGAAGCACAATTTCACATCATTCTGGGTTCATTTGTGTGAAAACAATGTCCAATAAGGCTGAAACGTTACAGGGAGGTAGAATCTATTGAGTTGTAAGGGATCTGAACGTTTCATGATGATAGCACTTTCCTAAGGGGGACAAAGGGGGTCAAACCATGTCCCAAAGGTCACCAGATCTGGTGTCTACTTAAAGAAGTAGTCCAGTTACACCTTTGTGGGCTTATAACTTGGCTTCTGAATTTCCTAGAGAGGTCAGGTTTGTTTTAGTGTACTCCAATCAACAGCCCCTACAACCACAAAAAGGAATGGAGTCATTAGCACTTATGGTTTGTAAATGGCACCCAGAATTATGTTGCACGAAGCACAATTTCACATCATTCTGGGTCCATTTGTGTGAAAACAAAGTCCAATCAGACTGAAACGTTACAAGAAGGTAGAATCTATTGAGTTGTAAGTGATCTGAACGTTTCATGATGATCGCACATTCCTATAGGGGGTCAAACCATGTCCCAAAGGTCACCGGGCCTGGTTTCACTTTAAAGAAGTAGTCCAGTTACACCTTTGTGGGCTTATAACTTGGCTTCTGAATGTCCTAGAGAGGTCAAGTTTGTTTTAGTGTACTCCAATCAACAGCCCCTACAACCACAAAAAGGAATGGAGTCATTAGCACTTATGGTTTGTAAATGGCACCCAGAATTATGTTGCACGAAGCACAATTTCACATCATTCTGGGTCCATTTGTGTGAAAACAAGGTCCAATCAGGCTGAAACTTTACAAGAAGGTAGAATCTATTGAGTTGTAAGTGATCTGAACGTTTCATGATGATCGCACATTCCTATAGGGGGTCAAACCATGTCCCAAAGGTCACCGGGCCTGGTGTCACTTTAAAGAAGTAGTCCAGTTACACCTTTGTGGGCTCATAACTTGGCTTCTGAATATCCTAGAGAGGTCAGGTTTGTTTTAGAGTACTCCAATTAACAGCCCCCATTACCCCAACAAGGAATGGAGTCATTAGCACTTATGGTTTTTAAATGGCAACCAGAAATATGTTGCACGAAGCACAATTTCACATCATTATGGGTTCATTTGTGTGAAAACAAGGTCCAATCAGGCTGAAACGTTACAGGGAGGTAGAATCTATTGAGTTGTAAGTGTTCTGAACGTTTCATGATGATAGCACTTTCCTAAGGCGGTCAAACCATGTCCCAAAGGTCACCAGATCTGGTGTCTACTTAAAGAAGTAGTCCAGTTACACCTTTGTGGGCTTATAACTTGGCTTCTGAATTTCCTAGAGAGGTCAGGTTTGTTTTAGTGTACTCCAATCAACAGCCCCTACAACCACAAAAAGGAATGGAGTCATTAGCACTTATGGTTTGTAAATGGCACCCAGAATTATGTTGCACGAAGCACAATTTCACATCATTCTGGGTCCATTTGTGTGAAAACAAAGTCCAATCAGACTGAAACGTTACAAGAAGGTAGAATCTATTGAGTTGTAAGTTATCTGAACGTTTCATGATGATCGCACATTCCTATAGGGGGTCAAACCATGTCCCAAAGGTCACCGGGCCTGGTTTCACTTTAAAGAAGTAGTCCAGTTACACCTTTGTGGGCTTATAACTTGGCTTCTGAATGTCCTAGAGAGGTCAGGTTTGTTTTAGTGTACTCCAATCAACAGCCCCTACAACCACAAAAAGGAATGGAGTCATTAGCACTTTTGGTTTGTAAATGGCACCCAGAATTATGTTGCACGAAGCACAATTTCACATCATTCTGGGTCCATTTGTGTGAAAACAAGGTCCAATCAGGCTGAAACTTTACAAGAAGGTAGAATCTATTGAGTTGTAAGTGATCTGAACGTTTCATGATGATCGCACATTCCTATAGGGGGTCAAACCATGTCCCAAAGGTCACTGGGCCTGGTGTCACTTTAAAGAAGTAGTCCAGTTACACCTTTGTGGGCTCATAACTTGGCTTCTGAATATCCTAGAGAGGTCAGGTTTGTTTTAGAGTACTCCAATTAACAGCCCCCATTACCCCAACAAGGAATGGAGTCATTAGCACTTATGGTTTTTAAATGGCAACCAGAAATATGTTGCACGAAGCACAATTTCACATCATTCTGGGTTCATTTGTGTGAAAACAAGGTCCAATCAGGCTGAAACGTTACAGGGAGGTAGAATCTATTGAGTTGTAAGTGATCTGAACGTTTCATGATGATAGCACTTTCCTAAGGGGGTCAAACCATGTCCCAAAGGTCACCGGATCTGGTGTCAATTTAAAGTAGTCCAGTTACACATATGTGGGCTTATAACTTGGCTTCTGAATGTCCTAGAGAGATCAGGTTTGTTTTAGAGTACTCCAATCAACAGCCCCTACAACCACAAAAAGGAATGGAGTCATTAGCACTTATGGTTTGTAAATGGCACCCAGAATTATGTTGCACGAAGCACGATTTCACATCATTCTGGGTCCATTTGTGTGAAAACAAGGTCCAATCAGGCTGAAACGTTACAAGAAGGTAGAATCAATTGAGTTGTAAGTGATCTGAAGGTTTCATGATGATCGCACATTCCTATAGGGGGTCACACCATGTCCCAAAGGTCACCGGGCCTGGTGTCACTTTAAAGAAGTAGTCCAGTTACACCTTTGTGGGCTAATAACTTGGCTTCTGAATATCCTATAGAGGTCAGGTTTGTTTTAGAGTACTCCAATTAACAGCCCCCATTACCCTAAAAAGGAATGGAGTCATTAGCACTTATGGTTTGGAAATGGCACCCAGAATTATGTTGCACGAAGCACAATTTCACATCATTCTGGGTTCATTTGTGTGAAAACAAGGTACAATGAGGCTGAAACGTTACAGGAAGGTAGAATCTATTGAGTTGTAAGTGATCTGAACGTTTCATGATGATAGCACTTTCCTAAGGGGGTCAAACCATGTCCCAAAGGTCACCGGATCTGGTGTCAATTTAAAGAAGTAGTCCAGTTACACCTTTGTGGGCTTATAACTTGGCTTCTGAATATCCTAGAGAGGTCAGGTTTGTTTTAGAATACTCCAATTAAGAGCACCCATTACCCCAAAAAGGAATGGATTCATTAGCACTTATGGTTTTTAAATGGCACCCAGAATTATGTTGCACGAAGCACAATTTCACATCATTCTGGGTTCATTTGTGTGAAAACAATGTCCGTGGGCTTATAACTTGGCTTCTGAATATCCTAGAGAGGTCAGGTTTGTTTTAGAATACTCCAATTAAGAGCACCCATTACCCCAAAAAGGAATGGAGTCATTAGCACTTATGGTTTTTAAATGGCACCCAGAATTATGTTGCACGAAGCACAATTTCACATCATTCTGGGTTCATTTGTGTGAAAACAATGTCCAATCAGGCTGAAACGTTACAGGGAGGTAGAATCTATTGAGTTGTAAGTGATCTGAACGTTTCATGATGATAGCACTTTCCTAAGGGGGTCAAACCATGTCCCAAAGGTCACCGGATCTGGTGTCAATTTAAAGTAGTCCAGTTACACATATGTGGGCTTATAACTTGGCTTCTGAATGTCCTAGAGAGATCAGGTTTGTTTTAGAGTACTCCAATCAACAGCCCCTACAACCACAAAAAGGAATGGAGTCATTAGCA
The DNA here is from genome assembly GCF_043380555.1 of Nothobranchius furzeri. Lineage (NCBI taxonomy): Eukaryota > Metazoa > Chordata > Actinopteri > Cyprinodontiformes > Nothobranchiidae > Nothobranchius > Nothobranchius furzeri. The sequence continues at coordinate 32,037,936 of NC_091745.1, forward strand.
CTTATGGTTTGTAAATGGCACCCAGAATTATGTTGCACGAAGCACGATTTCACATCATTCTGAGTCTATTTGTGTGAAAACAAGGTCCAATCAGGCTGAAACGTTACAAGAAGGTAGAATCAATTGAGTTGTAAGTGATCTGAACGTTTCATGATGATCGCACATTCTTATAGGGGGTCACACCATGTCCCAAAGGTCACCGGGCCTGGTGTCACTTTAAAGAAGTAGTCCAGTTACACCTTTGTGGGCTAATAACTTGGCTTCTGAATATCCTATAGAGGTCAGGTTTGTTTTAGAGTACTCCAATTAACAGCCCCCATTACCCCAAAAAGGAATGGAGTCATTAGCACTTATGGTTTGGAAATGGCACCCAGAATTATGTTGCACGAAGCACAATTTCACATCATTCTGGGTTCATTTGTGTGAAAACAAGGTACAATGAGGCTGAAACGTTACAGCAAGGTAGAATCTATTGAGTTGTAAGTGATCTGAACGTTTCATGATGATAGCACTTTCCTAAGGGGGTCAAACCATGTCCCAAAGGTCACCGGATCTGGTGTCAATTTAAAGAAGTAGTCCAGTTACACCTTTGTGGGCTTATAACTTGGCTTCTGAATATCCTAGAGAGGTCAGGTTTGTTTTAGAATACTCCAATTAAGAGCACCCATTACCCCAAAAAGGAATGGAGTCATTAGCACTTATGGTTTTTAAATGGCACCCAGAATTATGTTGCACGAAGCACAATTTCACATCATTCTGGGTTCATTTGTGTGAAAACAATGTCCGTGGGCTTATAACTTGGCTTCTGAATATCCTAGAGAGGTCAGGTTTGTTTTAGAATACTCCAATTAAGATCACCCATTACCCCAAAAAGGAATGGAGTCATTAGCACTTATGGTTTTTAAATGGCACCCAGAATTATGTTGCACGAAGCACAATTTCACATCATTCTGGGTTCATTTGTGTGAAAACAATGTCCAATAAGGCTGAAACGTTACAGGGAGGTAGAATCTGTTGAGTTGTAAGTGATCTGAACGTTTCATGATGATAGCACTTTCCTAAGGGGGTCAAACCATGTCACAAAGGTCACCGGATCTGGTGTCTACTTAAAGAAGTAGTGCAGTTACACCTTTGTGGGCTTATAACTTGGCTTCTGAATATCCTAGAGAGGTCAGGTTTGTTTTAGTGTACTCCAATCAACAGCCCCTACAACCACAAAAAGGAATGGAGTCATTAGCACTTATGGTTTGTAAATGGCACCCAGAATTATGTTGCACGAAGCACAATTTCACATCATTCTGGGTCCATTTGTGTGAAAACAAGGTCCAATCAGGCTGAAACGTTACAAGAAGGTAGAATCTATTGAGTTTTTTAATGATCTGAACGTTTCATGATGATCGCACATTCCTATAGGGGGTCAAACCATGTCCCAAAGGTCACCGGGCCTGGTGTCACTTTAAAGAAGTAGTCCAGTTACACCTTTGTGGGCTTATAACTTGGCTTCTGAATGTCCTAGAGAGGTCAGGTTTGTTTTAGTGTACTCCAATCAACAGCCCATACTACCACAAAAAGGAATGGAGTCATTAGCACTTATGGTTTGTAAATGGCACCCAGAATTATGTTGCACGAAGCACAATTTCACATCATTCTGGGTCCATTTGTGTGAAAACAAGGTCCAATCAGGCTGAAACGTTACAAGAAGGTAGAATCTAGTGAGTTGTAAGTGATCTGAACGTTTCATGATGATCGCACATTCCTATAGGGGGTCAAACCATGTCCCAAAGGTCACCGGGCCTGGTGTCACTTTAAAGAAGTAGTCCAGTTACACCTTTGTGGGCTTATAACTTGGCTTCTGAATATCCTAGAGAGGTCAGGTTTGTTTTAGAGTACTCCAATTAACAGCACCCATTACCCCAAAAAGGAATGGAGTCATTAGCACTTATGGTTTTTAAATGGCACCCAGAATTATGTTGCACGAAGCACAATTTCACATCATTCTGGGTTCATTTGTGTGAAAACAATGTCCAATAAGGCTGAAACGTTACAGGGAGGTAGAATCTATTGAGTTGTAAGTGATCTGAACGTTTCATGATGATAGCACTTTCCTAAGGGGGTCAAACCATGTCCCAAAGGTCACCGGATCTGGTGTCTACTTAAAGAAGTAGTCCAGTTACACCTTTGTGGGCTTATAACTTGGCTTCTGAATTTCCTAGAGAGGTCAGGTTTGTTTTAGTGTACTCCAATCAACAGCCCCTACAACCACAAAAGGAATGGAGTCATTAGCACTTATGGTTTGTAAATGGCACCCAGAATTATGTTGCACGAAGCACAATTTCACATCATTCTGGGTTCATTTGTGTGAAAACAAACTCCAATCAGACTGAAACGTTACAAGAAGGTAGAATCTATTGAGTTGTAAGTGATCTGAACGTTTCATGATGATCGCACATTCCTATAGGGGGTCAAACCATGTCCCAAAGGTCACCGGGCCTGGTGTCACTTTAAAGAAGTAGTCCAGTTACACCTTTGTGGGCTTATAACTTGGCTTCTGAATGTCCTAGAGAGGTCAGGTTTGTTTTAGTGTACTCCAATCAACAGCCCCTACAACCACAAAAAGGAATGGAGTCATTAGCACTTATGGTTTGTAAATGGCACCCAGAATTATGTTGCACGAAGCACAATTTCACATCATTCTGGGTCCATTTGTGTGAAAACAAGGTCCAATCAGGCTGAAACGTTACAAGAAAGTAGAATCTATTGAGTTGTAAGTGATCTGAACGTTTCATGATGATCGCACATTCCTATAGGGGGTCAAACCATGTCCCAAAGGTCACCGGGCCTGGTGTCACTTTAAAGAAGTAGTCCAGTTACACCTTTGTGGGCTTATAACTTGGCTTCTGAATATCCTAGAGAGGTCAGGTTTGTTTTAGAGTACTCCAATTAACAGCCCCCATTACCCCAAAAAGGAATGGAGTCATTAGCACTTATGGTTTTTAAATGGCAACCAGAAATATGTTGCACGAAGCACAATTTCACATCATTCTGGGTTCATTTGTGTGAAAACAAGGTCCAATCAGGCTGAAACGTTACAGGGAGGTAGAATCTATTGAGTTGTAAGTGATCTGAACGTTTCATGATGATAGCACTTTCCTAAGGGGGTCAAACCATGTCCCAAAGGTCACCGGATCTGGTGTCAATTTAAAGTAGTCCAGTTACAAATATGTGGGCTTATAACTTGGCTTCTGAATGTCCTAGAGAGATCAGGTTTGTTTTAGAGTACTCCAATCAACAGCCCCTACAACCACAAAAAGGAATGGAGTCATTAGCACTCATGGTTTGTAAATGGCACCCAGAATTATGTTGCACGAAGCACAATTTCACATCATTCTGGGTCCATTTGTGTGAAAACAAGGTCCAATCAGGCTGAAACGTAACAAGAAGGTAGAATCTATTGAGTTGTAAGTGCTCTGAACGTTTCATGATGATAGCACTTTCCTAAGGGGGTCAAACCATGTCTCAAAGGTCACCGGATCTGGTGTCAATTTAAAGAAGTAGTCCAGTTACACATTTGTGGGCTTATAACTTGGCTTCTGAATGTCCTAGAGAGATCAGGTTTGTTTTAGTGTACTCCAATAAACAGCCCCTACAACCACAAAAAGGAATGGAGTCATTAGCACTTATGGTTTGTAAATGGCACCCAGAATTATGTTGCACGAAGCACAATTTCACATCATTCTGGGTTCATTTGTGTGAAAACAAGGTCCAATCAGACTGAAACATTACAGGAAGGTAGAATCTATTGAGTTGTAAGTGATTTGAACGTTTCATGATGATAGCACTTTCCTAAGGGGGTCAAACCATGTCCCAAAGGTCACCGGATCTGGTGTAAATTCAAAGAAGTAGTCCAGTTACACCTTTGTGGGCTTATAACTTGGCTTCTGAATGTCCTAGAGGGATCAGGTTTGTTTTAGTGTACTCCAATCAACAGCCCCTTTTACCCCAAAAAGGAATGGAGTCATTAGCACTTATGGTTTTTAAATGGCACCCAGAAATATGTTGCACAAAGCACAATTTCACATCATTCTGGGTTCATTTGTGTGAAAACAAGGTCCAATCAGGCTGAAACGTTACAAGAAGGTAGAATCTATTGAGTTGTAAGTGATCTGAACGTTTCATGATGATCGCACATTCCTATAGGGGGTCAAACCATGTCCCAAAGGTCACCGGGCCTGGTGTCACTTTAAAGAAGTAGTCCAGTTACACCTTTGAGGGCTTATAACTTGGTTTCTGAATGTCCTAGAGAGGTCAGGTTTGTTTTAGTGTACTCCAATCAACAGCCCCTACAACCACAAAAAGGAATGGAGTCATTAGCACTTATTGTTTGTAAATGGCACCCAGAATTATGTTGCACGAAGCACAATTTCACATCATTCTGGGTCCATTTGTGTGAAAACAAGGTCAAATCCGGCTGAAACGTTACAAGAAGGTAGAATCTATTGAGTTGTAAGTGATCTGAACGTTTCATGATGATCGCACATTCCTATAGGGGGTCAAACCATGTCCCAAAGGTCACCGGGCCTGGTGTCACTTTAAAGAAGTAGTCCAGTTACACCTTTGTGGGCTTATAACTTGGCTTCTGAATATCCTAGAGAGGTCAGGTTTGTTTTAGAGTACTCCAATTAACAGCACCCATTACCCCAAAAAGGAATGGAGTCATTAGCACTTATGGTTTTTAAATGGCACCCAGAATTATGTTGCACGAAGCACAATTTCACATCATTCTGGGTTCATTTGTGTGAAAACAATGTCCAATAAGGCTGAAACGTTACAGGGAGGTAGAATCTATTGAGTTGTAAGTGATCTGAACGTTTCATGATGATAGCACTTTCCTAAGGGGGTCAAACCATGTCCCAAAGGTCACCGGATCTGGTGTCTACTTAAAGAAGTAGTCCAGTTACACCTTTGTGGTTTTATAACTTGGCTTCTGAATTTCCTAGAGAGGTCAGGTTTGTTTTAGTGTACTCTAATCAACAGCCCCTACAACCACAAAAAGGAATGGAGTCATTAGCACTTATGGTTTGTAAATGGCACCCAGAATTATGTTGCACGAAGCACAATTTCACATCATTCTGTGTCCATTTGTGTGAAAACAAGGTCCAATCAGACTGAAACGTTACAAGAAGGTTGAATCTATTGAGTTGTAAGTGATCTGAACGTTTCATGATGATCGCACATTCCTATAGGGGGTCAAACCATGTCCCAATGGTCACCGGGCCTGGTGTCACTTTAAAGAAGTAGTCCAGTTACACCTTTGTGGGCTTATGACTTGGCTTCTGAATGTCCTAGAGAGGTCAGGTTTGTTTTAGTGTACTCCAATCAACAGCCCCTACAACCACAAAAAGGAATGGAGTCATTAGCACTTACGGGTTGTAAATGGCACCCAGAATTATGTTGCACGAAGCACAATTTCACATCATTCTGGGTCCATTTGTGTGAAAACAAGGTCCAATCAGGCTGAAACGTTACAAGAAGGTAGAATCTATTGAGTTGTAAGTGATCTGAACGTTTCATGATGATCGCACATTCCTATAGGGGGTCAAACCATGTCCCAAAGGTCACCGGGCCTGGTGTCACTTTAAAGAAGTAGTCCAGTTACACCTTTGTGGGCTTATAACTTGGCTTCTGAATATCCTAGAGAGGTCAGGTTTGTTTTAGAGTACTCCAATTAACAGCACCCATTACCCCAAAAAGGAATGGAGTCATTAGCACTTACGGGTTGTAAATGGCACCCAGAATTATGTTGCACGAAGCACAATTTCACATCATTCTGGGTCCATTTGTGTGAAAACAAGGTCCAATCAGGCTGAAACGTTACAAGAAGGTAGAATCTATTGAGTTGTAAGTGATCTGAACGTTTCATGTTGATCGCACATTCGTATAGGGGGTCAAACCATGTCCCAAAGGTCACCGGGCCTGGTGTCACTTTAAAGTAGTCGTCCAGTTACACCTTTGTGGGCTTATAACTTGGCTTCTGAATATCCTAGAGAGGTCAGGTTTGTTTTAGTGTACTCATATCAACAGCCCCTACTACCACAAAAAGGAATGGAGTCATTAGCACTTATGGTTTGTAAATGGCAACCAGAATTATGTTGCACGAAGCACAATTTCACATCATTCTGGGTCCATTTGTGTGAAAACAAGGTCCAATCAGGCTGAAACGTTACAGGGAGGTAGAATCTATTGAGTTGTAAGTGATCTGAACGTTTCATGATGATAGCACTTTCCTAAGGGGGTCAAACCATGTCCCAAAGGTCACCGGATCTGTTGTCTACTTAAAGAAGTTGTCTAGTTACACCTTTGTGGGCTTATAACTTGGCTTCTGAATTTCCTAGAGAGGTCAGGTTTGTTTTAGTGTACTCCAATCAACAGCCCCTACAACCACAAAAAGGAATGTAGTCATTAGCACTTATGGTTTGTAAATGGCACCCAGAATTATGTTGCACGAAGCACAATTTCACATCATTCTGGGTCCATTTGTGTGAAAACAAGGTCCAATCAGGCTGAAACGTTACAAGAAGGAAGAATCTATTGAGTTGTAAGTGATCTGAACGTTTCATGATGATCGCACATTCCTATAGGGGGTCAAACCATGTCCCAAAGGTCACCTGGCCTGGTGTCACTTTAAAGTAGTCCAGTTACACCTTTGTGGGCTTATAACTTGGCTTCTGAATATCCTAGACAGGTCAGGTTTGTTTTAGAGTACTCCAATAAACAGCCCCCATTATCCCAAAAAGGAATGGAGTCATTAGTACTTATGGTTTTTAAATGGCACCCAGAATTATGTTGCACGAAGCACAATTTCACATCATTCTGGGTTCATTTGTGTGAAAACAAGGTCCAATCAGGCTGAAACGTTACAGGAAGGTAGAATCTATTGAGTTGTAAGTAATATGAACGTTTCATGATGATAGCACTTTCCTAAGGGGGTCAAACCATGTCCCAAAGGTCACCGGATCTGGTGTCGATTTAAAGTAGTACAGTTACACATATGTGGGCTTATAACTTGGCTTCTGAATGTACTAGAGAGATCAGGTTTGTTTTAGAGTACTCCAATCAACAGCCCCTACAACCACAAAAAGGAATGGAGTCATTAGCACTTATGGTTTGTAAATGGCACCCAGAATTATGTTGCACGAAGCACAATTTCACATCATTTTGGGTCCATTTGTGTGAAAACAAGGTCCAATCAGGCTGAAACGTTACAAGAAGGTAGAATCTATTGAGTTGTAAGTGATCTGAACGTTTCATGATGATAGCACTTTCCTAAGGGGGTCAAACCATGTCCCAAAGGTCACCGGATCTGGTGTCAATTTAAAGAAGTAGTCCAGTTACACATTTGTGGGCTTATAACTTGGCTTCTGAATGTCCTAGAGAGATCAGGTTTGTTTTAGTGTACTCCAATCAACAGCCACTACAACCTCAAAAAGGAATGGAGTCATTAGCACTTATGGTTTTTAAATGGCACCCAGAATTATGTTGCACGAAGCACAATTTCACATCATTCTGGGTTCATTTGTGTGAAAACAAGGTCCAATCAGGCTGAAACATTACAGGAAGGTAGAATCTATTGAGTTGTTTGTGATCTGAACGTTTCATGATGATAGCACTTTCCTAAGGGGGTCAAACCATGTCCCAAAGGTCACCGGATCTGGTGTCAATTCAAAGAAGTAGTCCAGTTACACCTTTGTGGGCTTATAACTTGGCTTCTGAATGTCCTAGAGGGATCAGGTTTGTTTTAGTGTACTCCAATCAACAGCCCCTATTACCCCAAAAAGGAATGGAGTCATTAGCACTTATGGTTTTTAAATGGCACCCAGAAATATGTTGCACAAAGCACAATTTCACATCATTCTGGGTTCATTTGTCTGAAAACAAGGTCCAATCAGGCTGAAACGTTACAAGAAGGTAGAATCTATTGAGTTGTAAGTGATCTGAACGTTTCATGATGATAGCACTTTCCTAAGGGGGTCAAACCATGTCCCAAAGGTCACCGGATCTGGTGTCAATTTAAAGTAGTACAGTTACACTTATGTGGGCTTATAAATTGGCTTCTGAATGTACTAGAGAGATCAGGTTTGTTTTAGAGTACTCCAATCAACAGCCCCTACAACCACAAAAAGGAATGGAGTCATTAGCACTTATGGTTTGTAAATGGCACCCAGAATTATGTTGCACGAAGCACAATTTCACATCATTTTGGGTCCATTTGTGTGAAAACAAGGTCCAATCAGGCTGAAACGTTACAAGAAGGTAGAATCTATTGAGTTGTAAGTGATCTGAACGTTTCATGATGATAGCACTTTCCTAAGGGGGTCAAACCATGTCCCAAAGGTCACCGGATCTGGTGTCAATTTAAAGAAGTAGTCCAGTTACACATTTGTGGGCTTATAACTTGGCTTCTGAATGTCCTAGAGAGATCAGGTTTGTTTTAGTGTACTCCAATCAACATCCCCTACAACCACAAAAAGGAATGGAGTCATTAGCACTTATGGTTTGTAAATGGCACCCAGAATTATGTTGCACGAAGCACAATTTCACATCATTCTGTGTCCATTTGTGTGAAAACAAGGTCCAATAAGGCTGAAACATTACAGGAAGGTAGAATCTATTGAGTTGTAAGTGATCTGAACGTTTCATGATGATCGCACATTCCTATAGGGGGTCAAACCATGTCCCAAAGGTCACCGGGCCTGGTGTCACTTTAAAGAAGTAGTCCAGTTACACCTTTGTGGGCTTATAACTTGGCTTCTGAATGTCCTAGAGAGATCAGGTTTGTTTTAGTGTACTCCAATCAACAGCCCCTATTACCCCAAAAAGGAATGGAGTCATTAGCACTTATGGTTTTTAAATGGCACCCAGAAATATGTTGCACGAAGCACAATTTCACATCATTCTGGTTCATTTGTGTGAAAACAAGGTCCAATCAGGCTGAAACGTTACAAGAAGGTAGAATCTATTGAGTTGTAAGTGATCTCAACGTTTCATGATGATCGCACATTCCTATAGGAGGTCAAACCATGTCCCAAAGGTCACCGGGCCTGGTGTCACTTTAAAGAAGTAGTCCAGTTACACCTTTGTGGGCTTATAACTTGGTTTCTGAATGTCCTAGAGAGGTCAGGTTTGTTTTAGTGTACTCCAATCAACAGCCCCTACAACCACAAAAAGGAATGGAGTCATTAGCACTTATGGTTTGTAAATGGCACCCAGAATTATGTTGCACGAAGCACAATTTCACATCATTCTGGGTCCAATTGTGTGAAAACAAGGTCCAATCAGGCTGAAACGTTACAAGAAGGTAGATTCAATTGAGTTGTAAGTGATCTGAACGTTTCATGATGATCGCACATTCCTATAGGGGGTCACACCATGTCCCAAAGGTCACCGGGCCTGGTGTCACTTTAAAGAAGTAGTCCAGTTACACCTTTGTGGGCTTATAACTTGGCTTCTGAATATCCTAGAGAGGTCAGGTTTGTTTTAGAGTACTCCAATTAACAGCCCCCATTACCCCAAAAAGGAATGGAGTCATTAGCACTTATGGTTTTTAAATGGCACCCAGAATTATGTTGCACGAAGCACAATTTCACATCATTCTGGGTTCATTTGTGTGAAAACAAGGTCCAATCAGGCTGAAACGTTACAGGAAGGTAGAATCTATTGAGTTGTAAGTGATCTGAACGTTTCATGATGATAGCACTTTCCTAAGGGGGTCAAACCATGTCCCAAAGGTCACCGGATCTGGTGTCAATTTAAAGAAGTAGTCCAGTTACACCTTTGTGGGCTTATAACTTGGCTTCTGAATGTACTAGAGAGATCAGGTTTGTTTTAGAGTACTCCAATCAACAGCCCCTACAACCACAAAAAGGAATGGAGTCATTAGCACTTATGGTTTGTAAATGGCACCCAGAATTATGTTGCACGAAGCACAATTTCACATCATTTTGGGTCCATTTGTGTGAAAACAAGGTCCAATCAGGCTGAAACGTTACAAGAAGGTAGAATCTATTGAGTTGTAAGTGATCTGAACGTTTCATGATGATAGCACTTTCCTAAGGGGGTCAAACCATGTCCCAAAGGTCACCGGATCTGGTGTCAATTTAAAGAAGTAGTCCAGTTACACATTTGTGGGCTTATAACTTGGCTTCTGAATGTCCTAGAGAGATCAGGTTTGTTTTAGTGTACTCCAATCAACATCCCCTACAACCACAAAAAGGAATGGAGTCATTAGCACTTATGGTTTGTAAATGGCACCCAGAATTATGTTGCACGAAGCACAATTTCACATCATTCTGTGTCCATTTGTGTGAAAACAAGGTCCAATAAGGCTGAAACATTACAGGAAGGTAGAATCTATTGAGTTGTAAGTGATCTGAACGTTTCATGATGATCGCACATTCCTATAGGGGGTCAAACCATGTCCCAAAGGTCACCGGGCCTGGTGTCACTTTAAAGAAGTAGTCCAGTTACACCTTTGTGGGCTTATAACTTGGCTTCTGAATGTCCTAGAGAGATCAGGTTTGTTTTAGTGTACTCCAATCAACAGCCCCTATTACCCCAAAAAGGAATGGAGTCATTAGCACTTATGGTTTTTAAATGGCACCCAGAAATATGTTGCACGAAGCACAATTTCACATCATTCTGGTTCATTTGTGTGAAAACAAGGTCCAATCAGGCTGAAACGTTACAAGAAGGTAGAATCTATTGAGTTGTAAGTGATCTCAACGTTTCATGATGATCGCACATTCCTATAGGAGGTCAAACCATGTCCCAAAGGTCACCGGGCCTGGTGTCACTTTAAAGAAGTAGTCCAGTTACACCTTTGTGGGCTTATAACTTGGTTTCTGAATGTCCTAGAGAGGTCAGGTTTGTTTTAGTGTACTCCAATCAACAGCCCCTACAACCACAAAAAGGAATGGAGTCATTAGCACTTATGGTTTGTAAATGGCACCCAGAATTATGTTGCACGAAGCACAATTTCACATCATTCTGGGTCCATTTGTGTGAAAACAAGGTCCAATCAGGCTGAAACGTTACAAGAAGGTAGATTCAATTGAGTTGTAAGTGATCTGAACGTTTCATGATGATCGCACATTCCTATAGGGGGTCACACCATGTCCCAAAGGTCACCGGGCCTGGTGTCACTTTAAAGAAGTAGTCCAGTTACACCTTTGTGGGCTTATAACTTGGCTTCTGAATATCCTAGAGAGGTCAGGTTTGTTTTAGAGTACTCCAATTAACAGCCCCCATTACCCCAAAAAGGAATGGAGTCATTAGCACTTATGGTTTTTAAATGGCACCCAGAATTATGTTGCACGAAGCACAATTTCACATCATTCTGGGTTCATTTGTGTGAAAACAAGGTCCAATCAGGCTGAAACGTTACAGGAAGGTAGAATCTATTGAGTTGTAAGTGATCTGAACGTTTCATGATGATAGCACTTTCCTAAGGGGGTCAAACCATGTCCCAAAGGTCACCGGATCTGGTGTCAATTTAAAGAAGTAGTCCAGTTACACCTTTGTGGGCTTATAACTTGGCTTCTGAATGTCCTAGAGAGGTCAGGTTGTTTTTAGTGTACTCCAATCAACAGCCCCTACAACCACAAAAAGGAATGGAGTCATTAGCACTTATGGTTTGTAAATGGCACCCAGAATTATGTTGCACGAAGCAGAATTTCACATCATTCTGGGTCCATTTGTGTGAAAAAAAGGTCCAATCAGGCTGAAACGTTACAAGAAGGTAGAATCTATTGAGTTGTAAGTTATCTGAACATTTCATGATGATCGCACATTCCTATAGGGGGTCAAACCATGTCCCAAAGGTCACCGGGCCTGGTGTCACTTTAAAGAAGTAGTCCAGTTACACCTTTGTGGGCTTATAACTTGGCTTCTGAATGTCCTAGAGAGGTCAGGTTTGTTTTAGTGTACTCATATCAACAGCCCCTACTACCCCAAAAAGGAATGGAGTCATTAGCACTTATGGTTTTTAAATGGCACCCAGAATTATGTTGCACGAAGCACAATTTCACATCATTCTGGGTTCTTTTGTGTGAAAACAAGGTCCAATCAGGCTGAAACGTTACAGGAAGGTAGAATCTATTGAGTTGTAAGTGATCTGAACGTTTCATGATGATAGCACTTTCCTAAGGGGGTCAAACCATGTCCCAAAGGTCACTGGATCTGGTGTCAATTTAAAGAAGTAGTCCAGTTACGCCTTTGTGGGCTTATAACTTGGCTTCTGAATGTCCTAGAGAGGTCAGGTTGTTTTTAGTGTACTCCAATCAACAGCCCCTACAACCACAAAAAGGAATTGAGTCATTAGCACTTATGGTTTGTAAATGGCACCCAGAATTATGTTGCACGAAGCACAATTTCACATCATTCTGGGTCCATTTGTGTGAAAACAAGGTCCAATCAGGCTGAAACGTTACAAGAAGGTAGAATCTATTGAGTTTTAAGTGATCTGAACGTTTCATGATGATCGCACATTCCTATAGGGGGTCAAACCATGTCCCAATGGTCACCGGGCCTGGTGTCACTTTAAAGAAGTAGTCCAGTTACACCTTTGTGGGCTTATAACTTGGCTTCTGAATGTCCTAGAGAGGTCAGGTTTGTTTTAGTGTACTCCAATCAACAGCCCCTACTACCACAAAAAGGAATGGAGTCATTAGCACTTATGGTTTGTAAATCGCACCCAGAATTATGTTGCACAAAGCACAATTTCACATCATTCTGGTTCCATTTGTGTGAAAACAAGGTCCAATCAGGCTGAAACGTTACAAGAAGGTAGAATCTATTGAGTTGTAAGTGATCTAAACGTTTCATTATGATCGCACATTCCTATAGGGGGTCAAACCATGTCCCAAAGGTCACCGGGCCTGGTGTCACTTTAAAGAAGTAGTCCAGTTACACCTTTGTGGGCTTATAACTTGGCTTCTGAATGTCCTAGAGAGGTCAGGTTTGTTTTAGTGTACTCCAATCAACAGCCCCTACAACCACAAAAAGGAATGGAGTCATTAGCACTTATGGTTTGTAAATGGCACCCAGAATTATGTTGCACGAAGCACAATTTCACATCATTCTGGGTCCATTTGTGTGAAAACAAGGTCCAATCAGGCTGAAACGTTACAAGAAGGTAGAATCTATTGAGTTGTAAGTGATCTGAACGTTTCATGATGATCGCACTTTCCTATAGGGGGTCAAACCATGTCCCAAAGGTCACCGGGACTGGTGTCACTTTAAAGAAGTAGTCCAGTTACACCTTTGTGGGCTTATAACTTGGCTTCTGAATATCCTAGAGAGGTCAGGTTTGTTTTAGAGTACTCCAATTAACAGCACCCATTACCCCAAAAAGGAATGGAGTCATTAGCACTTATGGTTTTTAAATGGCACCCAGAATTATGTTGCACGAAGCACAATTTCACATCATTCTGGGTTCATTTGTGTGAAAACAATGTCCAATAAGGCTGAAACGTTACAGGGAGGTAGAATCTATTGAGTTGTAAGTGATCTGAACGTTTCATGATGATAGCACTTTCCTAAGGGGGTCAAACCATGTCCCAAAGGTCACCGGATCTGGTGTCTACTTAAAGAAGTAGTCCAGTTACACCTTTGTGGGCTTATAACTTGGCTTCTGAATTTCCTAGAGAGGTCAGGTTTGTTTTAGTGTACTCCAATCAACAGCCCCTACAACCACAAAAAGGAATGGAGTCATTAGCACTTATGGTTTGTAAATGGCACCCAGAATTATGTTGCACGAAGCACAATTTCACATCATTCTGTGTCCATTTGTGTGAAAACAAGGTCCAATCAGACTGAAACGTTACAAGAAGGTAGAATCTATTGAGTTGTAAGTGATCTGAACGTTTCATGATGATCGCACATTCCTATAGGGGGTCAAACCATGTCCCAAAGGTTACCGGGCCTGGTGTCACTTTAAAGTAGTCCAGTTACACCTTTGTGGGCTTATAACTTGGCTTCTGAATGTCCAAGAGAGGTCAGGTTTGTTTTAGTGTACTCCAATCAACAGCCCCTACAACCACAAAAAGGAATGGAGTCATTAGTACTTATGGTTTGTAAATGGCACCCAGAATTATGTTGCACGAAGCACAATTTCACATCATTCTGGGTCCATTTGTGTGAAAACAAGGTCCAATCAGGCTGAAACGTTACAAGAAGGTAGAATCTATTGAGTTGTAAGTGATCTGAACGTTTCATGATGATCGCACATTCGTATAGGGGGTCAAACCATGTCCCAATGGTCACCGGGCCTGGTGTCACTTTAAAGAAGTAGTCCAGTTACACCTTTGTGGGCTTATAACTTGGCTTCTGAATATCCTAGAGAGGTCAGGTTTGTTTTAGAGTACTCCAATTAACAGCCCCCATTACCCCAAAAAGGAATGGAGTCATTAGCACTTATGGTTTTTAAATGGCACCCAGCAATATGTTGCACGAAGTACAATTTCACATCATTCTGGGTTCATTTGAGTGAAAACAAGGTCCAATCAGGCTGAAACGTTACAGGGAGGTAGAATCTATTGAGTTGTAAGTGTTCTGAACGTTTCATGATGATAGCACTTTCCTAAGGGGGTCAAACCATGTCCCAAAGGTCAGCGGATCTGGTGTCAATTTAAAGTAGTCCAGTTACACATATGTGGGCTTATAACTTGGCTTCTGGATGTCCTAGAGAGATCAGGTTTGTTTTAGAGTACTCCAATCAACAGCCCCTACAACCACAAAAAGGAATGGAGTCATTAGCACTTATGGTTTGTAAATGTCACCCAGAATTATGTTGCACGAAGCACAATTTCACATCATTCTGGGTCCATTTGTGTGAAAACAAGGTCCAATCAGGCTGAAACGTTACAAGAAGTTAGAATCTGTTGAGTTCTAAGTGATCTGAACGTTTCATGATGATAGCACTTTCCTAAGGGGGTCAAACCATGTCCCAAAGGTCACCGGATCTGGTGTCAATTTAAAGAAGTAGTCCAGTTACACATTTGTGGGCTTATAACTTGGCTTCTGAATGTCCTAGAGAGATCAGGTTTGTTTTAGTGTACTCCAATCAACAGTCCCTACAACCACAAAAAGGAATGGAGTCATTAGCACTTATGGTTTGTAAATGGCACCCAGAATTATGTTGCACGAAGCACAATTTCACATCATTCTGGGATCATTTGTGTGAAAACAAGGTCCAATCAGGCTGAAACATTACAGGAAGGTAGAATCTATTGAGTTGTAAGTGATCTGAACGTTTCATGATGATAGCACTTTCCTAAGGGCGTCAAACCATGTCCCAAAGGTCACCGGATCTGGTGTCAATTCAAAGAAGTAGTCCAGTTACACATTTGTGGGCTTATATCTTGGCTTCTGAATGTCCTAGAGAGATCAGGTTTGTTTTAGTGTACTCCAATCGACAGCCCCTATTACCCCAAAAAGGAATGGAGTCATTAGCACTTATGGTTTTTAAATGGCACCCAGAAATATGTTGCACGATGCACAATTTCACATCATTCTGGGTTCATTTGTGTGAAAACAAGGTCCAATCAGGCTGAAATGTTACAAGAAGGTAGAATCTATTGAGTTGTAAGTGATCTGAACGTTTCATGATGATCGCACATTCCTATAGGGGGTCAAACCATGTCCCAAAGGTCACCGGGCCTGGTGTCACTTTAAAGAAGTAGTCCAGTTACACCTTTGTGGGCTTTTAACTTGGTTTCTGAATGTCTTAGAGAGGTCAGGTTTGTTTTAGTGTACTCCAGTCAACAGCCCCTACAACCACAAAAAGGAATGGAGTCATTAGCACTTATGGTTTGTAAATGGCACCCAGAATTATGTTGCACGAAGCACAATTTCACATCATTCTGGGTCCATTTGTGTGAAAACAAGGTCCAATCAGGCTGAAACGTTACAAGAAGGTAGATTCAATTGAGTTGTAAGTGATCTGAACGTTTCATGATGATCGCACATTCCTATAGGGGGTCACACCATGTCCCAAAGGTCACCGGGCCTGGTGTCACTTTAAAGAAGTAGTCCAGTTACACCTTTGTGGGCTTATAACTTGGCTTCTGAATATCCTAGAGAGGTCAGGTTTGTTTTGGAGTACTCCAATTAACAGCCCCCATTACCCCAAAAAGGAATGGAGTCATTAGCACTTATGGTTTTTAAATGGCAACCAGAAATATGTTGCACGAAGCACAATTTCACATCATTCTGGGTTCATTTGTGTGAAAACAAGGTCCAATCAGGCTGAAACGTTACAGGGAGGTAGAATCTATTGAGTTGTAAGTGATCTGAACGTTTCATGATGATAGCACTTTCCTAAGGGGGTCAAACCATGTCCCAAAGGTCACCGGATCTGGTGTCAATTTAAAGTAGTCCAGTTGCACATTTGTGGGCTTATAACTTGGCTTCTGAAAGTCCTAGAGAGATCAGGTTTGTTTTAGAGTACTCCAATCAACAGCCCCTACAACCACAAAAAGGAATGGAGTCATTAGCACTTATGGTTTGTAAATGGCACCCAGAATTATGTTGCACGAAGCACAATTTCACATCATTTTGGGTCCATTTGTGTGAAAACAAGGTCCAATCAGGCTGAAACGTTACAAGAAGGTAGAATCTATTGAGTTGTAAGTGATCTGAACATTTCGTGATGATCGCACATTCCTATAGAGGGTCAAACCATGTCCCAAAGGTCACCGGATCTGGTGTCAATTTAAAGAAGTAGTCCAGTTACACATTTGTGGGCTTATAACTTGGCTTCTGAATGTCCTAGAGAGATCAGGTTTGTTTTAGTGTACTCCAATCAACAGCCCCTACAACCACAAAAAGGAATGGAGTCATTAGCACTTATGGTTTGTAAATGGCACCCAGAATTATGTTGCACGAAGCACAATTTCACATCATTCTGGGTCCATTTGTGTGAAAACAAGGTCCAATCAGGCTGAAACGTTACAAGAAGGTAGAATCTATTGAGTTGAAAGTGATCTGAACGTTTCATGATGATCGCACAATCGTATAGGGGGTCAAACCATGTCCCAAAGGTCACCGGGCCTGGTGTCACTTTAAAGAAGTAGTCCAGTTACACCTTTGTGGGCTTATAACTTGGCTTCTGAATATCCTAGAGAGGTCAGGTTTGTTTTAGAGTACTCCAATTAACAGCCCCCATTACCCCAAAAAGGAATGGAGTCATTAGCACTTATGGTTTTTAAATGGCACCCAGAAATATGTTGCACGAAGTACAATTTCACATCATTCTGGGTTCATTTGTGTGAAAACAAGGTCCAATCAGGCTGAAACGTTACAGGGAGGTAGAATCTATTGAGTTGTAAGTGTTCTGAACGTTTCATGATGATAGCACTTTCCTAAGGGGGTCAAACCATGTCCCAAAGGTCAGCGGATCTGGTGTCAATTTAAAGTAGTCCAGTTACACATATGTGGGCTTATAACTTGGCTTCTGAATGTCCTAGAGAGATCAGGTTTGTTTTAGAGTACTCCAATCAACAGCCCATACAACCACAAAAAGGAATGGAGTCATTAGCACTTATGGTTTGTAAATGTCACCCAGAATTATGTTGCACAAAGCACAATTTCACATCATTCTGGGTCCATTTGTGTGAAAACAAGGTCCAATCAGGCTGAAACGTTACAAGAAGTTAGAATCTATTGAGTTCTAAGTGATCTGAACGTTTCATGATGATAGCACTTTCCTAAGGGGGTCAAACCATGTCCCAAAGGTCACCGGATCTGGTGTCAATTTAAAGAAGTAGTCCAGTTACACATTTGTGGGCTTATAACTTGGCTTCTGAATGTCCTAGAGAGATCAGGTTTGTTTTAGTGTACTCCAATCAACAGTCCCTACAACCACAAAAAGGAATGGAGTCATTAGCACTTATGGTTTGTAAATGGCACCCAGAATTATGTTGCACGAAGCACAATTTCACATCATTCTGGGTTCATTTGAGTGAAAACAAGGTCCAATCAGGCTGAAACATTACAGGAAGGTAGAATCTATTGAGTTGTAAGTGATCTGAACGTTTCATGATGATAGCACTTTCCTAAGGGCGTCAAACCATGTCCCAAAGGTCACTGGATCTGGTGTCAATTCAAAGAAGTAGTCCAGTTACACATTTGTGGGCTTATATCTTGGCTTCTGAATGTCCTAGAGAGATCAGGTTTGTTTTAGTGTACTCCAATCGACAGCCCCTATTACCCCAAAAAGGAATGGAGTCATTAGCACTTATGGTTTTTAAATGGCACCCAGAAATATGTTGCACGAAGCACAATTTCACATCATTCTGGGTTCATTTGTGTGAAAACAAGGTCCAATCAGGCTGAAATGTTACAAGAAGGTAGAATCTATTGAGTTGTAAGTGATCTGAACATTTCATGATGATCGCACATTCCTATAGGGGGTCAAACCATGTCCCAAAGGTCACCGGGCCTGGTGTCACTTTAAAGAAGTAGTCCAGTTACACCTTTGTGGGCTTATAACTTGGTTTCTGAATGTCCTAGAGAGGTCAGGTTTGTTTTAGTGTACTCCAATCAACAGCCCCTACAACCACAAAAAGGAATGGAGTCATTAGCACTTATGGTTTGTAAATGGCACCCAGAATTATGTTGCACGAAGCACAATTTCACATATTTCTGGGTCCATTTGTGTGAAAACAAGGTCCAATCCGGCTGAAACGTTACAAGAAGGTAGATTCAATTGAGTTGTAAGTGATCTGAACGTTTCATGATGATCGCACATTCCTATAGGGGGTCACACCATGTCCCAAAGGTCACCGGGCCTGGTGTCACTTTAAAGAAGTAGTCCAGTTACACCTTTGTGGGCTTATAACTTGGCTTCTGAATATCCTAGAGAGGTCAGGTTTGTTTTGGAGTACTCCAATTAACAGCCCCCATTACCCCAAAAAGGAATGGAGTCATTAGCACTTATGGTTTTTAAATGGCAACCAGAAATATGTTGCACGAAGCACAATTTCACATCATTCTGGGTTCATTTGTGTGAAAACAAGGTCCAATCAGGCTGAAACGTTACAGGGAGGTAGAATCTATTGAGTTGTAAGTGATCTGAACGTTTCATGATGATAGCACTTTCCTAAGGGGGTCAAACCATTTCCCAAAGGTCACCGGATCTGGTGTCAATTTAAAGTAGTCCAGTTGCACATATGTGGGCTTATAACTTGGCTTCTGAAAGTCCTAGAGAGATCAGGTTTGTTTTAGAGTACTCCAATCAACAGCCCCTACAACCACAAAAAGGAATGGAGTCATTAGCACTTATGGTTTGTAAATGGCACCCAGAATTATGTTGCACGAAGCACAATTTCACATCATTTTGGGTCCATTTGTGTGAAAACAAGGTCCAATCAGGCTGAAACGTTACAAGAAGGTAGAATCTATTGAGTTGTAAGTGATCTGAACGTTTCATGATGATCGCACATTCCTATATGGGGTAAAACCATGTCCCAAAGGTCACCGGACCTGGTGTCACTTTAAAGAAGTAGTCCAGTTACACCTTTGTGGGCGTATAACTTGGCTTCTGAATGTCCTAGAGAGGTCAGGTTGTTTTTAGTGTACTCCAATCAACAGCCCCTACAACCACAAAAAGGAATGGAGTCATTAGCACTTATGGTTTGTAAATGGCACCCAGAATTATGTTGCACGAAGCACAATTTCACATCATTCTGGGTCCATTTGTGTGAAAACAAGGTCCAATCAGGCTGAAACGTTACAAGAAGGTAGAATCTATTGAGTTTTAAGTGATCTGAACGTTTCATGATGATCGCACATTCCTATAGGGGGTCAAACCATGTCCCAAAGGTCACCGGGCCTGGTGTCACTTTAAAGAAGTAGTCCAGTTACACCTTTGTGGGCTTATAACTTGGCTTCTGAATGTCCTAGAGAGGTCAGGTTTGTTTTAGTGTACTCATATCAACAGCCCCTACTACCACAAAAAGGAATGGAGTCATTAGCACTTATGGTTTTTAAATGGCACCCAGAATTATGTTGCACGAAGCACAATTTCACATCATTCTGGGTTCATTTGTGTGAAAACAAGGTCCAATCAGGCTGAAACGTTACAGGAAGGTAGAATCTATTGAGTTGTAAGTGATCTGAACGTTTCATGATGATAGCACTTTCCTAAGGGGGTCAAACCATGTCCCAAAGGTCACCGGATCTGGTGTCAATTTAAAGAAGTAGTCCAGTTACACATTTGTGGGCTTATAACTTGGCTTCTGAATGTCCTAGAGAGATCAGGTTTGTTTTAGTGTACTCCAATCAACAGCCCCTACAACCACAAAAAGGAATGGAGTCATTAGCACTTATGGTTTGTAAATGGCACCCAGATTTATGTTGCACGAAGCACAATTTCACATCATTCTGGGTTCATTTGTGTGAAAACAAGATCCAATCAGGCTGAAACATTACACGAAGGTAGAATCTATTGAGTTGTAAGTGATCTGAACGTTTCATGATGATAGCACTTTCCTAAGGGGGTCAAACCATGTCCCAAATGTCACCGGATCTGGTGTCAATTCAAAGAAGTAGTCCAGTTACACCTTTGTGGGCTTATAACTTGGCTTCTGAATGTCCTAGAGAGATCAGGTTTGTTTTAGTGTACTCCAATCAACAGCCCCTATTACCCCAAAAAGGAATGGAGTCATTAGCACTTATGGTTTTTAAATGGCACCCAGAAATATGTTGTACGAAGCACAATTTCACATCATTCTGGGTTCATTTGTGTGAAAACAATGTCCAATCAGGCTGAAACGTTACAAGAAGGTAGAATCTATTGAGTTGTAAGTGATCTGAACGTTTCATGATGATCGCACATTCCTATAGGGGGTCAAACCATGTCCCAAAGGTCACCGGGCCTGGTGTCACTTTAAAGAAGTAGTCCAGTTACACCTTTGTGGGCTTATAACTTGGTTTCTGAATGTCCTAGAGAGGTCAGGTTTGTTTTAGTGTACTCCACTCAACAGCCCCTACAACCACAAAAAGGAATGGAGTCATTAGCACTTATGGTTTGTAAATGGCACCCAGAATTATGTTGCACGAAGCACAATTTCACATCATTCTGGGTCCATTTGTGTGAAAACAAGGTCCAATCAGGCTGAAACGTTACAAGAAGGTAGATTCAATTGAGTTGTAAGTGATCTGAACGTTTCATGATGATCGCACATTCCTATAGGGGGTCAAACCATGTCCCAAAGGTCACCGGGCCTGGTGTCACTTTAAAGAAGTAGTCCTGTTACACCTTTGTGGGCTTATAACTTGGCTTCTGAATATCCTAGAGAGGTCAGGTTTGTTTTATAGTACTCCAATTAACAGCCCCCATTACCCCAAAAAGGAATGGAGTCATTAGCACTTATGGTTTTTAAATGGCACCCAGAATTATGTTGCACGAAGCACAATTTCACATCATTCTGGGTTCATTTGTGTGAAAACAAGGTCCAATCAGGCTGAAACGTTACAGGAAGGTAGAATCTATTGAGTTGTAAGTGATCTGAACGTTTCAT
This sequence comes from Nothobranchius furzeri, assembly GCF_043380555.1. NCBI lineage: Eukaryota > Metazoa > Chordata > Actinopteri > Cyprinodontiformes > Nothobranchiidae > Nothobranchius > Nothobranchius furzeri. The sequence goes on from NC_091745.1 coordinate 32,059,514, forward strand.
GATGATAGCACTTTCCTAAGGGGGTCAAACCATGTCCCAAAGGTCACTGGATCTGGTGTCAATTTAAAGAAGTAGTCCAGTTACACCTTTGTGGGCTTATAACTTGGCTTCTGAATGTCCTAGAGATGTCAGGTTTGTTTTAGAGTACTCCAATTAACAGCCCCCATTACCCCAAAAAGGAATGGAGTCATTAGCACTTATGGTTTTTAAATGGCACCCAGAATTATGTTGCACGAAGCACAATTTCACATCATTCTGGGTTCATTTGTGTGAAAACAAGGTCCAATCAGGCTGAAACGTTACAGGAAGGTAGAATCTATTGAGTTGTAAGTGATCTGAACGTTTCATGATGATAGCACTTTCCTAAAGGGGTCAAACCATGTCCCAAAGGTCACCGGATCTGGTGTCAATTTAAAGAAGTAGTCCAGTTACACCTTTGTGGGCTTATAACTTGGCTTCTGAATGTCCTAGAGAGGTCAGGTTGTTTTTAGTGTACTCCAATCAACAGCCCCTACAACCACAAAAAGGAATGGAGTCATTAGCACTTATGGTTTGTAAATGGCACCCAGAATTATGTTGCACGAAGCACAATTTCACATCATTCTGGGTCCATTTGTGTGAAAAAAAAGGTCCAATCAGGCTGAAACGTTACAAGAAGGTAGAATCTATTGAGTTTTAAGTGATCTGAACGTTTCATGATGATCGCACATTCCTATAGGGGGTCAAACCATGTCCCAAAGGTCACCGGGCCTGGTGTCACTTTAAAGAAGTAGTCCAGTTACACCTTTGTGGGCTTATAACTTGGCTTCTGAATGTCCTAGAGAGGTCAGGTTTGTTTTAGTGTACTCATATCAACAGCCCCTACTACCACAAAAAGGAATGGAGTCATTAGCACTTATGGTTTTTAAATGGCACCCAGAATTATGTTGCACGAAGCACAATTTCACATCATTCTGGGGTCATTTGTGTGAAAACAAGGTCCAATCAGGCTGAAACGTTACAGGAAGGAAGAATCTATTGAGTTGTAAGTGATCTGAACGTTTCATGATGATCGCACATTCCTATAGGGGGTCAAACCATGTCCCAAAGGTCACCGGGCCTGGTGTCACTTTAAAGAAGTAGTCCAGTTACACCTTTGTGGGCTTATAACTTGGCTTCTGAATGTCCTAGAGAGGGCAGGTTGTTTTTAGTGTACTCCAATCAACAGCCCCTACAACCACAAAAAGGAATGGAGTCATTAGCACTTATGGTTTGTAAATGGCACCCAGAATTATGTTGCACGAAGCACAATTTCACATCATTCTGGGTCCATTTGTGTGAAAAAAAAAAGGTCCAATCAGGCTGAAACGTTACAAGAAGGTAGAATCTATTGAGTTTTAAGTGATCTGAACGTTTCATGATGATCGCACATTCCTATAGGGGGTCAAACCATGTCCCAAAGGTCACCGGGCCTGGTGTCACTTTAAAGAAGTAGTCCAGTTACACCTTTGTGGGCTTATAACTTGGCTTCTGAATGTCCTAGAGAGGTCAGGTTTGTTTTAGTGTACTCATATCAACAGCCCCTACTACCACAAAAAGGAATGGAGTCATTAGCACTTATGGTTTTTAAATGGCACCCAGAATTATGTTGCACGAAGCACAATTTCACATCATTCTGGGGTCATTTGTGTGAAAACAAGGTCCAATCAGGCTGAAACGTTACAGGAAGGAAGAATCTATTGAGTTGTAAGTGATCTGAACGTTTCATGATGATAGCACTTTCCTAAGGGGGTCAAACCATGTCCCAAAGGTCACTGGATCTGGTGTCAATTTAAAGAAGTAGTCCAGTTACACCTTTGTGGGCTTATAACTTGGCTTCTGAATGTCCTAGAGAGGTCAGGTTGTTTTTAGTGTACTCCAATCAACAGCCCCTACAACCACAAAAAGGAATTGAGTCATTAGCACTTATGGTTTGTAAATGGCACCCAGAATTATGTTGCACGAAGCACAATTTCACATCATTCTGGGTCCATTTGTGTGAAAACAAGGTCCAATCAGGCTGAAACGTTACAAGAAGGTAGAATCTATTGAGTTTTAAGTGATCTGAACGTTTCATGATGATCGCACATTCCTATAGGGGGTCAAACCATGTCCCAAAGGTCACCGGGCCTGGTGTCACTTTAAAGAAGTAGTCCAGTTACACCTTTGTGGGCTTATAACTTGGCTTCTGAATGTCCTAGAGAGGTCAGGTTTGTTTTAGTGTACTCCAATCAACAGCCCCTACTACCACAAAAAGGAATGGAGTCATTAGCACTTATGGTTTGTAAATCGCACCCAGAATTATGTTGCACAAAGCACAATTTCACATCATTCTGGTTCCATTTGTGTGAAAACAAGGTCCAATCAGGCTGAAACGTTACAAGAAGGTAGACTCTATTGAGTTGTAAGTGATCTAAACGTTTCATTATGATCGCACATTCCTATAGGGGGTCAAACCATGTCCCAAAGGTCACCGGGCCTGGTGTCACTTTAAAGAAGTAGTCCAGTTACACCTTTGTGGGCTTATAACTTGGCTTCTGAATGTCCTAGAGAGGTCAGGTTTGTTTTAGTGTACTCCAATCAACAGCCCCTACAACCACAAAAAGGAATGGAGTCATTAGCACTTATGGTTTGTAAATGGCACCCAGAATTATGTTGCACGAAGCACAATTTCACATCATTCTGGGTCCATTTGTGTGAAAACAAGGTCCAATCAGGCTGAAACGTTACAAGAAGGTAGAATCTATTGAGTTGTAAGTGATCTGAACGTTTCATGATGATCGCACTTTCCTATAGGGGGTCAAACCATGTCCCAAAGGTCACCGGGACTGGTGTCACTTTAAAGAAGTAGTCCAGTTACACCTTTGTGTGCTTATAACTTGGCTTCTGAATATCCTAGAGAGGTCAGGTTTGTTTTAGTGTACTCATATCAACAGCCCCTACTACCACAAAAAGGAATGGAGTCATTAGCACTTATGGTTTTTAAATGGCACCCAGAATTATGTTGCACGAAGCACAATTTCACATCATTCTGGGTTCATTTGTGTGAAAACAAGGTCCAATCAGGCTGAAACGTTACAGGAAGGTAGAATCTATTGAGTTGTAAGTGATCTGAACGTTTCATGATGATAGCACTTTCCTAAGGGGGTCAAACCATGTCCCAAAGGTCACCGGATCTGGTGTCAATTTAAAGAAGTAGTCCAGTTACACATTTGTGGGCTTATAACTTGGCTTCTGAATGTCCTAGAGAGATCAGGTTTGTTTTAGTGTACTCCAATCAACAGCCCCTACAACCACAAAAAGGAATGGAGTCATTAGCACTTATGGTTTGTAAATGGCACCCAGAATTATGTTGCACGAAGCACAATTTCACATCATTCTGGGTTCATTTGTGTGAAAACAAGGTCCAATCAGGCTGAAACATTACAGGAAGGTAGAATCTATTGAGTTGTAAGTGATCTGAACGTTTCATGATGATAGCACTTTCCTAAGGGGGTCAAACCATGTCCCAAAGGTCACCGGGCCTGGTGTCACTTTAAAGAAGTAGTCCAGTTACACCTTTGTGGGCTTATAACTTGGCTTCTGAATGTCCTAGAGAGGTCAGGTTTATTTTAGTGTACTCATATCAACAGCCCCTACTACCACAAAAAGGAATGGAGTCATTAGCACTTATGGTTTTTAAATGGCACCCAGAATTATGTTGCACGAAGCACAATTTCACATCATTCTGGGGTCATTTGTGTGAAAACAAGGTCCAATCAGGCTGAAACGTTACAGGAAGGAAGAATCTATTGAGTTGTAAGTGATCTGAACGTTTCATGATGATAGCACTTTCCTAAGGGGGTCAAACCATGTCCCAAAGGTCACTGGATCTGGTGTCAATTTAAAGAAGTAGTCCAGTTACACCTTTGTGGGCTTATAACTTGGCTTCTGAATGTCCTAGAGAGGTCAGGTTGTTTTTAGTGTACTCCAATCAACAGCCCCTACAACCACAAAAAGGAATTGAGTCATTAGCACTTATGGTTTGTAAATGGCACCCAGAATTATGTTGCACGAAGCACAATTTCACATCATTCTGGGTCCATTTGTGTGAAAACAAGGTCCAATCAGGCTGAAACGTTACAAGAAGGTAGAATCTATTGAGTTTTAAGTGATCTGAACGTTTCATGATGATCGCACATTCCTATAGGGGGTCAAACCATGTCCCAAAGGTCACCGGGCCTGGTGTCACTTTAAAGAAGTAGTCCAGTTACACCTTTGTGGGCTTATAACTTGGCTTCTGAATGTCCTAGAGAGGTCAGGTTTGTTTTAGTGTACTCCAATCAACAGCCCCTACTACCACAAAAAGGAATGGAGTCATTAGCACTTATGGTTTGTAAATCGCACCCAGAATTATGTTGCACAAAGCACAATTTCACATCATTCTGGTTCCATTTGTGTGAAAACAAGGTCCAATCAGGCTGAAACGTTACAAGAAGGTAGACTCTATTGAGTTGTAAGTGATCTAAACGTTTCATTATGATCGCACATTCCTATAGGGGGTCAAACCATGTCCCAAAGGTCACCGGGCCTGGTGTCACTTTAAAGAAGTAGTCCAGTTACACCTTTGTGGGCTTATAACTTGGCTTCTGAATGTCCTAGAGAGGTCAGGTTTGTTTTAGTGTACTCCAATCAACAGCCCCTACAACCACAAAAAGGAATGGAGTCATTAGCACTTATGGTTTGTAAATGGCACCCAGAATTATGTTGCACGAAGCACAATTTCACATCATTCTGGGTCCATTTGTGTGAAAACAAGGTCCAATCAGGCTGAAACGTTACAAGAAGGTAGAATCTATTGAGTTGTAAGTGATCTGAACGTTTCATGATGATCGCACTTTCCTATAGGGGGTCAAACCATGTCCCAAAGGTCACCGGGACTGGTGTCACTTTAAAGAAGTAGTCCAGTTACACCTTTGTGTGCTTATAACTTGGCTTCTGAATATCCTAGAGAGGTCAGGTTTGTTTTAGTGTACTCATATCAACAGCCCCTACTACCACAAAAAGGAATGGAGTCATTAGCACTTATGGTTTTTAAATGGCACCCAGAATTATGTTGCACGAAGCACAATTTCACATCATTCTGGGTTCATTTGTGTGAAAACAAGGTCCAATCAGGCTGAAACGTTACAGGAAGGTAGAATCTATTGAGTTGTAAGTGATCTGAACGTTTCATGATGATAGCACTTTCCTAAGGGGGTCAAACCATGTCCCAAAGGTCACCGGATCTGGTGTCAATTTAAAGAAGTAGTCCAGTTACACATTTGTGGGCTTATAACTTGGCTTCTGAATGTCCTAGAGAGATCAGGTTTGTTTTAGTGTACTCCAATCAACAGCCCCTACAACCACAAAAAGGAATGGAGTCATTAGCACTTATGGTTTGTAAATGGCACCCAGAATTATGTTGCACGAAGCACAATTTCACATCATTCTGGGTTCATTTGTGTGAAAACAAGATCCAATCAGGCTGAAACATTACACGAAGGTAGAATCTATTGAGTTGTAAGTGATCTGAACGTTTCATGATGATAGCACTTTCCTAAGGGGGTCAAACCATGTCCCAAATGTCACCGGATCTGGTGTCAATTCAAAGAAGTAGTCCAGTTACACCTTTGTGGGCTTATAACTTGGCTTCTGAATGTCCTAGAGAGATCAGGTTTGTTTTAGTGTACTCCAATCAACAGCCCCTATTACCCCAAAAAGGAATGGAGTCATTAGCACTTATGGTTTTTAAATGGCACCCAGAAATATGTTGCACGAAGCACAATTTCACATCATTCTGGGTTCATTTGTGTGAAAACAATGTCCAATCAGGCTGAAACGTTACAAGAAGGTAGAATCTATTGAGTTGTAAGTGATCTGAACGTTTCATGATGATAGCACTTTCCTAAGGGGGTCAAACCATGTCCCAAATGTCACCGGATCTGGTGTCAATTCAAAGAAGTAGTCCAGTTACACCTTTGTGGGCTTATAACTTGGCTTCTGAATGTCCTAGAGAGGTCAGGTTTGTTTTAGTGTACTCCAATCAACAGCCCCTACAACCACAAAAAGGAATGGAGTCATTAGCACTTATGGTTTGTAAATGGCACCCAGAATTATGTTGCACGAAGCACAATTTCACATCATTCTGGGTCCATTTGTGTGAAAACAAGGTCCAATCAGGCTGAAACGTTACAAGAAGGTAGAATCTATTGAGTTGTAAGTGATCTGAACGTTTCATGATGATCGCACTTTCCTATAGGGGGTCAAACCATGTCCCAAAGGTCACCGGGACTGGTGTCACTTTAAAGAAGTAGTCCAGTTACACCTTTGTGTGCTTATAACTTGGCTTCTGAATATCCTAGAGAGGTCAGGTTTGTTTTAGTGTACTCATATCAACAGCCCCTACTACCACAAAAAGGAATGGAGTCATTAGCACTTATGGTTTTTAAATGGCACCCAGAATTATGTTGCACGAAGCACAATTTCACATCATTCTGGGTTCATTTGTGTGAAAACAAGGTCCAATCAGGCTGAAACGTTACAGGAAGGTAGAATCTATTGAGTTGTAAGTGATCTGAACGTTTCATGATGATAGCACTTTCCTAAGGGGGTCAAACCATGTCCCAAAGGTCACCGGATCTGGTGTCAATTTAAAGAAGTAGTCCAGTTACACATTTGTGGGCTTATAACTTGGCTTCTGAATGTCCTAGAGAGATCAGGTTTGTTTTAGTGTACTCCAATCAACAGCCCCTACAACCACAAAAAGGAATGGAGTCATTAGCACTTATGGTTTGTAAATGGCACCCAGAATTATGTTGCACGAAGCACAATTTCACATCATTCTGGGTTCATTTGTGTGAAAACAAGATCCAATCAGGCTGAAACATTACACGAAGGTAGAATCTATTGAGTTGTAAGTGATCTGAACGTTTCATGATGATAGCACTTTCCTAAGGGGGTCAAACCATGTCCCAAATGTCACCGGATCTGGTGTCAATTCAAAGAAGTAGTCCAGTTACACCTTTGTGGGCTTATAACTTGGCTTCTGAATGTCCTAGAGAGATCAGGTTTGTTTTAGTGTACTCCAATCAACAGCCCCTATTACCCCAAAAAGGAATGGAGTCATTAGCACTTATGGTTTTTAAATGGCACCCAGAAATATGTTGCACGAAGCACAATTTCACATCATTCTGGGTTCATTTGTGTGAAAACAATGTCCAATCAGGCTGAAACGTTACAAGAAGGTAGAATCTATTGAGTTGTAAGTGATCTGAACGTTTCATGATGATCGCACATTCCTATAGGGGGTCAAACCATGTCCCAAAGGTCACCGGGCCTGGTGTCACTTTAAAGAAGTAGTCCAGTTACACCTTTGTGGGCTTATAACTTGGTTTCTGAATGTCCTAGAGAGGTCAGGTTTGTTTTAGTGTACTCCACTCAACAGCCCCTACAACCACAAAAAGGAATGGAGTCATTAGCACTTATGGTTTGTAAATGGCACCCAGAATTATGTTGCACGAAGCACAATTTCACATCATTCTGGGTTCATTTGTGTGAAAACAAGGTCCAATCAGGCTGAAACATTACAGGAAGGTAGAATCTATTGAGTTGTAAGTGATCTGAACGTTTCATGATGATAGCACTTTCCTAAGGGGGTCAAACCATGTCCCAAAGGTCACCGGGCCTGGTGTCACTTTAAAGAAGTAGTCCAGTTACACCTTTGTGGGCTTATAACTTGGCTTCTGAATGTCCTAGAGAGGTCAGGTTTGTTTTAGTGTACTCATATCAACAGCCCCTACTACCACAAAAAGGAATGGAGTCATTAGCACTTATGGTTTTTAAATGGCACCCAGAATTATGTTGCACGAAGCACAATTTCACATCATTCTGGGGTCATTTGTGTGAAAACAAGGTCCAATCAGGCTGAAACGTTACAGGAAGGAAGAATCTATTGAGTTGTAAGTGATCTGAACGTTTCATGATGATAGCACTTTCCTAAGGGGGTCAAACCATGTCCCAAAGGTCACTGGATCTGGTGTCAATTTAAAGAAGTAGTCCAGTTACACCTTTGTGGGCTTATAACTTGGCTTCTGAATGTCCTAGAGAGGTCAGGTTGTTTTTAGTGTACTCCAATCAACAGCCCCTACAACCACAAAAAGGAATTGAGTCATTAGCACTTATGGTTTGTAAATGGCACCCAGAATTATGTTGCACGAAGCACAATTTCACATCATTCTGGGTCCATTTGTGTGAAAACAAGGTCCAATCAGGCTGAAACGTTACAAGAAGGTAGAATCTATTGAGTTTTAAGTGATCTGAACGTTTCATGATGATCGCACATTCCTATAGGGGGTCAAACCATGTCCCAAAGGTCACCGGGCCTGGTGTCACTTTAAAGAAGTAGTCCAGTTACACCTTTGTGGGCTTATAACTTGGCTTCTGAATGTCCTAGAGAGGTCAGGTTTGTTTTAGTGTACTCCAATCAACAGCCCCTACTACCACAAAAAGGAATGGAGTCATTAGCACTTATGGTTTGTAAATCGCACCCAGAATTATGTTGCACAAAGCACAATTTCACATCATTCTGGTTCCATTTGTGTGAAAACAAGGTCCAATCAGGCTGAAACGTTACAAGAAGGTAGACTCTATTGAGTTGTAAGTGATCTAAACGTTTCATTATGATCGCACATTCCTATAGGGGGTCAAACCATGTCCCAAAGGTCACCGGGCCTGGTGTCACTTTAAAGAAGTAGTCCAGTTACACCTTTGTGGGCTTATAACTTGGCTTCTGAATGTCCTAGAGAGGTCAGGTTTGTTTTAGTGTACTCCAATCAACAGCCCCTACAACCACAAAAAGGAATGGAGTCATTAGCACTTATGGTTTGTAAATGGCACCCAGAATTATGTTGCACGAAGCACAATTTCACATCATTCTGGGTCCATTTGTGTGAAAACAAGGTCCAATCAGGCTGAAACGTTACAAGAAGGTAGAATCTATTGAGTTGTAAGTGATCTGAACGTTTCATGATGATCGCACTTTCCTATAGGGGGTCAAACCATGTCCCAAAGGTCACCGGGACTGGTGTCACTTTAAAGAAGTAGTCCAGTTACACCTTTGTGTGCTTATAACTTGGCTTCTGAATATCCTAGAGAGGTCAGGTTTGTTTTAGTGTACTCATATCAACAGCCCCTACTACCACAAAAAGGAATGGAGTCATTAGCACTTATGGTTTTTAAATGGCACCCAGAATTATGTTGCACGAAGCACAATTTCACATCATTCTGGGTTCATTTGTGTGAAAACAAGGTCCAATCAGGCTGAAACGTTACAGGAAGGTAGAATCTATTGAGTTGTAAGTGATCTGAACGTTTCATGATGATAGCACTTTCCTAAGGGGGTCAAACCATGTCCCAAAGGTCACCGGATCTGGTGTCAATTTAAAGAAGTAGTCCAGTTACACATTTGTGGGCTTATAACTTGGCTTCTGAATGTCCTAGAGAGATCAGGTTTGTTTTAGTGTACTCCAATCAACAGCCCCTACAACCACAAAAAGGAATGGAGTCATTAGCACTTATGGTTTGTAAATGGCACCCAGAATTATGTTGCACGAAGCACAATTTCACATCATTCTGGGTTCATTTGTGTGAAAACAAGATCCAATCAGGCTGAAACATTACACGAAGGTAGAATCTATTGAGTTGTAAGTGATCTGAACGTTTCATGATGATAGCACTTTCCTAAGGGGGTCAAACCATGTCCCAAATGTCACCGGATCTGGTGTCAATTCAAAGAAGTAGTCCAGTTACACCTTTGTGGGCTTATAACTTGGCTTCTGAATGTCCTAGAGAGATCAGGTTTGTTTTAGTGTACTCCAATCAACAGCCCCTATTACCCCAAAAAGGAATGGAGTCATTAGCACTTATGGTTTTTAAATGGCACCCAGAAATATGTTGCACGAAGCACAATTTCACATCATTCTGGGTTCATTTGTGTGAAAACAATGTCCAATCAGGCTGAAACGTTACAAGAAGGTAGAATCTATTGAGTTGTAAGTGATCTGAACGTTTCATGATGATCGCATATTCCTATAGGGGGTCAAACCATGTCCCAAAGGTCACCGGGCCTGGTGTCACTTTAAAGAAGTAGTCCAGTTACACCTTTGTGGGCTTATAACTTGGTTTCTGAATGTCCTAGAGAGGTCAGGTTTGTTTTAGTGTACTCCACTCAACAGCCCCTACAACCACAAAAAGGAATGGAGTCATTAGCACTTATGGTTTGTAAATGGCACCCAGAATTATGTTGCACGAAGCACAATTTCACATCATTCTGGGTCCATTTGTGTGAAAACAAGGTCCAATCAGGCTGAAACGTTACAAGAAGGTAGATTCAATTGAGTTGTAAGTGATCTGAACGTTTCATGATGATCGCACATTCCTATAGGGGGTCAAACCATGTCCCAAAGGTCACCGGGCCTGGTGTCACTTTAAAGAAGTAGTCCTGTTACACCTTTGTGGGCTTATAACTTGGCTTCTGAATATCCTAGAGAGGTCAGGTTTGTTTTATAGTACTCCAATTAACAGCCCCCATTACCCCAAAAAGGAATGCAGTCATTAGCACTTATGGTTTTTAAATGGCACCCAGAATTATGTTGCACGAAGCACAATTTCACATCATTCTGGGTTCATTTGTGTGAAAACAAGGTCCAATCAGGCTGAAACGTTACAGGAAGGTAGAATCTATTGAGTTGTAAGTGATCTGAACGTTTCATGATGATAGCACTTTCCTAAGGGGGTCAAACCATGTCCCAAAGGTCACTGGATCTGGTGTCAATTTAAAGAAGTAGTCCAGTTACACCTTTGTGGGCTTATAACTTGGCTTCTGAATGTCCTAGAGATGTCAGGTTTGTTTTAGAGTACTCCAATTAACAGCCCCCATTACCCCAAAAAGGAATGGAGTCATTAGCACTTATGGTTTTTAAATGGCACCCAGAATTATGTTGCACGAAGCACAATTTCACATCATTCTGGGTTCATTTGTGTGAAAACAAGGTCCAATCAGGCTGAAACGTTACAGGAAGGTAGAATCTATTGAGTTGTAAGTGATCTGAACGTTTCATGATGATAGCACTTTCCTAAGGGGGTCAAACCATGTCCCAAAGGTCACTGGATCTGGTGTCAATTTAAAGAAGTAGTCCAGTTACACCTTTGTGGGCTTATAACTTGGCTTCTGAATGTCCTAGAGAGGTCAGGTTGTTTTTAGTGTACTCCAATCAACAGCCCCTACAACCACAAAAAGGAATGGAGTCATTAGCACTTATGGTTTGTAAATGGCACCCAGAATTATGTTGCACGAAGCACAATTTCACATCATTCTGGGTCCATTTGTGTGAAAACAAGGTCCAATCAGGCTGAAACGTTACAAGAAGGTAGAATCTATTGAGTTGTAAGTGATCTGAACGTTTCATGATGATCGCACTTTCCTATAGGGGGTCAAACCATGTCCCAAAGGTCACCGGGACTGGTGTCACTTTAAAGAAGTAGTCCAGTTACACCTTTGTGTGCTTATAACTTGGCTTCTGAATATCCTAGAGAGGTCAGGTTTGTTTTAGTGTACTCATATCAACAGCCCCTACTACCACAAAAAGGAATGGAGTCATTAGCACTTATGGTTTTTAAATGGCACCCAGAATTATGTTGCACGAAGCACAATTTCACATCATTCTGGGTTCATTTGTGTGAAAACAAGGTCCAATCAGGCTGAAACGTTACAGGAAGGTAGAATCTATTGAGTTGTAAGTGATCTGAACGTTTCATGATGATAGCACTTTCCTAAGGGGGTCAAACCATGTCCCAAAGGTCACCGGATCTGGTGTCAATTTAAAGAAGTAGTCCAGTTACACATTTGTGGGCTTATAACTTGGCTTCTGAATGTCCTAGAGAGATCAGGTTTGTTTTAGTGTACTCCAATCAACAGCCCCTACAACCACAAAAAGGAATGGAGTCATTAGCACTTATGGTTTGTAAATGGCACCCAGAATTATGTTGCACGAAGCACAATTTCACATCATTCTGGGTTCATTTGTGTGAAAACAAGATCCAATCAGGCTGAAACATTACACGAAGGTAGAATCTATTGAGTTGTAAGTGATCTGAACGTTTCATGATGATAGCACTTTCCTAAGGGGGTCAAACCATGTCCCAAATGTCACCGGATCTGGTGTCAATTCAAAGAAGTAGTCCAGTTACACCTTTGTGGGCTTATAACTTGGCTTCTGAATGTCCTAGAGAGATCAGGTTTGTTTTAGTGTACTCCAATCAACAGCCCCTATTACCCCAAAAAGGAATGGAGTCATTAGCACTTATGGTTTTTAAATGGCACCCAGAAATATGTTGCACGAAGCACAATTTCACATCATTCTGGGTTCATTTGTGTGAAAACAATGTCCAATCAGGCTGAAACGTTACAAGAAGGTAGAATCTATTGAGTTGTAAGTGATCTGAACGTTTCATGATGATCGCACATTCCTATAGGGGGTCAAACCATGTCCCAAAGGTCACCGGGCCTGGTGTCACTTTAAAGAAGTAGTCCAGTTACACCTTTGTGGGCTTATAACTTGGTTTCTGAATGTCCTAGAGAGGTCAGGTTTGTTTTAGTGTACTCCACTCAACAGCCCCTACAACCACAAAAAGGAATGGAGTCATTAGCACTTATGGTTTGTAAATGGCACCCAGAATTATGTTGCACGAAGCACAATTTCACATCATTCTGGGTTCATTTGTGTGAAAACAAGGTCCAATCAGGCTGAAACATTACAGGAAGGTAGAATCTATTGAGTTGTAAGTGATCTGAACGTTTCATGATGATAGCACTTTCCTAAGGGGGTCAAACCATGTCCCAAAGGTCACCGGGCCTGGTGTCACTTTAAAGAAGTAGTCCAGTTACACCTTTGTGGGCTTATAACTTGGCTTCTGAATGTCCTAGAGAGGTCAGGTTTGTTTTAGTGTACTCATATCAACAGCCCCTACTACCACAAAAAGGAATGGAGTCATTAGCACTTATGGTTTTTAAATGGCACCCAGAATTATGTTGCACGAAGCACAATTTCACATCATTCTGGGGTCATTTGTGTGAAAACAAGGTCCAATCAGGCTGAAACGTTACAGGAAGGAAGAATCTATTGAGTTGTAAGTGATCTGAACGTTTCATGATGATAGCACTTTCCTAAGGGGGTCAAACCATGTCCCAAAGGTCACTGGATCTGGTGTCAATTTAAAGAAGTAGTCCAGTTACACCTTTGTGGGCTTATAACTTGGCTTCTGAATGTCCTAGAGAGGTCAGGTTGTTTTTAGTGTACTCCAATCAACAGCCCCTACAACCACAAAAAGGAATTGAGTCATTAGCACTTATGGTTTGTAAATGGCACCCAGAATTATGTTGCACGAAGCACAATTTCACATCATTCTGGGTCCATTTGTGTGAAAACAAGGTCCAATCAGGCTGAAACGTTACAAGAAGGTAGAATCTATTGAGTTTTAAGTGATCTGAACGTTTCATGATGATCGCACATTCCTATAGGGGGTCAAACCATGTCCCAAAGGTCACCGGGCCTGGTGTCACTTTAAAGAAGTAGTCCAGTTACACCTTTGTGGGCTTATAACTTGGCTTCTGAATGTCCTAGAGAGGTCAGGTTTGTTTTAGTGTACTCCAATCAACAGCCCCTACTACCACAAAAAGGAATGGAGTCATTAGCACTTATGGTTTGTAAATCGCACCCAGAATTATGTTGCACAAAGCACAATTTCACATCATTCTGGTTCCATTTGTGTGAAAACAAGGTCCAATCAGGCTGAAACGTTACAAGAAGGTAGACTCTATTGAGTTGTAAGTGATCTAAACGTTTCATTATGATCGCACATTCCTATAGGGGGTCAAACCATGTCCCAAAGGTCACCGGGCCTGGTGTCACTTTAAAGAAGTAGTCCAGTTACACCTTTGTGGGCTTATAACTTGGCTTCTGAATGTCCTAGAGAGGTCAGGTTTGTTTTAGTGTACTCCAATCAACAGCCCCTACAACCACAAAAAGGAATGGAGTCATTAGCACTTATGGTTTGTAAATGGCACCCAGAATTATGTTGCACGAAGCACAATTTCACATCATTCTGGGTCCATTTGTGTGAAAACAAGGTCCAATCAGGCTGAAACGTTACAAGAAGGTAGAATCTATTGAGTTGTAAGTGATCTGAACGTTTCATGATGATCGCACTTTCCTATAGGGGGTCAAACCATGTCCCAAAGGTCACCGGGACTGGTGTCACTTTAAAGAAGTAGTCCAGTTACACCTTTGTGTGCTTATAACTTGGCTTCTGAATATCCTAGAGAGGTCAGGTTTGTTTTAGTGTACTCATATCAACAGCCCCTACTACCACAAAAAGGAATGGAGTCATTAGCACTTATGGTTTTTAAATGGCACCCAGAATTATGTTGCACGAAGCACAATTTCACATCATTCTGGGTTCATTTGTGTGAAAACAAGGTCCAATCAGGCTGAAACGTTACAGGAAGGTAGAATCTATTGAGTTGTAAGTGATCTGAACGTTTCATGATGATAGCACTTTCCTAAGGGGGTCAAACCATGTCCCAAAGGTCACCGGATCTGGTGTCAATTTAAAGAAGTAGTCCAGTTACACATTTGTGGGCTTATAACTTGGCTTCTGAATGTCCTAGAGAGATCAGGTTTGTTTTAGTGTACTCCAATCAACAGCCCCTACAACCACAAAAAGGAATGGAGTCATTAGCACTTATGGTTTGTAAATGGCACCCAGAATTATGTTGCACGAAGCACAATTTCACATCATTCTGGGTTCATTTGTGTGAAAACAAGATCCAATCAGGCTGAAACATTACACGAAGGTAGAATCTATTGAGTTGTAAGTGATCTGAACGTTTCATGATGATAGCACTTTCCTAAGGGGGTCAAACCATGTCCCAAATGTCACCGGATCTGGTGTCAATTCAAAGAAGTAGTCCAGTTACACCTTTGTGGGCTTATAACTTGGCTTCTGAATGTCCTAGAGAGATCAGGTTTGTTTTAGTGTACTCCAATCAACAGCCCCTATTACCCCAAAAAGGAATGGAGTCATTAGCACTTATGGTTTTTAAATGGCACCCAGAAATATGTTGCACGAAGCACAATTTCACATCATTCTGGGTTCATTTGTGTGAAAACAATGTCCAATCAGGCTGAAACGTTACAAGAAGGTAGAATCTATTGAGTTGTAAGTGATCTGAACGTTTCATGATGATCGCACATTCCTATAGGGGGTCAAACCATGTCCCAAAGGTCACCGGGCCTGGTGTCACTTTAAAGAAGTAGTCCAGTTACACCTTTGTGGGCTTATAACTTGGTTTCTGAATGTCCTAGAGAGGTCAGGTTTGTTTTAGTGTACTCCACTCAACAGCCCCTACAACCACAAAAAGGAATGGAGTCATTAGCACTTATGGTTTGTAAATGGCACCCAGAATTATGTTGCACGAAGCACAATTTCACATCATTCTGGGTCCATTTGTGTGAAAACAAGGTCCAATCAGGCTGAAACGTTACAAGAAGGTAGATTCAATTGAGTTGTAAGTGATCTGAACGTTTCATGATGATCGCACATTCCTATAGGGGGTCAAACCATGTCCCAAAGGTCACCGGGCCTGGTGTCACTTTAAAGAAGTAGTCCTGTTACACCTTTGTGGGCTTATAACTTGGCTTCTGAATATCCTAGAGAGGTCAGGTTTGTTTTATAGTACTCCAATTAACAGCCCCCATTACCCCAAAAAGGAATGGAGTCATTAGCACTTATGGTTTTTAAATGGCACCCAGAATTATGTTGCACGAAGCACAATTTCACATCATTCTGGGTTCATTTGTGTGAAAACAAGGTCCAATCAGGCTGAAACGTTACAGGAAGGTAGAATCTATTGAGTTGTAAGTGATCTGAACGTTTCATGATGATAGCACTTTCCTAAGGGGGTCAAACCATGTCCCAAAGGTCACTGGATCTGGTGTCAATTTAAAGAAGTAGTCCAGTTACACCTTTGTGGGCTTATAACTTGGCTTCTGAATGTCCTAGAGATGTCAGGTTTGTTTTAGAGTACTCCAATTAACAGCCCCCATTACCCCAAAAAGGAATGGAGTCATTAGCACTTATGGTTTTTAAATGGCACCCAGAATTATGTTGCACGAAGCACAATTTCACATCATTCTGGGTTCATTTGTGTGAAAACAAGGTCCAATCAGGCTGAAACGTTACAGGAAGGTAGAATCTATTGAGTTGTAAGTGATCTGAACGTTTCATGATGATAGCACTTTCCTAAGGGGGTCAAACCATGTCCCAAAGGTCACTGGATCTGGTGTCAATTTAAAGAAGTAGTCCAGTTACACCTTTGTGGGCTTATAACTTGGCTTCTGAATGTCCTAGAGAGGTCAGGTTGTTTTTAGTGTACTCCAATCAACAGCCCCTACAACCACAAAAAGGAATTGAGTCATTAGCACTTATGGTTTGTAAATGGCACCCAGAATTATGTTGCACGAAGCACAATTTCACATCATTCTGGGTTCATTTGTGTGAAAACAAGGTACAATCAGGCTGAAACGTTACAGGAAGGTAGAATCTATTGAGTTGAAAGTGATCTGAACGTTTCATGATGATAGCACTTTCCTAAAGGGGTCAAACCATGTCCCAAAGGTCACCGGATCTGGTGTCAATTTAAAGAAGTAGTCCAGTTACACCTTTGTGGGCTTATAACTTGGCTTCTGAATGTCCTAGAGAGGTCAGGTTGTTTTTAGTGTACTCCAATCAACAGCCCCTACAACCACAAAAAGGAATGGAGTCATTAGCACTTATGGTTTGTAAATGGCACCCAGAATTATGTTGCACGAAGCACAATTTCACATCATTCTGGGGTCATTTGTGTGAAAACAAGGTCCAATCAGGCTGAAACGTTACAGGAAGGAAGAATCTATTGAGTTGTAAGTGATCTGAACGTTTCATGATGATCGCACATTCCTATAGGGGGTCAAACCATGTCCCAAAGGTCACCGGGCCTGGTGTCACTTTAAAGAAGTAGTCCAGTTACACCTTTGTGGGCTTATAACTTGGCTTCTGAATGTCCTTGAGAGGTCAGGTTGTTTTTAGTGTACTCCAATCAACAGCCCCTACAACCACAAAAAGGAATGGAGTCATTAGCACTTATGGTTTGTAAATGGCACCCAGAATTATGTTGCACAAAGCACAATTTCACATCATTCTGGGTCCATTTGTGTGAAAAAAAAGGTCCAATCAGGCTGAAACGTTACAAGAAGGTAGAATCTATTGAGTTTTAAGTGATCTGAACGTTTCATGATGATCGCACATTCCTATAGGGGGTCAAACCATGTCCCAAAGGTCACCGGGCCTGGTGTCACTTTAAAGAAGTAGTCCAGTTACACCTTTGTGGGCTTATAACTTGGCTTCTGAATGTCCTAGAGAGGTCAGGTTTGTTTTAGTGTACTCATATCAACAGCCCCTACTACCACAAAAAGGAATGGAGTCATTAGCACTTATGGTTTTTAAATGGCACCCAGAATTATGTTGCACGAAGCACAATTTCACATCATTCCGGGGTCATTTGTGTGAAAACAAGGTCCAATCAGGCTGAAACGTTACAGGAAGGAAGAATCTATTGAGTTGTAAGTGATCTGAACGTTTCATGATGATAGCACTTTCCTAAGGGGGTCAAACCATGTCCCAAAGGTCACTGGATCTGGTGTCAATTTAAAGAAGTAGTCCAGTTACACCTTTGTGGGCTTATAACTTGGCTTCTGAATGTCCTAGAGAGGTCAGGTTGTTTTTAGTGTACTCCAATCAACAGCCCCTACAACCACAAAAAGGAATTGAGTCATTAGCACTTATGGTTTGTAAATGGCACCCAGAATTATGTTGCACGAAGCACAATTTCACATCATTCTGGGTCCATTTGTGTGAAAACAAGGTCCAATCAGGCTGAAACGTTACAAGAAGGTAGAATCTATTGAGTTTTAAGTGATCTGAACGTTTCATGATGATCGCACATTCCTATAGGGGGTCAAACCATGTCCCAAAGGTCACCGGGCCTGGTGTCACTTTAAAGAAGTAGTCCAGTTACACCTTTGTGGGCTTATAACTTGGCTTCTGAATGTCCTAGAGAGGTCAGGTTGTTTTTAGTGTACTCCAATCAACAGCCCCTACAACCACAAAAAGGAATGGAGTCATTAGCACTTATTGTTTGTAAATGGCACCCAGAATTATGTTGCACGAAGCACAATTTCACATCATTCTGGGTCCATTTGTGTGAAAAAAAAGGTCCAATCAGGCTGAAACATTACAAGAAGGTAGAATCTATTGAGTTTTAAGTGATCTGAACGTTTCATGATGATCGCACATTCCTATAGGGGGTCAAACCATGTCCCAAAGGTCACCGGGCCTGGTGTCACTTTAAAGAAGTAGTCCAGTTACACCTTTGTGGGCTTATAACTTGGCTTCTGAATGTCCTAGAGAGGTCAGGTTTGTTTTAGTGTACTCATATCAACAGCCCCTACTACCACAAAAAGGAATGGAGTCATTAGCACTTATGGTTTTTAAATGGCACCCAGAATTATGTTGCACGAAGCACAATTTCACATCATTCTGGGGTCATTTGTGTGAAAACAAGGTCCAATCAGGCTGAAACGTTACAGGAAGGAAGAATCTATTGAGTTGTAAGTGATCTGAACGTTTCATGATGATAGCACTTTCCTAAGGGGGTCAAACCATGTCCCAAAGGTCACTGGATCTGGTGTCAATTTAAAGAAGTAGTCCAGTTACACCTTTGTGGGCTTATAACTTGGCTTCTGAATGTCCTAGAGAGGTCAGGTTGTTTTTAGTGTACTCCAATCAACAGCCCCTACAACCACAAAAAGGAATTGAGTCATTAGCACTTATGGTTTGTAAATGGCACCCAGAATTATGTTGCACGAAGCACAATTTCACATCATTCTGGGTCCATTTGTGTGAAAACAAGGTCCAATCAGGCTGAAACGTTACAAGAAGGTAGAATCTATTGAGTTTTAAGTGATCTGAACGTTTCATGATGATCGCACATTCCTATAGGGGGTCAAACCATGTCCCAAAGGTCACCGGGCCTGGTGTCACTTTAAAGAAGTAGTCCAGTTACACCTTTGTGGGCTTATAACTTGGCTTCTGAATGTCCTAGAGAGGTCAGGTTTGTTTTAGTGTACTCCAATCAACAGCCCCTACTACCACAAAAAGGAATGGAGTCATTAGCACTTATGGTTTGTAAATCGCACCCAGAATTATGTTGCACAAAGCACAATTTCACATCATTCTGGTTCCATTTGTGTGAAAACAAGGTCCAATCAGGCTGAAACGTTACAAGAAGGTAGACTCTATTGAGTTGTAAGTGATCTAAACGTTTCATTATGATCGCACATTCCTATAGGGGGTCAAA
This sequence comes from Nothobranchius furzeri, assembly GCF_043380555.1. NCBI lineage: Eukaryota > Metazoa > Chordata > Actinopteri > Cyprinodontiformes > Nothobranchiidae > Nothobranchius > Nothobranchius furzeri. The sequence goes on from NC_091745.1 coordinate 32,079,066, forward strand.
CCATGTCCCAAAGGTCACCGGGCCTGGTGTCACTTTAAAGAAGTAGTCCAGTTACACCTTTGTGGGCTTATAACTTGGCTTCTGAATGTCCTAGAGAGGTCAGGTTTGTTTTAGTGTACTCCAATCAACAGCCCCTACAACCACAAAAAGGAATGGAGTCATTAGCACTTATGGTTTGTAAATGGCACCCAGAATTATGTTGCACGAAGCACAATTTCACATCATTCTGGGTCCATTTGTGTGAAAACAAGGTCCAATCAGGCTGAAACGTTACAAGAAGGTAGAATCTATTGAGTTGTAAGTGATCTGAATGTTTCATGATGATCGCACTTTCCTATAGGGGGTCAAACCATGTCCCAAAGGTCACCGGGACTGGTGTCACTTTAAAGAAGTAGTCCAGTTACACCTTTGTGTGCTTATAACTTGGCTTCTGAATATCCTAGAGAGGTCAGGTTTGTTTTACAGTACTCCAATTAACAGCACCCATTACCCCAAAAAGGAATGGAGTCATTAGCACTAATGGTTTTTAAATGGCACCCAGAATTATGTTGCACGAAGCACAATTTCACATCATTCTGGGTTCATTTTTGTGAAAACAATGTCCAATAAGGCTGAAACGTTACAGGGAGGTAGAATCTATTGAGTTGTAAGTGATCTGAACGTTTCATGATGATAGCACTTTCCTAAGGGGGTCAAACCATGTCCCAAAGGTCACCGGATCTGGTGTCTACTTAAAGAAGTAGTCCAGTTACACCTTTGTGGGCTTATAACTTGGCTTCTGAATTTCCTAGAGAGGTCAGGTTTGTTTTAGTGTACTCCAATCAACAGCCCCTACAACCACAAAAAGGAATGGAGTCATTAGCACTTATGGTTTGTAAATGGCACCCAGAATTATGTTGCATGAAGCACAATTTCACATCATTCTGGGTCCATTTGTGTGAAAACAAGGTCCAATCAGACTGAAACGTTACAAGAAGGTAGAATCTATTGAGTTGTAAGTGATCTGAACGTTTCATGATGATCGCACATTCCTATAGGGGGTCAAACCATGTCCCAAAGGTCACCGGGCCTGGTGTCACTTTAAAGAAGTAGTCCAGTTAGACCTTTGTGGGCTTATAACTTGGCTTCTGAATGTCCATGAGAGGTCAGGTTTGTTTTAGTGTACTCCAATCAACAGCCCCTACAACCACAAAAAGGAATGGAGTCATTAGCACTTATGGTTTGTAAATGGCACCCAGAATTATGTTGCACGAAGCACAATTTCACATCATTCTGGGTCCATTTGTGTGAAAACAAGGTCCAATCAGGCTGAAACGTTACAAGAAGGTAGAAGCTATTGAGTTGTAAGTGATCTGAACGTTTCGTGATGATCGCACATTCGTATAGGGGGTCAAACCATGTCCCAAAGGTCACCGGGCCTGGTGTCACTTTAAAGAAGTAGTCCAGTTACACCTTTGTGGGCTTATAACTTGGCTTCTGAATATCCTAGAGAGGTCAGGTTTGTTTTAGAGTACTCCAATTAATAGCCCCCATTACCCCAAAAAGGAATGGAGTCATTAGCACTTATGGTTTTTAAATGGCACACAGAAATATGTTGCACGAAGCACAATTTCACATCATTCTGGGTTCATTTGTGTGAAAACAAGGTCCAATCAGGCTGAAACGTTACAGGGAGGTAGAATCTATTGAGTTGTAAGTGTTCTGAACGTTTCATGATGATAGCACTTTCCTAAGGGGGTCAAACCATGTCCCAAAGGTCAGCGGATCTGGTGTCAATTTAAAGTAGTCCAGTTACACATATGTGGGCTTATAACTTGGCTTCTGAATGTCCTAGAGAGATCAGGTTTGTTTTAGAGTACTCCAATCAACAGCCCCTACAACCACAAAAAGGAATGGAGTCATTAGCACTTATGGTTTGTAAATGGCACCCAGAATTATGTTGCACGAAGCACAATTTCACATCATTCTGGGTCCATTTGTGTGAAAACAAGGTCCAATCAGGCTGAAACGTTACAAGAAGTTAGAATCTATTGAGTTCTAAGTGATCTGAACGTTTCATGATGATAGCACTTTCCTAAGGGGGTCAAACCATGTCCCAAAGGTCACCGGATCTGGTGTCAATTTAAAGAAGTAGTCCAGTTACACATTTGTGGGCTTATAACTTGGCTTCTGAATGTCCTAGAGAGATCAGGTTTGTTTTAGAGTACTCCAATCAACAGCCCCTACAACCACAAAAAGGAATGGAGTCATTAGCACTTATGGTTTGTAAATGGCACCCAGAATTATGTTGCACGAAGCACAATTTCACATCATTCTGGGTCCATTTGTGTGAAAACAAGGTCCAATCAGGCTGAAACGTTACAAGAAGGTAGAATCTATTGAGTTGTAAGTGATCTGAACGTTTCATGATGATCGCACTTTCCTATAGGGGGTCAAACCATGTCCCAAAGGTCACCGGGACTGGTGTCACTTTAAAGAAGTAGTCCAGTTACACCTTTGTGTGCTTATAACTTGGCTTCTGAATATCCTAGAGAGGTCAGGTTTGTTTTACAGTACTCCAATTAACAGCACCCATTACCCCAAAAAGGAATGGAGTCATTAGCACTAATGGTTTTTAAATGGCACCCAGAATTATGTTGCACGAAGCACAATTTCACATCATTCTGGGTTCATTTTTGTGAAAACAATGTCCAATAAGGCTGAAACGTTACAGGGAGGTAGAATCTATTGAGTTGTAAGTGATCTGAACGTTTCATGATGATAGCACTTTCCTAAGGGGGTCAAACCATGTCCCAAAGGTCACCGGATCTGGTGTCTACTTAAAGAAGTAGTCCAGTTACACCTTTGTGGGCTTATAACTTGGCTTCTGAATTTCCTAGAGAGGTCAGGTTTGTTTTAGTGTACTCCAATCAACAGCCCCTACAACCACAAAAAGGAATGAAGTCATTAGCACTTATGGTTTGTAAATGGCACCCAGAATTATGTTGCATGAAGCACAATTTCACATCATTCTGGGTCCATTTGTGTGAAAACAAGGTCCAATCAGACTGAAACGTTACAAGAAGGTAGAATCTATTGAGTTGTAAGTGATCTGAACGTTTCATGATGATCGCACATTCCTATAGGGGGTCAAACCATGTCCCAAAGGTCACCGGGCCTGGTGTCACTTTAAAGAAGTAGTCCAGTTAGACCTTTGTGGGCTTATTACTTGGCTTCTGAATGTCCATGAGAGGTCAGGTTTGTTTTAGTGTACTCCAATCAACAGCCCCTACAACCACAAAAAGGAATGGAGTCATTAGCACTTATGGTTTGTAAATGGCACCCAGAATTATGTTGCACGAAGCACAATTTCACATCATTCTGGGTCCATTTGTGTGAAAACAAGGTCCAATCAGGCTGAAACGTTACAAGAAGGTAGAAGCTATTGAGTTGTAAGTGATCTGAACGTTTCGTGATGATCGCACATTCGTATAGGGGGTCAAACCATGTCCCAAAGGTCACCGGGCCTGGTGTCACTTTAAAGAAGTAGTCCAGTTACACCTTTGTGGGCTTATAACTTGGCTTCTGAATATCCTAGAGAGGTCAGGTTTGTTTTAGAGTACTCCAATTAATAGCCCCCATTACCCCAAAAAGGAATGGAGTCATTAGCACTTATGGTTTTTAAATGGCACACAGAAATATGTTGCACGAAGCACAATTTCACATCATTCTGGGTTCATTTGTGTGAAAACAAGGTCCAATCAGGCTGAAACGTTACAGGGAGGTAGAATCTATTGAGTTGTAAGTGTTCTGAACGTTTCATGATGATAGCACTTTCCTAAGGGGGTCAAACCATGTCCCAAAGGTCAGCGGATCTGGTGTCAATTTAAAGTAGTCCAGTTACACATATGTGGGCTTATAACTTGGCTTCTGAATGTCCTAGAGAGATCAGGTTTGTTTTAGAGTACTCCAATCAACAGCCCCTACAACCACAAAAAGGAATGGAGTCATTAGCACTTATGGTTTGTAAATGGCACCCAGAATTATGTTGCACGAAGCACAATTTCACATCATTCTGGGTCCATTTGTGTGAAAACAAGGTCCAATCAGGCTGAAACGTTACAAGAAGGTAGAATCTATTGAGTTGTAAGTGATCTGAACGTTTCATGATGATCGCACTGTCCTATAGGGGGTCAAACCATGTCCCAAAGGTCACCGGGACTGGTGTCACTTTAAAGAAGTAGTCCAGTTACACCTTTGTGGGCTTATAACTTGGCTTCTGAATATCCTAGAGAGGTCAGGTTTGTTTTAGAGTACTCCAATTAACAGCACCCATTACCCCAAAAAGGAATGGAGTCATTAGCACTTATGGTTTTTAAATGGCACCCAGAATTATGTTGCACGAAGCACAATTTCACATCATTCTGGGTTCATTTTTGTGAAAACAATGTCCAATAAGGCTGAAACGTTACAGGGAGGTAGAATCTATTGAGTTGTAAGTGATCTGAACGTTTCATGATGATAGCACTTTCCTAAGGGGGTCAAACCATGTCCCAAAGGTCACCGGATCTGGTGTCTACTTAAAGAAGTAGTCCAGTTACACCTTTGTGGGCTTATAACTTGGCTTCTGAATTTCCTAGAGAGGTCAGGTTTGTTTTAGTGTACTCCAATCAACAGCCCCTACAACCACAAAAAGGAATGGAGTCATTAGCACTTATGGTTTGTAAATGGCACCCAGAATTATGTTGCATGAAGCACAATTTCACATCATTCTGGGTCCATTTGTGTGAAAACAAGGTCCAATCAGACTGAAACGTTACAAGAAGGTAGAATCTATTGAGTTGTAAGTGATCTGAACGTTTCCGGATGATTGCACATTCCTATAGGGGGTCAAACCATGTCCCAAAGGTCACCGGGCCTGGTGTCACGTTAAAGAAGTAGTCCAGTTACACCTTTGTGGGCTTATAACTTGGCTTCTGAATGTCCAAGAGAGGTCAGGTTTGTTTTAGTGTACTCCAATCAACAGCCCCTACAACCACAAAAAGGAATGGAGTCATTAGCACTTATGGTTTGTAAATGGCACCCAGAATTATGTTGCACGAAGCACAATTTCACATCATTCTGGGTCCATTTGTGTGAAAACAAGGTCCAATCAGGCTGAAACGTTACAAGAAGGTAGAAGCTATTGAGTTGTAAGTGATCTGAACGTTTTGTGATGATCGCACATTCGTATAGGGGGTCAAACCATGTCCCAAAGGTCACCGGGCCTGGTGTCACTTTGAAGAAGTAGTCCAGTTACACCTTTGTGGGCTTATAACTTGGCTTCTGAATATCCTAGAGAGGTCAGGTTTGTTTTAGAGTACTCCAATTAACAGCCCCCATTACCCCAAAAAGGAATGGAGTCATTAGCACTTATGGTTTTTAAATGGCACCCAGAAATATGTTGCACGAAGCACAATTTCACATCATTCTGGGTTCATTTGTGTGAAAACAAGGTCCAATCAGGCTGAAACGTTACAGGGAGGTAGAATCTATTGAGTTGTAAGTGTTCTGAACGTTTCATGATGATAGCACTTTCCTAAGGGGGTCAAACCATGTCCCAAAGGTCAGCGGATCTGGTGTCAATTTAAAGTAGTCCAGTTACACATATGTGGGCTTATAACTTGGCTTCTGAATGTCCTAGAGAGATCAGGTTTGTTTTAGAGTACTCCAATCAACAGCCCCTACAACCACAAAAAGGAATGGAGTCATTAGCACTTATGGTTTGTAAATGGCACCCAGAATTATGTTGCACGAAGCACAATTTCACATCATTCTGGGTCCATTTGTGTGAAAACAAGGTCCAATCAGGCTGAAACGTTACAAGAAGTTAGAATCTATTGAGTTCTAAGTGATCTGAACGTTTCATGATGATAGCACTTTCCTAAGGGAGTCAAACCATGTCCCAAAGGTCACCGGATCTGGTGTCAATTTAAAGAAGTAGTCCAGTTACACATTTGTGGGCTTATAACTTGGCTTCTGAATGTCCTAGAGAGATCAGGTTTGTTTTAGTGTACTCCAATCAACAGCCCCTACAACCACAAAAAGGAATGGAGTCATTAGCACTTATGGTTTGTAAATGGCACCCAGAATTATGTTGCACGAAGCACAATTTCACATCATTCTGGGTTCATTTGTGTGAAAACAAGGTCCAATCAGGCTGAAACATTACAGGAAGGTAGAATCTATTGAGTTGTAAGTGATCTGAACGTTTCATGATGATAGCACTATCCTAAGGGGGTCAAACCATGTCCCAAAGGTCACCGGATCTGGTGTCAATTCAAAGAAGTAGTCCAGTTACACATTTGTGGGCTTATATCTTGGCTTCTGAATGTCCTAGAGAGATCAGGTTTGTTTTAGTGTACTCCAATCGACAGCCCCTATTACCCCAAAAAGGAATGGAGTCATTAGCACTTCTCGTCTCGTCTCGTCTTCCTCCGCTTATCCGGGTCCGGGTCGCGGGGGCAGCATCCCAACTAGGGAGCTCCAGGCCGTCCTCTCCCCGGCCTTGTCCACCAGCTCCTCCGGCAGGACCCCAAGGCGTTCCCGGACCAGATTGGAGATGTAACTTCTCCAACGTGTCCTGGGTCGACCCGGGGGCCTTCTGCCGGCAGGACATGCCCGAAACACCTCCCCAGGGAGGCGTCCAGGAAGGCATCCTGACCAGATGCCCAAACCACCTCAACTGGCTCCTTTCGATCCGGAGGAGCAGCGGTTCTACTCCGAGTCCCTCCCGAATGTCCGAGCTCCTCACCCTATCTCTAAGGCTGAGCCCGGCCACCCTACGGAGGAAACTCATTTCGGCCGCTTGTATCCGCGATCTCGTTCTTTCGGTCATTACCCAAAGCTCATGACCATAGGTGAGGATTGGGACGTAGATCGACCGGTAAATCGAGAGCCTGGCTTTCTGGCTCAGCTCCCTCTTCCCCACGACAGATCGGCTCAGCGTCCGCATCACTGCAGACGCCGAACCAATCCGCCTGTCGATCTCCCGATCCCTCCTACCCTCACTCGTGAACAAGACCCCGAGATACTTAAACTCCTCCACTTGAGGTAGGACCTCTCCCCCGACCCGGAGGTGGCAAGCCACCCTTTTCCGGTCGAGAACCATGGTCTCAGATTTGGAGGTGCTGATCCTCATCCCAGCCGCTTCACATTCGGCCACGAACCTACCCAGCAAGAGCTGAAGGTCAGAGCTGGATGAAGCTAGGAGGACCACATCATCCGCAAAAAGCAGAGACCAGATTCTCCTGCCACCAAACTCGACACACTCCACACCACGGCTGCGTCTAGAAATTCTGTCCATAAATGTGATGAACAGAACCGGTGACAAAGGGCAGCCCTGGCGGAGTCCAACCCTCACTGGGAACAGGTCCGACTTACTACCGGCTATGCGGACCAAACTCACGCTCCTCTGGTAAAGGGACTGAATGGCCCTTAACAGAAAGCCACCCACCCCATACTCCTGGAGCGTCCCCCACAGGGTGCCCCTGGGGACACGGTCATAAGCCTTCTCCAAATCCACAAAGCACATGTGGATTGGTTGGGCAAACTCCCATGCCCCCTCCATCACCCTTGCAAGGGTATAGAGCTGGTCCACAGTTCCACGGCCAGGACGAAAACCACATTGCTCCTCCTCTATCTGAGATTCAACTATCGATCGGACCCTCCTCTCCAGTACCTTGGAGTAGACCTTTCCAGGGAGGCTGAGGAGTGTGATCCCCCTATAGTTGGAACACACCCTCAGGTCACCCTTCTTAAAGATGGGGACCACCACCCCGGTCTGCCACTCCCTAGGAACTGCCCCCGATGACCACGCAATGTTGTAGAGACGTGTCAACCATGACAGCCCTACAACATCCATAGTCTTGAGATACCCAGGACGAACCTCATCCGCCCCCGGGGCTCCGCCGCTGTGTAGTTGTTTGACTACCTCAGCAACTTCTGCCCCCGAGATCGGACAGTCCATCCCCAGGCCTCCCAGCTCTGGTTCCTCCTCGGAATGCGCATTGGTGGGATTGAGGAGCTCCTCAAAGTATTCCTTCCACCGTCCGACTATAGCCTCAGTTGACGTCAGCAGCTCCCCATCCCCACTGTAAACAGTGTGAGCGAGTTGCTGCCTTCCTCTCCTGAGGCGCCGGACAGTTTGCCAGAACCTCTTTGGAGCCGATCGATAGTCTTTCTCCATGGCCTCACCAAACTCCTCCCACGCCCGAGATTTTGCCTCGGCAACTGCCACTGCTGCACCCCGCTTGGCTATCCGGTACCTGTCTGCTGCCTCCGGAGACCCACAGACCAGCCACGCCCTGTAGGCCTCCTTCTTCAGCCTGACGGCTCCCCGAACCTCTGGTGTCGACCAGCGGGTACGGGGGTTGCCACCACGACTGGCACCGGCCACCTTACGACCACAGCTAGCAACAGCCGCCTCGACAATCGCAGAGTGGAACAAGGCCCACTCGGACTCAATGTCCCCCACTGCTCTCGGGACGTGGTCAAAGCTCTGCCGGAGGTGGGAGTTGAAGACCGTCTTGACAGGTTCTTCTGCCAGGCGTTCCCAGCAGACCCTCACTATGCGTTTGGGTCTGCCAGGTCTACGCGGCATGTTCCCTTGCCATCTGATCCAACTCACCACCAGGTGGTGATCAGTTGACAGCTCCGCCCCTCTCTTCACTCGGGTGTCCAAAACATACGGTCGCAGGTCAGATGATACGACTACAAAATCTATCATCGACCTGTGACCTAGGCTGCCCTGGTACCAAGTGTACCGGTGGGCATCCTTATGTTCGAACATGGTGTTCGTTATGGCCAAACTGCGGCTTGCACAGAAGTCCAATAACAAAACACCGCTCGAGTTCTGATCAGGTGGGCCGTTCCTCCCAATCACACCCCTCCAGGTCAAGCTGTCATTGCCCACGTGAGCATTGAAGTCCCCCAGCAGGACAATGGAGTCCCCTGATGGAGCACTATCTAGCACTCGTCCCAGGGACTCCAAAAAGGGTGGGTACTCTGAACTGATATTTGGCCCATACGCACAAACAACAGTCAGGACCCGTTCCCCGACCCGAAGGCGCAAGGAAGCTACCCTCTTGTCCCCCGGGGTAAACCCCAACACACAGGCAGAGAGTCTCGGGGCTAACAAAAAGCCAACCCCAGCCCTCCGCCTCTCACCCGGAGCAACTCCAGCAAAGTAGAGTGTCCAACCCCTCTCCAGGTCTCGGGTTCCAGAGCCAATGCAATGTGTCGAGGTGAGTCCGACTATATCTAGCCGGTACCGCTCAACCTCTGCCACAAGCTCCGGCTCCTTCCCCGCCAGCGAGGTGACGTTCCATGTCCCAAAAACTAGTTTCCTTGTCCGGGGATTGGACCGCCTTGGTCTGCCACCCGAAAAACCATAAGTGCTAATGACCTCCTCCTTGAACCGTCACCTTATCGTGGTGGAGGAGTTTGAGTGCCCTAATGATCCTAGGAGCTATGTTGCCTGGGGCACTTAGTGCCCCTGGTAGGGTCTCCCATGACAAATTGGTCTTAGGTGAAGGGTGAGACAAAGAACGGTTCGAAGGATCTTTCATGGCGGTGAAAACGAAGAGTCGGAGTACCCGGCCCGGAGGGTTACCGGGGTCCCACCCTGGAGCCAGGCCTGGGGTTGGGGCCCGTGAGCGAGCGCCTGGTGGCCGGGCTTTCGCCCATGGGGCCCGGCCGGGCCCAGCCCGAACCGGATACATGGGCTCGTCCAACTGTGGACCCACCACCCGCAGGAGGAACATGAAGGGTCCGGTGCAAGGTAGAATCTATTGAGTTGTAAGTGATATGAACGTTTCATGATGATAGCACTTTCCTAAGGGGGTCATTAGCACTTATGGTTTTTAAATGGCACCCAGAAATATGTTGCACGAAGCACAATTTCACATCATTTTGGGTCCATTTGTGTGAAAACAAGGTCCAATCAGGCTGAAACATTTCAGGAAGGTAGAATCTATTGAGTTGTAAGTGATCTGAACGTTTCATGATGATAGCACTTTCCTAAGTGGGTCAAACCATGTCCCAAAGGTCACCGGATCTGGTGTCAATTTAAAGTAGTCCAGTTACACATATGTGGGCTTATAACTTGGCTTCTGAATGTCCTAGAGAGATCAGGTTTGTTTTAGAGTACTCCAATCAACAGCCCCTACAACCACAAAAAGGAATGGAGTCATTAGCACTTATGGTTTGTAAATGGCACCCAGAATTATGTTGCACGAAGCACAATTTCACATCATTTTGGGTCCATTTGTGTGAAAACAAGGTCCAATCAGGCTGAAACATTTCAGGAAGGTAGAATCTATTGAGTTGTAAGTGATATGAACGTTTCATGATGATAGCACTTTCCTAAGGGGGTCAAACCATGTCCCAAAGGTCACCGGATCTGGTGTCAATTCAAAGTAGTCCAGTTACACCTTTGTGGGCTTATAACTTGGCTTCTGAACGTCCTAGAGAGATCAGGTTTGTTTTAGTGTACTCAAATCAACAGCCCCTATTACCCCAAAAAGGAATGGAGTCATTAGCACTTATGGTTTTTAAATGGCACCCAGAAATATGTTGCACGAAGCACAATTTCACATCATTCTGGGTTCATTTGTGTGAAAACAAGGTCCAATCAGGCTGAAACGTTACAAGAAGGTAGAATCTATTGAGTTGTAAGTGATCTGAACGTTTCATGATGATAGCACTTTCCTAAGGGGGTCAAACCATGTCCCAAAGGTCACCGGATCTGGTGTCTACTTAAAGAAGTAGTCCAGTTACACCTTTGTGGGCTTATAACTTGGCTTCTGAATTTCCTAGAGAGGTCAGGTTTGTTTTAGTGTACTCCAATCAACAGCCCCTACAACCACAAAAAGGAATGGAGTCATTAGCACTTATGGTTTGTAAATGGCACCCAGAATTATGTTGCACGAAGCACAATTTCACATCATTCTGGGTCCATTTGTGTGAAAACAAGGTCCAATCAGACTGAAACGTTACAAGAAGGTAGAATCTATTGAGTTGTAAGTGATCTGAACGTTTCATGATGATCGCACATTCCTATAGGGGGTCAAACCATGTCCCAAAGGTCACCGGGCCTGGTGTCACTTTAAAGAAGTAGTCCAGTTACACCTTTGTGGGCTTATAACTTGGTTTCTGAATGTCCTAGAGAGGTCAGGTTTGTTTTAGTGTACTCCACTCAACAGCCCCTACAACCACAAAAAGGAATGGAGTCATTAGCACTTATGGTTTGTAAATGGCACCCAGAATTATGTTGCACGAAGCACAATTTCACATCATTCTGGGTCCATTTGTGTGAAAACAAGGTCCAATCAGGCTGAAACGTTACAAGAAGGTAGATTATATTGAGTTGTAAGTGATCTGAACGTTTCATGATGATCGCACATTCCTATAGGGGGTCAAACCATGTCCCAAAGGTCACCGGGCCTGGTGTCACTTTAAAGAAGTAGTCCTGTTACACCTTTGTGGGCTTATAACTTGGCTTCTGAATATCCTAGAGAGGTCAGGTTTGTTTTATAGTACTCCAATTAACAGCCCCCATTACCCCAAAAAGGAATGGAGTCATTAGCACTTATGGTTTTTAAATGGCACCCAGAATTATGTTGCACGAAGCACAATTTCACATCATTCTGGGTTCATTTGTGTGAAAACAAGGTCCAATCAGGCTGAAACGTTACAGGAAGGTAGAATCTATTGAGTTGTAAGTGATCTGAACGTTTCATGATGATAGCACTTTCCTAAGGGGGTCAAACCATGTCCCAAAGGTCACTGGATCTGGTGTCAATTTAAAGAAGTAGTCCAGTTACACCTTTGTGGGCTTATAACTTGGCTTCTGAATGTCCTAGAGATGTCAGGTTTGTTTTAGAGTACTCCAATTAACAGCCCCCATTACCCCAAAAAGGAATGGAGTCATTAGCACTTATGGTTTTTAAATGGCACCCAGAATTATGTTGCACGAAGCACAATTTCACATCATTCTGGGTTCATTTGTGTGAAAACAAGGTCCAATCAGGCTGAAACGTTACAAGAAGGTAGAATCTATTGAGTTGTAAGTGATCTGAACGTTTCATGATGATAGCACTTTCCTAAGGGGGTCAAACCATGTCCCAAAGGTCACTGGATCTGGTGTCAATTTAAAGAAGTAGTCCAGTTACACCTTTGTGGGCTTATAACTTGGCTTCTGAATGTCCTAGAGAGGTCAGGTTGTTTTTAGTGTACTCCAATCAACAGCCCCTACAACCACAAAAAGGAATTGAGTCATTAGCACTTATGGTTTGTAAATGGCACCCAGAATTATGTTGCACGAAGCACAATTTCACATCATTCTGGGTTCATTTGTGTGAAAACAAGGTACAATCAGGCTGAAACGTTACAGGAAGGTAGAATCTATTGAGTTGAAAGTGATCTGAACGTTTCATGATGATAGCACTTTCCTAAAGGGGTCAAACCATGTCCCAAAGGTCACCGGATCTGGTGTCAATTTAAAGAAGTAGTCCAGTTACACCTTTGTGGGCTTATAACTTGGCTTCTGAATGTCCTAGAGAGGTCAGGTTGTTTTTAGTGTACTCCAATCAACAGCCCCTACAACCACAAAAAGGAATGGAGTCATTAGCACTTATGGTTTGTAAATGGCACCCAGAATTATGTTGCACGAAGCACAATTTCACATCATTCTGGGGTCATTTGTGTGAAAACAAGGTCCAATCAGGCTGAAACGTTACAGGAAGGAAGAATCTATTGAGTTGTAAGTGATCTGAACGTTTCATGATGATCGCACATTCCTATAGGGGGTCAAACCATGTCCCAAAGGTCACCGGGCCTGGTGTCACTTTAAAGAAGTAGTCCAGTTACACCTTTGTGGGCTTATAACTTGGCTTCTGAATGTCCTAGAGAGGTCAGGTTGTTTTTAGTGTACTCCAATCAACAGCCCCTACAACCACAAAAAGGAATGGAGTCATTAGCACTTATGGTTTGTAAATGGCACCCAGAATTATGTTGCACGAAGCACAATTTCACATCATTCTGGGTCCATTTGTGTGAAAAAATAGGTCCAATCAGGCTGAAACGTTACAAGAAGGTAGAATCTATTGAGTTTTAAGTGATCTGAACGTTTCATGATGATCGCACATTCCTATAGGGGGTCAAACCATGTCCCAAAGGTCACCGGGCCTGGTGTCACTTTAAAGAAGTAGTCCAGTTACACCTTTGTGGGCTTATAACTTGGCTTCTGAATGTCCTAGAGAGGTCAGGTTTGTTTTAGTGTACTCATATCAACAGCCCCTACTACCACAAAAAGGAATGGAGTCATTAGCACTTATGGTTTTTAAATGGCACCCAGAATTATGTTGCACGAAGCACAATTTCACATCATTCTGGGGTCATTTGTGTGAAAACAAGGTCCAATCAGGCTGAAACGTTACAGGAAGGAAGAATCTATTGAGTTGTAAGTGATCTGAACGTTTCATGATGATAGCACTTTCCTAAGGGGGTCAAACCATGTCCCAAAGGTCACTGGATCTGGTGTCAATTTAAAGAAGTAGTCCAGTTACACCTTTGTGGGCTTATAACTTGGCTTCTGAATGTCCTAGAGAGGTCAGGTTGTTTTTAGTGTACTCCAATCAACAGCCCCTACAACCACAAAAAGGAATTGAGTCATTAGCACTTATGGTTTGTAAATGGCACCCAGAATTATGTTGCACGAAGCACAATTTCACATCATTCTGGGTCCATTTGTGTGAAAACAAGGTCCAATCAGGCTGAAACATTACAAGAAGGTAGAATCTATTGAGTTTTAAGTGATCTGAACGTTTCATGATGATCGCACATTCCTATAGGGGGTCAAACCATGTCCCAAAGGTCACCGGGCCTGGTGTCACTTTAAAGAAGTAGTCCAGTTACACCTTTGTGGGCTTATAACTTGGCTTCTGAATGTCCTAGAGAGGTCAGGTTGTTTTTAGTGTACTCCAATCAACAGCCCCTACAACCACAAAAAGGAATGGAGTCATTAGCACTTATGGTTTGTAAATGGCACCCAGAATTATGTTGCACGAAGCACAATTTCACATCATTCTGGGTCCATTTGTGTGAAAAAAAAGGTCCAATCAGGCTGAAACGTTACAAGAAGGTAGAATCTATTGAGTTTTAAGTGATCTGAACGTTTCATGATGATCGCACATTCCTATAGGGGGTCAAACCATGTCCCAAAGGTCACCGGGCCTGGTGTCACTTTAAAGAAGTAGTCCAGTTACACCTTTGTGGGCTTATAACTTGGCTTCTGAATGTCCTAGAGAGGTCAGGTTTGTTTTAGTGTACTCATATCAACAGCCCCTACTACCACAAAAAGGAATGGAGTCATTAGCACTTATGGTTTTTAAATGGCACCCAGAATTATGTTGCACGAAGCACAATTTCACATCATTCTGGGGTCATTTGTGTGAAAACAAGGTCCAATCAGGCTGAAACGTTACAGGAAGGAAGAATCTATTGAGTTGTAAGTGATCTGAACGTTTCATGATGATAGCACTTTCCTAAGGGGGTCAAACCATGTCCCAAAGGTCACTGGATCTGGTGTCAATTTAAAGAAGTAGTCCAGTTACACCTTTGTGGGCTTATAACTTGGCTTCTGAATGTCCTAGAGAGGTCAGGTTGTTTTTAGTGTACTCCAATCAACAGCCCCTACAACCACAAAAAGGAATTGAGTCATTAGCACTTATGGTTTGTAAATGGCACCCAGAATTATGTTGCACGAAGCACAATTTCACATCATTCTGGGTCCATTTGTGTGAAAACAAGGTCCAATCAGGCTGAAACGTTACAAGAAGGTAGAATCTATTGAGTTTTAAGTGATCTGAACGTTTCATGATGATCGCACATTCCTATAGGGGGTCAAACCATGTCCCAAAGGTCACCGGGCCTGGTGTCACTTTAAAGAAGTAGTCCAGTTACACCTTTGTGGGCTTATAACTTGGCTTCTGAATGTCCTAGAGAGGTCAGGTTTGTTTTAGTGTACTCCAATCAACAGCCCCTACTACCACAAAAAGGAATGGAGTCATTAGCACTTATGGTTTGTAAATCGCACCCAGAATTATGTTGCACAAAGCACAATTTCACATCATTCTGGTTCCATTTGTGTGAAAACAAGGTCCAATCAGGCTGAAACGTTACAAGAAGGTAGACTCTATTGAGTTGTAAGTGATCTAAACGTTTCATTATGATCGCACATTCCTATAGGGGGTCAAACCATGTCCCAAAGGTCACCGGGCCTGGTGTCACTTTAAAGAAGTAGTCCAGTTACACCTTTGTGGGCTTATAACTTGGCTTCTGAATGTCCTAGAGAGGTCAGGTTTGTTTTAGTGTACTCCAATCAACAGCCCCTACAACCACAAAAAGGAATGGAGTCATTAGCACTTATGGTTTGTAAATGGCACCCAGAATTATGTTGCACGAAGCACAATTTCACATCATTCTGGGTCCATTTGTGTGAAAACAAGGTCCAATCAGGCTGAAACGTTACAAGAAGGTAGAATCTATTGAGTTGTAAGTGATCTGAACGTTTCATGATGATCGCACTTTCCTATAGGGGGTCAAACCATGTCCCAAAGGTCACCGGGACTGGTGTCACTTTAAAGAAGTAGTCCAGTTACACCTTTGTGTGCTTATAACTTGGCTTCTGAATATCCTAGAGAGGTCAGGTTTGTTTTAGAGTACTCCAATTAACAGCACCCATTACCCCAAAAAGGAATGGAGTCATTAGCACTAATGGTTTTTAAATGGCACCCAGAATTATGTTGCACGAAGCACAATTTCACATAATTCTGGGTTCATTTTTGTGAAAACAATGTCCAATAAGGCTGAAACGTTACAGGGAGGTAGAATCTATTGAGTTGTAAGTGATCTGAACGTTTCATGATGATAGCACTTTCCTAAGGGGGTCAAACCATGTCCCAAAGGTCACCGGATCTGGTGTCTACTTAAAGAAGTAGTCCAGTTACACCTTTGTGGGCTTATAACTTGGCTTCTGAATTTCCTAGAGAGGTCAGGTTTGTTTTAGTGTACTCCAATCAACAGCCCCTACAACCACAAAAAGGAATGGAGTCATTAGCACTTATGGTTTGTAAATGGCACCCAGAATTATGTTGCACGAAGCACAATTTCACATCATTCTGGGTCCATTTGTGTGAAAACAAGGTCCAATCAGGCTGAAACGTTACAAGAAGGTAGACTCTATTGAGTTGTAAGTGATCTAAACGTTTCATTATGATCGCACATTCCTATAGGGGGTCAAACCATGTCCCAAAGGTCACCGGGCCTGGTGTCACTTTAAAGAAGTAGTCCAGTTACACCTTTGTGGGCTTATAACTTGGCTTCTGAATGTCCTAGAGAGGTCAGGTTTGTTTTAGTGTACTCCAATCAACAGCCCCTACAACCACAAAAAGGAATGGAGTCATTAGCACTTATGGTTTGTAAATGGCACCCAGAATTATGTTGCACGAAGCACAATTTCACATCATTCTGGGTCCATTTGTGTGAAAACAAGGTCCAATCAGGCTGAAACGTTACAAGAAGGTAGAATCTATTGAGTTGTAAGTGATCTGAACGTTTCATGATGATCGCACTTTCCTATAGGGGGTCAAACCATGTCCCAAAGGTCACCGGGACTGGTGTCACTTTAAAGAAGTAGTCCAGTTACACCTTTGTGGGCTTATAACTTGGCTTCTGAATATCCTAGAGAGGTCAGGTTTGTTTTAGAGTACTCCAATTAACAGCACCCATTACCCCAAAAAGGAATGGAGTCATTAGCACTTATGGTTTTTAAATGGCACCCAGAATTATGTTGCACGAAGCACAATTTCACATCATTCTGGGTTCATTTTTGTGAAAACAATGTCCAATAAGGCTGAAACGTTACAGGGAGGTAGAATCTATTGAGTTGTAAGTGATCTGAACGTTTCATGATGATAGCACTTTCCTAAGGGGGTCAAACCATGTCCCAAAGGTCACCGGATCTGGTGTCTACTTAAAGAAGTAGTCCAGTTACACCTTTGTGGGCTTATAACTTGGCTTCTGAATTTCCTAGAGAGGTCAGGTTTGTTTTAGTGTACTCCAATCAACAGCCCCTACAACCACAAAAAGGAATGGAGTCATTAGCACTTATGGTTTGTAAATGGCACCCAGAATTATGTTGCATGAAGCACAATTTCACATCATTCTGGGTCCATTTGTGTGAAAACAAGGTCCAATCAGACTGAAAAGTTACAAGAAGGTAGAATCTATTGAGTTGTAAGTGATCTGAACGTTTCATGATGATCGCACATTCCTATAGGGGGTCAAACCATGTCCCAAAGGTCACCGGGCCTGGTGTCACTTTAAAGAAGTAGTCCAGTTACACCTTTGTGGTCTTATAACTTGGCTTCTGAATGTCCTAGAGAGGTCAGGTTTGTTTTAGTGTACTCCAATCAACAGCCCCTACAACCACAAAAAGGAATGGAGTCATTAGCACTTATGGTTTGTAAATGGCACCCAGAATTATGTTGCACGAAGCACAATTTCACATCATTCTGGGTCCATTTGTGTGAAAACAAGGTCCAATCAGGCTGAAACGTTACAAGAAGGTAGAAGCTATTGAGTTGTAAGTGATCTGAACGTTTTGTGATGATCGCACATTCGTATAGGGGGTCAAACCATGTCCCAAAGGTCACCGGGCCTGGTGTCACTTTAAAGAAGTAGTCCAGTTACACCTTTGTGGGCTTATAACTTGGCTTCTGAATATCCTAGAGAGGTCAGGTTTGTTTTAGAGTACTCCAATTAACAGCCCCCATTACCCCAAAAAGGAATGGAGTCATTAGCACTTATGGTTTTTAAATGGCACCCAGAAATATGTTGCACGAAGCACAATTTCACATCATTCTGGGTTCATTTGTGTGAAAACAAGGTCCAATCAGGCTGAAACGTTACAGGGAGGTAGAATCTATTGAGTTGTAAGTGTTCTGAACGTTTCATGATGATAGCACTTTCCTAAGGGGGTCAAACCATGTCCCAAAGGTCAGCGGATCTGGTGTCAATTTAAAGTAGTCCAGTTACACATATGTGGGCTTATAACTTGGCTTCTGAATGTCCTAGAGAGATCAGGTTTGTTTTAGAGTACTCCAATCAACAGCCCCTACAACCACAAAAAGGAATGGAGTCATTAGCACTTATGGTTTGTAAATGGCACCCAGAATTATGTTGCACGAAGCACAATTTCACATCATTCTGGGTCCATTTGTGTGAAAACAAGGTCCAATCAGGCTGAAACGTTACAAGAAGTTAGAATCTATTGAGTTCTAAGTGATCTGAACGTTTCATGATGATAGCACTTTCCTAAGGGAGTCAAACCATGTCCCAAAGGTCACCGGATCTGGTGTCAATTTAAAGAAGTAGTCCAGTTACACATTTGTGGGCTTATAACTTGGCTTCTGAATGTCCTAGAGAGATCAGGTTTGTTTTAGTGTACTCCAATCAACAGCCCCTACAACCACAAAAAGGAATGGAGTCATTAGCACTTATGGTTTGTAAATGGCACCCAGAATTATGTTGCACGAAGCACAATTTCACATCATTCTGGGTTCATTTGTGTGAAAACAAGGTCCAATCAGGCTGAAACATTACAGGAAGGTAGAATCTATTGAGTTGTAAGTGATCTGAACGTTTCATGATGATAGCACTATCCTAAGGGGGTCAAACCATGTCCCAAAGGTCACCGGATCTGGTGTCAATTCAAAGAAGTAGTCCAGTTACACATTTGTGGGCTTATATCTTGGCTTCTGAATGTCCTAGAGAGATCAGGTTTGTTTTAGTGTACTCCAATCGACAGCCCCTATTACCCCAAAAAGGAATGGAGTCATTAGCACTTCTCGTCTTGTCTCGTCTTCCTCCGCTTATCCGGGTCCGGGTCGCGGGGGCAGCATCCCAACTAGGGAGCTCCAGGCCGTCCTCTCCCCGGCCTTGTCCACCAGCTCCTCCGGCAGGACCCCAAGGCGTTCCCGGACCAGATTGGAGATGTAACTTCTCCAACGTGTCCTGGGTCGACCCGGGGGCCTTCTGCCGGCAGGACATGCCCGAAACACCTCCCCAGGGAGGCGTCCAGGAGGCATCCTGACCAGATGCCCAAACCACCTCAACTGGCTCCTTTCGATCCGGAGGAGCAGCGGTTCTACTCCGAGTCCCTCCCGAATGTCCGAGCTCCTCACCCTATCTCTAAGGCTGAGCCCGGCCACCCTACGGAGGAAACTCATTTCGGCCGCTTGTATCCGCGATCTCGTTCTTTCGGTCATTACCCAAAGCTCATGACCATAGGTGAGGATTGGGACGTAGATCGACCGGTAAATCGAGAGCCTGGCTTTCTGGCTCAGCTCCCTCTTCCCCACGACAGATCGGCTCAGCGTCCGCATCACTGCAGACGCCGAACCAATCCGCCTGTCGATCTCCCGATCCCTCCTACCCTCACTCGTGAACAAGACCCCGAGATACTTAAACTCCTCCACTTGAGGTAGGACCTCTCCCCCGACCCGGAGGTGGCAAGCCACCCTTTTCCGGTCGAGAACCATGGTCTCAGATTTGGAGGTGCTGATCCTCATCCCAGCCGCTTCACATTCGGCCACGAACCTACCCAGCAAGAGCTGAAGGTCAGAGCTGGATGAAGCTAGGAGGACCACATCATCCGCAAAAAGCAGAGACGAGATTCTCCTGCCACCAAACTCGACACACTCCACACCACGGCTGCGTCTAGAAATTCTGTCCATAAATGTGATGAACAGAACCGGTGACAAAGGGCAGCCCTGGCGGAGTCCAACCCTCACTGGGAACAGGTCCGACTTACTACCGGCTATGCGGACCAAACTCACGCTCCTCTGGTAAAGGGACTGAATGGCCCTTAACAGAAAGCCACCCACCCCATACTCCTGGAGCGTCCCCCACAGGGTGCCCCTGGGGACACGGTCATAAGCCTTCTCCAAATCCACAAAGCACATGTGGATTGGTTGGGCAAACTCCCATGCCCCCTCCATCACCCTTGCAAGGGTATAGAGCTGGTCCACAGTTCCACGGCCAGGACGAAAACCACATTGCTCCTCCTCTATCTGAGATTCAACTATCGATCAGACCCTCCTCTCCAGTACCTTGGAGTAGACCTTTCCAGGGAGGCTGAGGAGTGTGATCCCCCTATAGTTGGAACACACCCTCAGGTCACCCTTCTTAAAGATGGGGACCACCACCCCGGTCTGCCACTCCCTAGGAACTGCCCCCGATGACCACGCAATGTTGTAGAGACGTGTCAACCATGACAGCCCTACAACATCCATAGCCTTGAGATACCCAGGACGAACCTCATCCGCCCCCGGGGCTCCGCCGCTGTGTAGTTGTTTGACTACCTCAGCAACTTCTGCCCCCGAGATCGGACAGTCCATCCCCAGGCCTCCCAGCTCTGGTTCCTCCTCGGAATGCGCATTGGTGGGATTGAGGAGCTCCTCAAAGTATTCCTTCCACCGTCCGACTATAGCCTCAGTTGACGTCGGCAGCTCCCCATCCCCACTGTAAACAGTGTGAGCGAGTTGCTGCCTTCCTCTCCTGAGGCGCCGGACAGTTTGCCAGAACCTCTTTGGAGCCGATCGATAGTCTTTCTCCATGGCCTCACCAAACTCCTCCCACGCCCGAGATTTTGCCTCGGCAACTGCCACTGCTGCACCCCGCTTGGCTATCCGGTACCTGTCTGCTGCCTCCGGAGACCCACAGACCAGCCACGCCCTGTAGGCATCCTTCTTCAGCCTGACGGCTCCCCGAACCTCTGGTGTCCACCAGCGGGTACGGGGGTTGCCACCACGACTGGCACCGGCCACCTTACGACCACAGCTAGCAACAGCCGCCTCGACAATCGCAGAGTGGAACAAGGCCCACTCGGACTCAATGTCCCCCACTGCTCTCGGGACGTGGTCAAAGCTCTGCCGGAGGTGGGAGTTGAAGACCGTCTTGACAGGTTCTTCTGCCAGGCGTTCCCAGCAGACCCTCACTATGCGTTTGGGTCTGCCAGGTCTACGCGGCATGTTCCCTTGCCATCTGATCCAACTCACCACCAGGTGGTGATCAGTTGACAGCTCCGCCCCTCTCTTCACTCGGGTGTCCAAAACATACGGTCGCAGGTCAGATGATACGACTACAAAATCTATCATCGACCTGTGACCTAGGCTGCCCTGGTACCAAGTGTACCGGTGGGCATCCTTATGTTCGAACATGGTGTTCGTTATGGCCAAACTGCGGCTTGCACAGAAGTCCAATAACAAAACACCGCTCGAGTTCTGATCAGGTGGGCCGTTCCTCCCAATCACACCCCTCCAGGTCAAGCTGTCATTGCCCACGTGAGCATTGAAGTCCCCCAGCAGGACAATGGAGTCCCCTGATGGAGCACTATCTAGCACTCGTCCCAGGGACTCCAAAAAGGGTGGGTACTCTGAACTGATATTTGGCCCATACGCACAAACAACAGTCAGGACCCGTTCCCCGACCCGAAGGCGCAAGGAAGCTACCCTCTTGTCCCCCGGGGTAAACCCCAACACACAGGCAGAGAGTCTCGGGGCTAACAAAAAGCCAACCCCAGCCCTCCGCCTCTCACCCGGAGCAACTCCAGCAAAGTAGAGTGTCCAACCCCTCTCCAGGTCTCGGGTTCCAGAGCCAATGCAATGTGTCGAGGTGAGTCCGACTATATCTAGCCGGTACCGCTCAACCTCTGCCACAAGCTCCGGCTCCTTCCCCGCCAGCGAGGTGACGTTCCATGTCCCAAAAACCAGTTTCCTTGTCCGGGGATTGGACCGCCTTGGTCTGCCACCCGAAAAACCATAAGTGCTAATGACCTCCTCCTTGAACCGTCACCTTATCGTGGTGGAGGAGTTTGAGTGCCCTAATGATCCTAGGAGCTATGTTGCCTGGGGCACTTAGTGCCCCTGGTAGGGTCTCCCATGACAAATTGGTCTTAGGTGAAGGGTGAGACAAAGAACGGTTCGAAGGATCTTTCATGGCGGTGAAAACGAAGAGTCGGAGTACCCGGCCCGGAGGGTTACCGGGGTCCCACCCTGGAGCCAGGCCTGGGGTTGGGGCCCGTGAGCGAGCGCCTGGTGGCCGGGCTTTCGCCCATGGGGCCCGGCCGGGCCCAGCCCGAACCGGATACATGGGCTCGTCCAACTGTGGACCCACCACCCGCAGGAGGAACATGAAGGGTCCGGTGCAAGGTAGAATCTATTGAGTTGTAAGTGATATGAACGTTTCATGATGATAGCACTTTCCTAAGGGGGTCATTAGCACTTATGGTTTTTAAATGGCACCCAGAAATATGTTGCACGAAGCACAATTTCACATCATTTTGGGTCCATTTGTGTGAAAACAAGGTCCAATCAGGCTGAAACATTTCAGGAAGGTAGAATCTATTGAGTTGTAAGTGATCTGAACGTTTCATGATGATAGCACTTTCCTAAGGGGGTCAAACCATGTCCCAAAGGTCACCGGATCTGGTGTCAATTTAAAGTAGTCCAGTTACACATATGTGGGCTTATAACTTGGCTTCTGAATGTCCTAGAGAGATCAGGTTTGTTTTAGAGTACTCCAATCAACAGCCCCTACAACCACAAAAAGGAATGGAGTCATTAGCACTTATGGTTTGTAAATGGCACCCAGAATTATGTTGCACGAAGCACAATTTCACATCATTTTGGGTCCATTTGTGTGAAAACAAGGTCCAATCAGGCTGAAACATTTCAGGAAGGTAGAATCTATTGAGTTGTAAGTGATATGAACGTTTCATGATGATAGCACTTTCCTAAGGGGGTCAAACCATGTCCCAAAGGTCACCGGATCTGGTGTCAATTCAAAGTAGTCCAGTTACACCTTTGTGGGCTTATAACTTGGCTTCTGAATGTCCTAGAGAGATCAGGTTTGTTTTAGTGTACTCAAATCAACAGCCCCTATTACCCCAAAAAGGAATGGAGTCATTAGCACTTATGGTTTTTAAATGGCACCCAGAAATATGTTGCACGAAGCACAATTTCACATCATTCTGGGTTCATTTGTGTGAAAACAAGGTCCAATCAGGCTGAAACGTTACAAGAAGGTAGAATCTATTGAGTTGTAAGTGATCTGAACGTTTCATGATGATAGCACTTTCCTAAGGGGGTCAAACCATGTCCCAAAGGTCACCGGATCTGGTGTCTACTTAAAGAAGTAGTCCAGTTACACCTTTGTGGGCTTATAACTTGGCTTCTGAATTTCCTAGAGAGGTCAGGTTTGTTTTAGTGTACTCCAATCAACAGCCCCTACAACCACAAAAAGGAATGGAGTCATTAGCACTTATGGTTTGTAAATGGCACCCAGAATTATGTTGCACGAAGCACAATTTCACATCATTCTGGGTCCATTTGTGTGAAAACAAGGTCCAATCAGACTGAAACGTTACAAGAAGGTAGAATCTATTGAGTTGTAAGTGATCTGAACGTTTCATGATGATCGCACATTCCTATAGGGGGTCAAACCATGTCCCAAAGGTCACCGGGCCTGGTGTCACTTTAAAGAAGTAGTCCAGTTACACCTTTGTGGGCTTATAACTTGGTTTCTGAATGTCCAAGAGAGGTCAGGTTTGTTTTAATGTACTCCAATCAACAGCCCCTACAACCACAAAAAGGAATGGAGTCATTAGCACTTATGGTTTGTAAATGGCACCCAGAATTATGTTGCACGAAGCACAATTTCACATCATTCTGGGTCCATTTGTGTGAAAACAAGGTCCAATCAGGCTGAAACGTTACAAGAAGGTAGAATCTATTGAGTTGTAAGTGATCTGAACGTTTCATGATGATCGCACATTCCTATAGGGGGTCAAACCATGTCCCAAAGGTCACCGGGCCTGGTGTCACTTTAAAGAAGTAGTCCAGTTACACCTTTGTGGGCTTATAACTTGGCTTCTGAATATCCTAGAGAGGTCAGGTTTGTTTTAGAGTACTCCAATTAACAGCCCCCATTACCCCAAAAAGGAATGGAGTCATTAGCACTTATGGTTTTTAAATGGCACCCAGAAATATGTTGCACGAAGCACAATTTCACATCATTCTGGGTTCATTTGTGTGAAAACAAGGTCCAATCAGGCTGAAACGTTACAGGAAGGTAGAATCTATTGAGTTGTAAGTGTTCTGAACGTTTCATGATGATAGCACTTTCCTAAGGGGGTCAAACCATGTCCCAAAGGTCAGCGGATCTGGTGTCAATTTAAAGTAGTCCAGTTACACATATGTGGGCTTATAACTTGGCTTCTGAATGTCCTAGAGAGATCAGGTTTGTTTTAGTGTACTCCAATCAACAGCCCCTACAACCACAAAAAGGAATGGAGTCATTAGCACTTATGGTTTGTAAATGGCACCCAGAATTATGTTGCACGAAGCACAATTTCACATCATTCTGGGTCCATTTGTGTGAAAACAAGGTCCAATCAGACTGAAACGTTACAAGAAGGTAGAATCTATTGAGTTGTAAGTGATCTGAACGTTTCATGATGATCGCACATTCCTATAGGGGGTCAAACCATGTCCCAAAGGTCACCGGGCCTGGTGTCACTTTAAAGAAGTAGTCCAGTTACACCTTTGTGGGCTTATAACTTGGTTTCTGAATGTCCAAGAGAGGTCAGGTTTGTTTTAATGTACTCCAATCAACAGCCCCTACAACCACAAAAAGGAATGGAGTCATTAGCACTTATGGTTTGTAAATGGCACCCAGAATTATGTTGCACGAAGCACAATTTCACATCATTCTGGGTCCATTTGTGTGAAAACAAGGTCCAATCAGGCTGAAACGTTACAAGAAGGTAGAATCTATTGAGTTGTAAGTGATCTGAACGTTTCATGATGATCGCACATTCCTATAGGGGGTCAAACCATGTCCCAAAGGTCACCGGGCCTGGTGTCACTTTAAAGAAGTAGTCCAGTTACACCTTTGTGGGCTTATAACTTGGCTTCTGAATATCCTAGAGAGGTCAGGTTTGTTTTAGAGTACTCCAATTAACAGCCCCCATTACCCCAAAAAGGAATGGAGTCATTAGCACTTATGGTTTTTAAATGGCACCCAGAATTATGTTGCACGAAGCACAATTTCACATCATTCTGGGTTCATTTGTGTGAAAACAAGGTCCAATCAGGCTGAAACGTTACAGGGAGGTAGAATCTATTGAGTTGTAAGTGTTCTGAACGTTTCCTTTCCTAAGGGGGTCAAACCATGTCCCAAAGGTCAGCGGATCTGGTGTCAATTTAAAGTAGTCCAGTTACACATATGTGGGCTTATAACTTGGCTTCTGAATGTCCTAGAGAGATCAGGTTTGTTTTAGAGTACTCCAATCAACAGCCCCTACAACCACAAAAAGGAATGGAGTCATTAGCACTTATGGTTTGTAAATGGCACCCAGAATTATGTTGCACGAAGTACAATTTCACATCATTCTGGGTCCATTTGTGTGAAAACAAGGTCCAATCAGGCTGAAACGTTACAAGAAGTTAGAATCTATTGTGTTCTAAGTGATCTGAACGTTTCATGATGATAGCACTTTCCTAAGGGGGTCAAACCATGTCCCAAAGGTCTCCGGATCTGGTGTCAATTTAAAGAAGTAGTCCAGTTACACATTTGTGGGCTTATAACTTGGCTTCTGAATGTCCTAGAGAGATCAGGTTTGTTTTAGTGTACTCCAATCAACAGCCCCTACAACCACAAAAAGGAATGGAGTCATTAGCACTTATGGTTTGTAAATGGCACCCAGAATTATGTTGCACGAAGCACAATTTCACATCATTCTGGGTTCATTTGTGTGAAAACAAGGTCCAATAAGGCTGAAACATTACAGGAAGGTAGAATCTATTGAGTTGTAAGTGATCTGAACGTTTCATGATGATAGCACTTTGCTAAGGGGGTCAAACCATGTCCCAAAGGTCACCGGATCTGGTGTCAATTCAAAGAAGTAGTCCAGTTACACATTTGTGGGCTTATATCTTGGCTTCTGAATGTCCTAGAGTGATCAGGTTTGTTTTAGTGTACTCCAATCGACAGCCCCTATTACCCCAAAAAGGAATGGAGTCATTAGCACTTATGGTTTTTAAATGGCACCCAGAAATATGTTGCACGAAGCACAATTTCACATCATTCTGGGTTCATTTGTGTGAAAACAAGGTCCAATCAGGCTGAAATGTTACAAGAAGGTAGAATCTATTGAGTTGTAAGTGATCTGAACGTTTCATGATGATCGCACATTCCTATAGGGGGTCAAACCATGTCCCAAAGGTCACCGGGCCTGGTGTCACTTTAAAGAAGTAGTCCAGTTACACCTTTGTGGGCTTATAACTTGGTTTCTGAATGTCCTAGAGAGGTCAGGTTTGTTTTAGTGTACTCCAATCAACAGCCCCTACAACCACAAAAAGGAATGGAGTCATTAGCACTTATGGTTTGTAAATGGCACCCAGAATTATGTTGCACGAAGCACAATTTCACATCATTCTGGGTCCATTTGTGTGAAAACAAGGTCCAATCAGGCTGAAACGTTACAAGAAGGTAGATTCAATTGAGTTGTAAGTGATCTGAACGTTTCATGATGATCGCACATTCCTATAGGGGGTCACACCATGTCCCAAAGGTCACCGGGCCTGGTGTCACTTTAAAGAAGTAGTCCAGTTACACCTTTGTGGGCTTATAACTTGGCTTCTGAATATCCTAGAGAGGTCAGGTTTGTTTTGGAGTACTCCAATTAACAGCCCCCATTACCCCAAAAAGGAATGGAGTCATTAGCACTTATGGTTTTTAAATGGCAAGCAGAAATATGTTGCACGAAGCACAATTTCACATCATTCTGGGTTCATTTGTGTGAAAACAAGGTCCAATCAGGCTGAAACGTTACAGGGAGGTAGAATCTATTGAGTTGTAAGTGATCTGAACGTTTCATGATGATAGCACTTTCCTAAGGGGGTCAAACCATGTCCCAAAGGTCACCGGATCTGGTGTCAATTTAAAGTAGTCCAGTTACACATATGTGGGCTTATAACTTGGCTTCTGAATGTCCTAGAGAGATCAGGTTTGCTTTAGAGTACTCCAATCAACAGCCCCTACAACCACAAAAAGGAATGGAGTCATTAGCACTTATGGTTTGTAAATGGCACCCAGAATTATGTTGCACGAAGCACAATTTCACATCATTTTGGGTCCATTTGTGTGAAAACAAGGTCCAATCAGGCTGAAACGTTACAAGAAGGTAGAATCTATTGAGTTGTAAGTGATCTGAACGTTTCATGATGATAGCATTCCTAAGGGGGTCAAACCATGTCCCAAAGGTCACCGGATCTGGTGTCAATTTAAAGAAGTAGTCCAGTTACACATTTGTGGGCTTATAACTTGGCTTCTGAATGTCCTAGAGAGATCAGGTTTGTTTTAGTGTACTCCAATCAACAGCCCCTACAACCACAAAAAGGAATGGAGTCATTAGCACTTATGGTTTGTAAATGGCACCCAGAATTATGTTGCACGAAGCACAATTTCACATCATTCTGGGTTCATTTGTGTGAAAACAAGATCCAATCAGGCTGAAACATTACACGAAGGTAGAATCTATTGAGTTGTAAGTGATCTGAACGTTTCATGATGATAGCACTTTCCTAAGGGGGTCAAACCATGTCCCAAAGGTCACCGGATCTGGTGTCAATTCAAAGAAGGAGATCAGGTTTGTTTTAGTGTACTCCAATCAACAGCCCCTATTACCCCAAAAAGGAATGGAGTCATTAGCACTTATGGTTTTTAAATGGCACCCAGAAATATGTTGCACGAAGCACAATTTCACATCATTCTGGGTTCATTTGTGTGAAAACAAGGTCCAATCAGGCTGAAATGTTACAAGAAGGTAGAATCTATTGAGTTGTAAGTGATCTGAACGTTTCATGATGATCGCACATTCCTATAGGGGGTCAAACCATGTCCCAAAGGTCACCGGGCCTGGTGTCACTTTAAAGAAGTAGTCCAGTTACACCTTTGTGGGCTTATAACTTGGTTTCTGAATGTCCTAGAGAGGTCAGATTTCTCTTAGTGTACTCCAATCAACAGCCCCTACAACCACAAAAAGGAATGGAGTCATTAGCACTTATGGTTTGTAAATGGCACCCAGAATTATGTTGCACGAAGCACAATTTCACATCATTCTGGGTCCATTTGTGTGAAAACAAGGTCCAATCAGGCTGAAACGTTACAAGAAGGTAGATTCAATTGAGTTGTAAGTGATCTGAACGTTTCATGATGATCGCACATTCCTATAGGGGGTCACACCATGTCCCAAAGGTCACAGGGCCTGGTGTCACTTTAAAGAAGTAGTCCAGTTACACCTTTGTGGGCTTAAAACTTGGCTTCTGAATATCCTAGAGAGGTCAGGTTTGTTTTAGAGTACTCCAATTAACAGCCCCCATTACCCCAAAAAGGAATGGAGTGATTAGCACTTATGGTTTTTAAATGGCACCCAGAATTATGTTGCACGAAGCACAATTTCACATCATTCTGGGTTCATTTGTGTGAAAACAAGGTCCAATCAGGCTGAAACGTTACAGGAAAGTAGAATCTATTGAGTTGTAAGTGATCTGAACGTTTCATGATGATCGCACATTCCTATAGGGGGTCAAACCATGTCCCAAAGGTCACCGGATCTGGTGTCAATTTAAAGAAGTAGTCCCGTTACACCTTTGTGGGCTTATAACTTGGCTTCTGAATGTCCTAGAGAGGTCAGGTTGTTTTTAGTGTACTCCAATCAACAGCCCCTACAACCACAAAAAGGAATGGAGTCATTAGCACTTATGGTTTGTAAATGGCACCCAGAATTATGTTGCACGAAGCACAATTTCACATCATTCTGGGTCCATTTGTGTGAAAACAAGGTCCAATCAGGCTGAAACGTTACAAGAAGGTAGAATCTATTGAGTTTTAAGTGATCTGAACGTTTCATGATGATCGCACACTCCTATAGGGGGTCAAACCATGTCCCAAAGGTCACTGGGCCTGGTGTCACTTTAAAGAAGTAGTCCAGTTACACCTTTGTGGGCTTATAACTTGGCTTCTGAATGTCCTAGAGAGGTCAGGTTTGTTTTAGTGTACTCATATCAACAGCCCCTACTACCACAAAAAGGAATGGAGTCATTAGCACTTATGGTTTTTAAATGGCACCCAGAATTATGTTGCACGAAGCACAATTTCACATCATTCTGGGTTCATTTGTGTGAAAACAAGGTCCAATCAGGCTGAAACGTTACAGGAAGGTAGAATCTATTGAGTTGTAAGTGATCTGAACGTTTCATGATGATAGCACTTTCCTAAGGGGGTCAAACCATGTCCCAAAGGTCACCGGATCTGGTGTCAATTTAAAGAAGTAGTCCAGTTACACATTTGTGGGCTTATAACTTGGCTTCTGAATGTCCTAGAGAGATCAGGTTTGTTTTAGTGTACTCCAATCAACAGCCCCTACAACCACAAAAAGGAATGGAGTCATTAGCACTTATGGTTTGTAAATGGCACCCAGAATTATGTTGCACGAAGCACAATTTCACATCATTCTGGGTCCATTTGTGTGAAAAAAAGGTCGAATCAGGCTGAAACGTTACAAGAAGGTAGAATCTATTGAGTTTTAAGTGATCTGAACGTTTCATGATGATCGCACATTCCTATAGGGGGTCAAACCATGTCCCAAAGGTCACCGGGCCTGGTGTCACTTTAAAGAAGTAGTCCAGTTACACCTTTGTGGGCTTATAACTTGGCTTCTGAATGTCCTAGAGAGGTCAGGTTTGTTTTAGTGTACTCATAATAACAGCCCCTACTACCACAAAAAGGAATGGAGTCATTAGCACTTATGGTTTTTAAATGGCACCCAGAATTATGTTGCACGAAGCACAATTTCACATCATTCTGGGTTAATTTGTGTGAAAACAAGGTCCAATCAGGCTGAAACGTTACAGGAAGGTAGAATCTATTGAGTTGTAAGTGTTCTGAACGTTTCATGATGATAGCACTTTCCTAAGGGGGTCAAACCATGTCCCAAAGGTCACCGGATCTGGTGTCAATTTAAAGAAGTAGTCCAGTTACACCTTTGTGGGCTTATAACTTGGCTTCTGAATGTCCTAGAGAGGTCAGGTTGTTTTTAGTGTACTCCAATCAACAGCCCCTACAACCACAAAAAAGAATTGAGTCATTAGCACTTATGGTTTGTAAATGGCACCCAGAATTATGTTGCACGAAGCACAATTTCACATCATTCTGGGTCCATTTGTGTGAAAACAAGGTCCAATCAGGCTGAAACGTTACAAGAAGGTAGAATCTATTGAGTTTTAAGTGATCTGAACGTTTCATGATGATCGCACATTCCTATAGGGGGTCAAACCATGTCCCAAAGGTCACCGGGCCTGGTGTCACTTTAAAGAAGTAGTCCAGTTACACCTTTGTGGGCTTATAACTTGGCTTCTGAATGTCCTAGAGAGGTCAGGTTTGTTTTAGTGTACTCCAATCAACAGCCCCTACAACCACAAAAAGGAATGGAGTCATTAGCACTTATGGTTTGTAAATGGCACCCAGAATTATGTTGCACGACGCACAATTTCACATCATTCTGGGTCCATTTGTGTGAAAACAAGGTCCAATCAGGCTGAAACGTTACAAGAAGGTAGAATCTATTGAGTTGTAAGTGATCTGAACGTTTCATGATGATAGCACTTTCCTAAGGGGGTCAAACCATGTCCCAAAGGTCACCGGATCTGGTGTCAATTTAAAGAAGTAGTCCAGTTACACATTTGTTCGCTTATAACTTGGCTTCTGAATGTCCTAGAGAGATCAGGTTTGTTTTAGAGTACTCCAATCAACAGCCCCTACAACCACAAAAAGGAATGGAGTCATTAGCACTTATGGTTTGTAAATGGCACCCAGAATTATGTTGCACGAAGCACAATTTCACATCATTTTGGGTCCATTTGTGTGAAAACAAGGTCCATTCAGGCTGAAACGTTACAAGAAGGTAGAATCTATTGAGTTGTAAGTGATCTGAACGTTTCATGATGATAGCACTTTCCTAAGGGGGTCAAACCATGTCCCAAAGGTCACCGGATCTGGTGTCAATTTAAAGAAGTAGTCCAGTTACACATTTGTGGGCTTATAACTTGGCTTCTGAATGTCCTAGAGAGATCAGGTTTGTTTTAGTGTACTCCAATCAACAGCCCCTACAACCACAAAAAGGAATGGAGTCATTAGCACTTATGGCTTGTAAATGGCACCCAGAATTATGTTGCACGAAGCACAATTTCACATCATTCTGGGTTCATTTGTGTGAAAACAAGGTCCAATCAGGCTGAAACATTACATGAAGGTAGAATCTATTGAGTTGTAAGTGATCTGAACGTTTCATGATGATAGCACTTTCCTAAGGGGGTCAAACCATGTCCCAAATGTCACCGGATCTGGTGTCAATTCAAAGAAGTAGTCCAGTTACACCTTTGTGGGCTTATAACTTGGCTTCTGTATGTCCTAGAGAGATCAGGTTTGTTTTAGTGTACTCCAATCAACAGCCCCTATTACCCCAAAAAGGAATGGAGTCATTAGCACTTATGGTTTTTAAATGGCACCCAGAAATATGTTGCACGAAGCACAATTTCACATCATTCTGGGTTCATTTGTGTGAAAACAAGGTCCAATCAGGCTGAAACGTTACAAGAAGGTAGAATCTATTGAGTTGTAAGTGATCTGAACGTTTCATGATGATCGCACATTCCTAAGGGGGTCAAACCATGTGCCAAAGGTCACCGGGCCTGGTGTCACTTTAAAGAAGTAGTCCAGTTACACCTTTGTGGGCTTATAACTTGGTTTCTGAATGTCCTAGAGAGGTCAGGTTTGTTTTAGTGTACTCCAATCAACAGCCCCTACAACCACAAAAAGGAATGGAGTCATTAGCACTTATGGTTTGTAAATGGCACCCAGAATTATGTTGCACGAAGCACAATTTCACATCATTCTGGGTCCATTTGTGTGAAAACAAGGTCCAATCAGGCTGAAACGTTACAAGAAGGTAGATTCAATTGAGTTGTAAGTGATCTGAACGTTTCATGATGATCGCACATTCCTATAGGGGGTCACACCATGTCCCAAAGGTCACCGGGCCTGGTGTCACTTTAAAGAAGTAGTCCAGTTACACCTTTGTGGGCTTATAACTTGGCTTCTGAATATCCTAGAGAGGTCAGGTTTGTTTTAGAGTACTCCAATTAACAGCCCCCATTACCCCAAAAAGGAATGGAGTCATTAGCACTTATGGTTTTTAAATGGCACCCAGAATTATGTTGCACGAAGCACAATTTCACATCATTCTGTGTTCATTTGTGTGAAAACAAGGTCCAATCAGGCTGAAACATTACAGGAAGGTAGAATCTATTGAGTTGTAAGTGATCTGAACGTTTCATGATGATCGCACATTCCTATAGGGGGTCAAACCATGTCCCAAAGGTCATCGATTCTGGTGTCAATTTAAAGAAGTAGTCCAGTTACACCTTTGTGGGCTTATAACTTGGCTTCTGAATGTCCTAGAGAGGTCAGGTTGTTTTTAGTGTACTCCAATCAACAGCCCCTACAACCACAAAAAGGAATGGAGTCATTAGCACTTATGGTTTGTAAATGGCAACCAGAATTATGTTGCACGAAGCACAATTTCACATCATTCTGGGTCCATTTGTGTGAAAACAAGGTCCAATCAGGCTGAAACGTTACAAGAAGGTAGAATCTGTTGAGTTTTAAGTGATCTGAACGTTTCATGATGATCGCACATTCCTATAGGGGGTCAAACCATGTCCCAAAGGTCACCGGGCCTGGTGTCACTTTAAAGAAGTAGTCCAGTTACACCTTTGTGGGCTTATAACTTGGCTTCTGAATGTCCTAGAGAGGTCAGGTTTGTTTTAGTGTACTCATATCAACAGCCCCTACTACCACAAAAAGGAATGGAGTCATTAGCACTTATGGTTTTTAAATGGCACCCAGAATTATGTTGCACGAAGCACAATTTCACATCATTCTGGGTCCATTTGTGTGAAAACAAGGTCCAATCAGTCTGAAACGTTACAAGAAGGTAGAATCTATTGAGTTTTAAGTGATCTGAACGTTTCATGATGATCGCACACTCCTATAGGGGGTCAAACCATGTCCCAAAGGTCACCGGGCCTGGTGTCACTTTAAAGAAGTAGTCCAGTTACACCTTTGTGGGCTTATAACTTGGCTTCTGAATGTCCTAGAGAGGTCAGGTTTGTTTTAGTGTACTCCAATCAACAGCCCCTACTACCACAAAAAGGAATGGAGTCATTAGCACTTATGGTTTGTAAATGGCACCCAGAATTATGTTGCACGAAGCACAATTTCAAATCATTCTGGGTCCATTTGTGTGAAAACAAGGTCCAATCAGGCTGAAACGTTACAAGAAGGTAGAATCTATTGAGTTGTAAGTGATCTGAACGTTTCATGATGATCGCACATTCCTATAGGGGGTCAAACCATGTCCCAAAGGTCACCGGGCCTGGTGTCACTTTAAAGAAGTAGTCCAGTTACACCTTTGTGGGCTTATAACTTGGTTTCTGAATGTCCAAGAGAGGTCAGGTTTGTTTTAATGTACTCCAATCAACAGCCCCTACAACCACAAAAAGGAATGGAGTCATTAGCACTTATGGTTTGTAAATGGCACCCAGAATTATGTTGCACGAAGCACAATTTCACATCATTCTGGGTCCATTTGTGTGAAAACAAGGTCCAATCAGGCTGAAACGTTACAAGAAGGTAGAATCTATTGAGTTGTAAGTGATCTGAACGTTTCATGATGATCGCACATTCCTATAGGGGGTCAAACCATGTCCCAAAGGTCACCGGGCCTGGTGTCACTTTAAAGAAGTAGTCCAGTTACACCTTTGTGGGCTTATAACTTGGCTTCTGAATATCCTAGAGAGGTCAGGTTTGTTTTAGAGTACTCCAATTAACAGCCCCCATTACCACAAAAGGAATGGAGTCATTAGCACTTATGGTTTTTAAATGGCACCCAGAAATATGTTGCACGAAGCACAATTTCACATCATTCTGGGTTCATTTGTGTGAAAACAAGGTCCAATCAGGCTGAAACGTTACAGGGAGGTAGAATCTATTGAGTTGTAAGTGTTCTGAACGTTTCATGATGATAGCACTTTCCTAAGGGGGTCAAACCATGTCCCAAAGGTCAGCGGATCTGGTGTCAATTTAAAGTAGTCCAGTTACACATATGTGGGCTTATAACTTGGCTTCTGAATGTCCTAGAGAGATCAGGTTTGTTTTAGAGTACTCCAATCAACAGCCCCTACAACCACAAAAAGGAATGGAGTCATTAGCACTTATGGTTTGTAAATGGCACCCAGAATTATGTTGCACGAAGTACAATTTCACATCATTCTGGGTCCATTTGTGTGAAAACAAGGTCCAATCAGGCTGAAACGTTACAAGAAGTTAGAATCTATTGTGTTCTAAGTGATCTGAACGTTTCATGATGATAGCACTTTCCTAAGGGGGTCAAACCATGTCCCAAAGGTCTCCGGATCTGGTGTCAATTTAAAGAAGTAGTCCAGTTACACATTTGTGGGCTTATAACTTGGCTTCTGAATGTCCTAGAGAGATCAGGTTTGTTTTAGTGTACTCCAATCAACAGCCCCTACAACCACAAAAAGGAATGGAGTCATTAGCACTTATGGTTTGTAAATGGCACCCAGAATTATGTTGCACGAAGCACAATTTCACATCATTCTGGGTTCATTTGTGTGAAAACAAGGTCCAATAAGGCTGAAACATTACAGGAAGGTAGAATCTATTGAGTTGTAAGTGATCTGAACGTTTCATGATGATAGCACTTTGCTAAGGGGGTCAAACCATGTCCCAAAGGTCACCGGATCTGGTGTCAATTCAAAGAAGTAGTCCAGTTACACATTTGTGGGCTTATATCTTGGCTTCTGAATGTCCTAGAGTGATCAGGTTTGTTTTAGTGTACTCCAATCGACAGCCCCTATTACCCCAAAAAGGAATGGAGTCATTAGCACTTATGGTTTTTAAATGGCACCCAGAAATATGTTGCACGAAGCACAATTTCACATCATTCTGGGTTCATTTGTGTGAAAACAAGGTCCAATCAGGCTGAAATGTTACAAGAAGGTAGAATCTATTGAGTTGTAAGTGATCTGAACGTTTCATGATGATCGCACATTCCTATAGGGGGTCAAACCATGTCCCAAAGGTCACCGGGCCTGGTGTCACTTTAAAGAAGTAGTCCAGTTACACCTTTGTGGGCTTATAACTTGGTTTCTGAATGTCCTAGAGAGGTCAGGTTTGTTTTAGTGTACTCCAATCAACAGCCCCTACAACCACAAAAAGGAATGGAGTCATTAGCACTTATGGTTTGTAAATGGCACCCAGAATTATGTTGCACGAAGCACAATTTCACATCATTCTGGGTCCATTTGTGTGAAAACAAGGTCCAATCAGGCTGAAACGTTACAAGAAGGTAGATTCAATTGAGTTGTAAGTGATCTGAACGTTTCATGATGATCGCACATTCCTATAGGGGGTCACACCATGTCCCAAAGGTCACCGGGCCTGGTGTCACTTTAAAGAAGTAGTCCAGTTACACCTTTGTGGGCTTATAACTTGGCTTCTGAATATCCTAGAGAGGTCAGGTTTGTTTTGGAGTACTCCAATTAACAGCCCCCATTACCCCAAAAAGGAATGGAGTCATTAGCACTTATGGTTTTTAAATGGCAAGCAGAAATATGTTGCACGAAGCACAATTTCACATCATTCTGGGTTCATTTGTGTGAAAACAAGGTCCAATCAGGCTGAAACGTTACAGGGAGGTAGAATCTATTGAGTTGTAAGTGATCTGAACGTTTCATGATGATAGCACTTTCCTAAGGGGGTAAAACCATGTCCCAAAGGTCACCGGATCTGGTGTCAATTTAAAGTAGTCCAGTTACACATATGTGGGCTTATAACTTGGCTTCTGAATGTCCTAGAGAGATCAGGTTTGCTTTAGAGTACTCCAATCAACAGCCCCTACAACCACAAAAAGGAATGGAGTCATTAGCACTTATGGTTTGTAAATGGCACCCAGAATTATGTTGCACGAAGCACAATTTCACATCATTTTGGGTCCATTTGTGTGAAAACAAGGTCCAATCAGGCTGAAACGTTACAAGAAGGTAGAATCTATTGAGTTGTAAGTTATCTGAACGTTTCATGATGATAGCATTCCTAAGGGGGTCAAACCATGTCCCAAAGGTCACCGGATCTGGTGTCAATTTAAAGAAGTAGTCCAGTTACACATTTGTGGGCTTATAACTTGGCTTCTGAATGTCCTAGAGAGATCAGGTTTGTTTTAGTGTACTCCAATCAACAGCCCCTACAACCACAAAAAGGAATGGAGTCATTAGCACTTATGGTTTGTAAATGGCACCCAGAATTATGTTGCACGAAGCACAATTTCACATCATTCTGGGTTCATTTGTGTGAAAACAAGGTCCAATCAGGCTGAAACATTACAAGAAGGTAGAATCTATTGAGTTGTAAGTGATCTGAACGTTTCATGATGATAGCACTTTCCTAAGGGGGTCAAACCATGTCCCAAAGGTCACC
Organism: Nothobranchius furzeri; assembly: GCF_043380555.1. Taxonomy (NCBI): domain Eukaryota; kingdom Metazoa; phylum Chordata; class Actinopteri; order Cyprinodontiformes; family Nothobranchiidae; genus Nothobranchius; species Nothobranchius furzeri. Next base: position 32,115,828 of record NC_091745.1, read on the forward strand.
GGATCTGGTGTCAATTCAAAGAAGGAGATCAGGTTTGTTTTAGTGTACTCCAATCAACAGCCCCTATTACCCCAAAAAGGAATGGAGTCATTAGCACTTATGGTTTTTAAATGGCACCCAGAAATATGTTGCACGAAGCACAATTTCACATCATTCTGGGTTCATTTGTGTGAAAACAAGGTCCAATCAGGCTGAAATGTTACAAGAAGGTAGAATCTATTGAGTTGTAAGTGATCTGAACGTTTCATGATGATCGCACATTCCTATAGGGGGTCAAACCATGTCCCAAAGGTCACCGGGCCTGGTGTCACTTTAAAGAAGTAGTCCAGTTACACCTTTGTGGGCTTATAACTTTGTTTCTGAATGTCCTAGAGAGGTCAGGTTTGTTTTAGTGTACTCCAATCAACAGCCCCTACAACCACAAAAAGGAATGGAGTCATTAGCACTTATGGTTTGTAAATGGCACCCAGAATTATGTTGCACGAAGCACAATTTCACATCATTCTGGGTCCATTTGTGTGAAAACAAGGTCCAATCAGGCTGAAACGTTACAAGAAGGTAGATTCAATTGAGTTGTAAGTGATCTGAACGTTTCATGATGATCGCACATTCCTATAGGGGGTCACACCATGTCCCAAAGGTCACAGGGCCTGGTGTCACTTTAAAGAAGTAGTCCAGTTACACCTTTGTGGGCTTATAACTTGGCTTCTGAATATCCTAGAGAGGTCAGGTTTGTTTTAGAGTACTCCAATTAACAGCCCCCATTACCCCAAAAAGGAATGGAGTCATTAGCACTTATGGTTTTTAAATGGCACCCAGAATTATGTTGCACGAAGCACAATTTCACATCATTCTGGGTTCATTTGTGTGAAAACAAGGTCCAATCAGGCTGAAACGTTACAGGAAAGTAGAATCTATTGAGTTGTAAGTGATCTGAACGTTTCATGATGATCGCACATTCCTATAGGGGGTCAAACCATGTCCCAAAGGTCACCGGATCTGGTGTCAATTTAAAGAAGTAGTCCCGTTACACCTTTGTGGGCTTATAACTTGGCTTCTGAATGTCCTAGAGAGGTCAGGTTGTTTTTAGTGTACTCCAATCAACAGCCCCTACAACCACAAAAAGGAATGGAGTCATTAGCACTTATGGTTTGTAAATGGCACCCAGAATTATGTTGCACGAAGCACAATTTCACATCATTCTGGGTCCATTTGTGTGAAAACAAGGTCCAATCAGGCTGAAACGTTACAAGAAGGTAGAATCTATTGAGTTTTAAGTGATCTGAACGTTTCATGATGATCGCACATTCCTATAGGGGGTCAAACCATGTCCCAAAGGTCACCGGGCCTGGTGTCACTTTAAAGAAGTAGTCCAGTTACACCTTTGTGGGCTTATAACTTGGCTTCTGAATGTCCTAGAGAGGTCAGGTTTGTTTTAGTGTACTCATATCAACAGCCCCTACTACCACAAAAAGGAATGGAGTCATTAGCACTTATGGTTTTTAAATGGCACCCAGAATTATGTTGCACGAAGCACAATTTCACATCATTCTGGGTTCATTTGTGTGAAAACAAGGTCCAATCAGGCTGAAACGTTACAGGAAGGTAGAATCTATTGAGTTGTAAGTGATCTGAACGTTTCATGATGATAGCACTTTCCTAAGGGGGTCAAACCATGTCCCAAAGGTCACCGGATCTGGTGTCAATTTAAAGAAGTAGTCCAGTTACACATTTGTGGGCTTATAACTTGGCTTCTGAATGTCCTAGAGAGATCAGGTTTGTTTTAGTGTACTCCAATCAACAGCCCCTACAACCACAAAAAGGAATGGAGTCATTAGCACTTATGGTTTGTAAATGGCACCCAGAATTATGTTGCACGAAGCACAATTTCACATCATTCTGGGTCCATTTGTGTGAAAACAAGGTCCAATCAGGCTGAAACGTTACAAGAAGGTAGAATCTATTGAGTTTTAAGTGATCTGAACGTTTCATGATGATCGCACATTCCTATAGGGGGTCAAACCATGTCCCAAAGGTCACCGGGCCTGGTGTCACTTTAAAGAAGTAGTCCAGTTACACCTTTGTGGGCTTATAACTTGGCTTCTGAATGTCCTAGAGAGGTCAGGTTTGTTTTAGTGTACTCCAATCAACAGCCCCTACAACCACAAAAAGGAATGGAGTCATTAGCACTTATGGTTTGTAAATGGCACCCAGAATTATGTTGCACGACGCACAATTTCACATCATTCTGGGTCCATTTGTGTGAAAACAAGGTCCAATCAGGCTGAAACGTTACAAGAAGGTAGAATCTATTGAGTTGTAAGTGATCTGAACGTTTCATGATGATAGCACTTTCCTAAGGGGGTCAAACCATGTCCCAAAGGTCACCGGATCTGGTGTCAATTTAAAGAAGTAGTCCAGTTACACATTTGTGGGCTTATAACTTGGCTTCTGAATGTCCTAGAGAGATCAGGTTTGTTTTAGAGTACTCCAATCAACAGCCCCTACAACCACAAAAAGGAATGGAGTCATTAGCACTTATGGTTTGTAAATGGCACCCAGAATTATGTTGCACGAAGCACAATTTCACATCATTTTGGGTCCATTTGTGTGAAAACAAGGTCCATTCAGGCTGAAACGTTACAAGAAGGTAGAATCTATTGAGTTGTAAGTGATCTGAACGTTTCATGATGATAGCACTTTCCTAAGGGGGTCAAACCATGTCCCAAAGGTCACCGGATCTGGTGTCAATTTAAAGAAGTAGTCCAGTTACACATTTGTGGGCTTATAACTTGGCTTCTGAATGTCCTAGAGAGATCAGGTTTGTTTTAGTGTACTCCAATCAACAGCCCCTACAACCACAAAAAGGAATGGAGTCATTAGCACTTATGGCTTGTAAATGGCACCCAGAATTATGTTGCACGAAGCACAATTTCACATCATTCTGGGTTCATTTGTGTGAAAACAAGGTCCAATCAGGCTGAAACATTACATGAAGGTAGAATCTATTGAGTTGTAAGTGATCTGAACGTTTCATGATGATAGCACTTTCCTAAGGGGGTCAAACCATGTCCCAAATGTCACCGGATCTGGTGTCAATTCAAAGAAGTAGTCCAGTTACACCTTTGTGGGCTTATAACTTGGCTTCTGAATGTCCTAGAGAGATCAGGTTTGTTTTAGTGTACTCCAATCAACAGCCCCTATTACCCCAAAAAGGAATGGAGTCATTAGCACTTATGGTTTTTAAATGGCACCCAGAAATATGTTGCACGAAGCACAATTTCACATCATTCTGGGTTCATTTGTGTGAAAACAAGGTCCAATCAGGCTGAAACGTTACAAGAAGGTAGAATCTATTGAGTTGTAAGTGATCTGAACGTTTCATGATGATCGCACATTCCTAAGGGGGTCAAACCATGTGCCAAAGGTCACCGGGCCTGGTGTCACTTTAAAGAAGTAGTCCAGTTACACCTTTGTGGGCTTATAACTTGGTTTCTGAATGTCCTAGAGAGGTCAGGTTTGTTTTAGTGTACTCCAATCAACAGCCCCTACAACCACAAAAAGGAATGGAGTCATTAGCACTTATGGTTTGTAAATGGCACCCAGAATTATGTTGCACGAAGCACAATTTCACATCATTCTGGGTCCATTTGTGTGAAAACAAGGTCCAATCAGGCTGAAACGTTACAAGAAGGTAGATTCAATTGAGTTGTAAGTGATCTGAACGTTTCATGATGATCGCACATTCCTATAGGGGGTCACACCATGTCCCAAAGGTCACCGGGCCTGGTGTCACTTTAAAGAAGTAGTCCAGTTACACCTTTGTGGGCTTATAACTTGGCTTCTGAATATCCTAGAGAGGTCAGGTTTGTTTTAGAGTACTCCAATTAACAGCCCCCATTACCCCAAAAAGGAATGGAGTCATTAGCACTTATGGTTTTTAAATGGCACCCAGAATTATGTTGCACGAAGCACAATTTCACATCATTCTGGGTTCATTTGTGTGAAAACAAGGTCCAATCAGGCTGAAACATTACAGGAAGGTAGAATCTATTGAGTTGTAAGTGATCTGAACGTTTCATGATGATCGCACATTCCTATAGGGGGTCAAACCATGTCCCAAAGGTCACCGGATCTGGTGTCAATTTAAAGAAGTAGTCCAGTTACACCTTTGTGGGCTTATAACTTGGCTTCTGAATGTCCTAGAGAGGTCAGGTTGTCTTTAGTGTACTCCAATCAACAGCCCCTACAACCACAAAAAGGAATGGAGTCATTAGCACTTATGGTTTGTAAATGGCAACCAGAATTATGTTGCACGAAGCACAATTTCACATCATTCTGGGTCCATTTGTGTGAAAACAAGGTCCAATCAGGCTGAAACGTTACAAGAAGGTAGAATCTATTGAGTTTTAAGTGATCTGAACGTTTCATGATGATCGCACATTCCTATAGGGGGTCAAACCATGTCCCAAAGGTCACCGGGCCTGGTGTCACTTTAAAGAAGTAGTCCAGTTACACCTTTGTGGGCTTATAACTTGGCTTCTGAATGTCCTAGAGAGGTCAGGTTTGTTTTAGTGTACTCATATCAACAGCCCCTACTACCACAAAAAGGAATGGAGTCATTAGCACTTATGGTTTTTAAATGGCACCCAGAATTATGTTGCACGAAGCACAATTTCACATCATTCTGGGTCCATTTGTGTGAAAACAAGGTCCAATCAGTCTGAAACGTTACAAGAAGGTAGAATCTATTGAGTTTTAAGTGATCTGAACGTTTCATGATGATCGCACACTCCTATAGGGGGTCAAACCATGTCCCAAAGGTCACCGGGCCTGGTGTCACTTAAAAGAAGTAGTCCAGTTACACCTTTGTGGGCTTATAACTTGGCTTCTGAATGTCCTAGAGAGGTCAGGTTTGTTTTAGTGTACTCCAATCAACAGCCCCTACTACCACAAAAAGGAATGGAGTCATTAGCACTTATGGTTTGTAAATGGCACCCAGAATTATGTTGCACGAAGCACAATTTCAAATCATTCTGGGTCCATTTGTGTGAAAACAAGGTCCAATCAGGCTGAAACGTTACAAGAAGGTAGAATCTATTGAGTTGTAAGTGATCTGAACGTTTCATGATGATCGCACATTCCTATAGGGGGTCAAACCATGTCCCAAAGGTCACCGGGCCTGGTGTCACTTTAAAGAAGTAGTCCAGTTACACCTTTGTGGGCTTATAACTTGTCTTCTGAATATCCTAGAGAGGTCAGGTTTGTTTTAGAGTACTCCAATTAACAGCACCCATTACCCCAAAAAGGAATGGAGTCATTAGCACTTATGGTTTTTAAATGGCATCCAGAATTACGTTGCACGAAGCACAATTTCACATCATTCTGGGTTCATTTGTGTGAAAACAATGTCCAATAAGGCTGAAACGTTACAGGGAGGTAGAATCTATTGAGTTGTAAGTGATCTGAACGTTTCATGATGATAGCACTTTCCTAAGGGGGTCAAACCATGTCCCAAAGGTCACCGGATCTGGTGTCTACTTAAAGAAGTAGTCCAGTTTCACCTTTGTGGGCTTATAACTTGGCTTCTGAATTTCCTAGAGAGGTCAGGTTTGTTTTAGTGTACTCCAATCAACAGCCCCTACAACCACAAAAAGGAATGGAGTCATTAGCACTTATGGTTTGTAAATGGCACCCAGAATTATGTTGCACGAAGCACAATTTCACATCATTCTGGGTCCATTTGTGTGAAAACAAGGTCCAATCAGACTGAAACGTTACGAGAAGGTAGAATATATTGAGTTGTAAGTGATCTGAACGTTTCATGATGATCGCACATTCCTATAGGGGTCAAACCATGTCCCAAAGGTCACCGGGCCTGGTGTCACTTTAAAGAAGTAGTCCAGGTACACCTTTGTGGGCTTATAACTTGGCTTCTGAATGTCCAAGAGAGGTCAGGTTTGTTTTAGTGTACTCCAATCAACAGCCCCTACAACCACAAAAAGGAATGGAGTCATTAGCACTTATGGTTTGTAAATGGCACCCAGAATTATGTTGCACGAAGCACAATTTCACATCATTCTGGGTCCATTTGTGTGAAAACAAGGTCCAATCAGGCTGAAACGTTACAAGAAGGTAGAATCTATTGAGTTGTAAGTGATCTGAACGTTTCATGATGATCGCACATTCCTATAGGGGGTCAAACCATGTCCCAAAGGTCACCGGGTCTGGTGTCACTTTAAAGAAGTAGTCCAGTTACACCTTTGTGGGCTTATAACTTGGCTTCTGAATATCCTAGAGAGGTCAGGTTTGTTTTAGAGTACTCCAATTAACAGCACCCATTACCCCAAAAAGGAATGGAGTCATTAGCACTTATGGTTTTTAAATGGCACCCAGAATTATGCTGCACGAAGCACAATTTCACATCATTCTGGGTTCATTTGTGTGAAAACAAGGTCCAATCAGGCTGAAACATTACAGGGAGGTAGAATCTATTGAGTTGTAAGTGATCTGAACGTTTCATGATGATTGCACTTTCCTAAGGGGGTCAAACCATGTCCCAGAGGTCACCGGATCTGGTGTCAATTTAAAGAAGTAGTCCAGTTACACCTTTGTGGGCTTATAACTTGGCTTCTGAATATCCTAGAGAGGTCAGGTTTGTTTTAGTGTACTCCAATCAACAGCCCCTACAATCACAAAAAGGAATGGAGTCATTAGCACTTATGGTTTGTAAATGGCACCCAGAATTATGTTGCACGAAGCACAATTTCACATCATTCTGGCTCCATTTGTGTAAAAACAAGGTCCAATCAGGCTGAAACGTTACAAGAAGGTAGAATCTATTGAGTTGTAAGTGATCTGAACGTTTCATGATGATCGCACATTCCTATAGGGGGTCAAACCATGTCCCAAAGGTCACCGGGCCTGGAGTCACTTTAAAGAAGTAGTCCAGTTACACCTTTGTGGGCTTATAACTTGGCTTCTGAATGTCCTAGAGAGGTCAGGTTTGTTTTAGTGTACTCCAATCAACAGCCCCTACAACCACAAAAAGGAATGGAGTCATTAGTACTTATGGTTTGTAAATGGCGCCCAGAATTATGTTGCACGAAGCACAATTTCACATCATTCTGGGTCTATTTGTGTGAAAACAAGGTCCAATCAGGCTGAAACTTTACAAGAAGGTAGAATCTATTGAGTTGTAAGTGATCTGAACGTTTCATGATGATCGCACATTCCTATAGGGGGTCAAACCATGTCCCAAAGGTCACCGGGTCTGGTGTCACTTTAAAGAAGTAGTCCAGTTACACCTTTGTGGGCTTATAACTTGGCTTCTGAATATCCTAGAGAGGTCAGGTTTGTTTTAGAGTACTCCAATTAACAGCACCCATTACCCCAAAAAGGAATGGAGTCATTAGCACTTATGGTTTTTAAATGGCACCCAGAATTATGTTGCACGACGCACAATTTCACATCATTCTGGGTTCATTTGTGTGAAAACAAGGTCCAATCAGGCTGAAACGTTACAAGAAGGTAGAATCTATTGAGTTGTAAGTGATCTGAAAGTTTCATGATGATAGCACTTTCCTAAGGGGGACAAACCATGTCCCAAAGGTCACCGGATCTGGTGTCAATTTAAAGAAGTAGTCCAGTTACACATTTGTGGGCTTATAACTTGGCTTCTGAATGTCCTAGAGAGATCAGGTTTGTTTTAGTGTACTCCAATCAACAGCCCCTTTTACCCCAAAAAGGAATGGAGTCATTAGCACTTATGGTTTTTAAATGGCACCCAGAAATATGTTGCACGAGGCACAATTTCACATCATTCTGGGTTCATTTGTGTGAAAACAAGGTCCAATCAGGCTGAAACGTTACAAGAAGGTAGAATCTATTGAGTTGTAAGTGATCTGAACGTTTCATGATGATCGCACATTCCTATAGGGGGTCAAACCATGTCCCAAAGGTCACCGGGCCTGGTGTCACTTTAAAGAAGTAGTCCAGTTACACCTTTGTGGGCTTATAACTTGGCTTCTGAATATCCTAGAGAGGTCAGGTTTGTTTTAGAGTACTCCAATTAACAGCCCCCATTACCCCAAAAAGGAATGGAGTCATTAGCACTTATGGTTTTTAAATGGCACCCAGAAATATGTTGCACGAGGCACAATTTCACATCATTCTGGGTTCATTTGTGTGAAAACAAGGTCCAATCAGGCTGAAACGTTACAAGAAGGTAGAATCTATTGAGTTGTAAGTGATCTGAACGTTTCATGATGATCGCACATTCCTATAGGGGGTCAAACCATGTCCCAAAGGTCACCGGGCCTGGTGTCACTTTAAAGAAGTAGTCCAGTTACACCTTTGTGGGGTAATAACTTGGCTTCTGAATGTCCTAGAGAGATCAGGTTTGTTTTAGTGTACTCCAATCAACAGCCCCTACAACCACAAAAATGAATGGAGTCATTAGCACTTATGGTTTGTAAATGGCACCCAGAATTATGTTGCATGAAGCACAATTTCACATCATTCTGGGTTCATTTGTGTGAAAACAAGGTCCAATCAGGCTGAAACATTACAGGAAGGTAGAATCTATTGAGTTGTAAGTGATCTGAACGTTTCATGATGATAGCACTTTCCTAAGGGGGTCAAACCATGTCCCAAAGGTCACCGGATCTGGTGTCAATTTAAAGAAGTAGTCCAGTTACACATTTGTGGGCTTATAACTTGGCTTCTGAATGTCCTAGAGAGATCAGGTTTGTTTTATTGTACTCCAATCAACAGCCCCTATTACCCCAAAAAGGAATGGAGTCATTAGCACTTATGGTTTTTAAATGGCACCCAGAAATATGTTGCACGAAGCACAATTTCACATCATTCTGGGTTAATTTGTGTGAAAACAAGGAACAATCAGGCTGAAACGTTACAGGATGGTAGAATCTATTGAGTTGTAAGTGATCTGAACGTTTCATGATGATAGCACTTTCCTAAGGGGGTCAAACCATGTCCCAAATGTCACCGGATCTGGTGTCAATTCAAAGAAGTAGTCCAGTTACACCTTTGTGGGCTTATAACTTGGCTTCTGAATGTCCTAGAGAGATCAGGTTTGTTTTAGTGTACTCCAATCAACAGCCCCTATTACCCCAAAAAGGAATGGAGTCATTAGCACTTATGGTTTTTAAATGGCACCCAGAAATATGTTGCACGAAGCACAATTTCACATCATTCTGGGTTCATTTGTGTGAAAACAAGGTCCAATCAGGCTGAAACGTTACAAGAGGGTAGAATCTATTGAGTTGTAAGTGATCTGAACGTTTCATGATGATCGCACATTCCTATAGGGGGTCAAACCATGTGCCAAAGGTCACCGGGCCTGGTGTCACTTTAAAGAAGTAGTCCAGTTACACCTTTGTGGGCTTATAACTTGGTTTCTGAATGTCCTAGAGAGGTCAGGTTTGTTTTAGTGTACTCCAATCAACAGCCCCTACAACCACAAAAAGGAATGGAGTCATTAGCACTTATGGTTTGTAAATGGCACCCAGAATTATGTTGCACGAAGCACAATTTCACATCATTCTGGGTCCATTTGTGTGAAAACAAGGTCCAATCAGGCTGAAACGTTACAAGAAGGTAGATTCAATTGAGTTGTAAGTGATCTGAACGTTTCATGATGATCGCACATTCCTATAGGGGGTCACACCATGTCCCAAAGGTCACCGGGCCTGGTGTCACTTTAAAGAAGTAGTCCAGTTACACCTTTGTGGGCTTATAACTTGGCTTCTGAATATCCTAGAGAGGTCAGGTTTGTTTTAGAGTACTCCAATTAACAGCCCCCATTACCCCAAAAAGGAATGGAGTCATTAGCACTTATGGTTTTTAAATGGCACCCAGAATTATGTTGCACGAAGCACAATTTCACATCATTCTGGGTTCATTTGTGTGAAAACAAGGTCCAATCAGGCTGAAACATTACAGGAAGGTAGAATCTATTGAGTTGTAAGTGATCTGAACGTTTCATGATGATCGCACATTCCTATAGGGGGTCAAACCATGTCCCAAAGGTCACCGGATCTGGTGTCAATTTAAAGAAGTAGTCCAGTTACACCTTTGTGGGCTTATAACTTGGCTTCTGAATGTCCTAGAGAGGTCAGGTTGTTTTTAGTGTACTCCAATCAACAGCCCCTACAACCACAAAAAGGAATGGAGTCATTAGCACTTATGGTTTGTAAATGGCAACCAGAATTATGTTGCACGAAGCACAATTTCACATCATTCTGGGTCCATTTGTGTGAAAACAAGGTCCAATCAGGCTGAAACGTTACAAGAAGGTAGAATCTATTGAGTTTTAAGTGATCTGAACGTTTCATGATGATCGCACATTCCTATAGGGGGTCAAACCATGTCCCAAAGGTCACCGGGCCTGGTGTCACTTTAAAGAAGTAGTCCAGTTACACCTTTGTGGGCTTATAACTTGGCTTCTGAATGTCCTAGAGAGGTCAGGTTTGTTTTAGTGTACTCATATCAACAGCCCCTACTACCACAAAAAGGAATGGAGTCATTAGCACTTATGGTTTTTAAATGGCACCCAGAATTATGTTGCACGAAGCACAATTTCACATCATTCTGGGTTCATCTGTGTGAAAACAAGGTCCAATCAGGCTGAAACGTTACAGGAAGGTAGAATCTATTGAGTTGTAAGTGATCTGAACGTTTCATGATGATAGCACTTTCCTAAGGGGGTCAAACCATGTCCCAAAGGTCACCGGATCTGGTGTCAATTTAAAGAAGTAGTCCAGTTACACCTTTGTGGGCTTATAACTTGGCTTCTGAATGTCCTAGAGAGGTCAGGTTGTTTTTAGTGTACTCCAATCAACAGCCCCTACAACCACAAAAAGGAATTGAGTCATTAGCACTTATGGTTTGTAAATGGCACCCAGAATTATGTTGCACGAAGCACAATTTCACATCATTCTGGGTCCATTTGTGTGAAAACAAGGTCCAATCAGTCTGAAACGTTACAAGAAGGTAGAATCTATTGAGTTTTAAGTGATCTGAACGTTTCATGATGATCGCACACTCCTATAGGGGGTCAAACCATGTCCCAAAGGTCACCGGGCCTGGTGTCACTTTAAAGAAGTAGTCCAGTTACACCTTTGTGGGCTTATAACTTGGCTTCTGAATGTCCTAGAGAGGTCAGGTTTGTTTTAGTGTACTCCAATCAACAGCCCCTACTACCACAAAAAGGAATGGAGTCATTAGCACTTATGGTTTGTAAATGGCACCCAGAATTATGTTGCACGAAGCACAATTTCAAATCATTCTGGGTCCATTTGTGTGAAAACAAGGTCCAATCAGGCTGAAACGTTACAAGAAGGTAGAATCTATTGAGTTGTAAGTGATCTGAACGTTTCATGATGATCGCACATTCCTATAGGGGGTCAAACCATGTCCCAAAGGTCACCGGGCCTGGTGTCACTTTAAAGAAGTAGTCCAGTTACACCTTTGTGGGCTTATAACTTGTCTTCTGAATATCCTAGAGAGGTCAGGTTTGTTTTAGAGTACTCCAATTAACAGCACCCATTACCCCAAAAAGGAATGGAGTCATTAGCACTTATGGTTTTTAAATGGCATCCAGAATTACGTTGCACGAAGCACAATTTCACATCATTCTGGGTTCATTTGTGTGAAAACAAGGTCCAATCAGGCTGAAACATTACATGAAGGTAGAATCTATTGAGTTGTAAGTGATCTGAACGTTTCATGATGATAGCACTTTCCTAAGGGGGTCAAACCATGTCCCAAATGTCACCGGATCTGGTGTCAATTCAAAGAAGTAGTCCAGTTACACCTTTGTGGGCTTATAACTTGGCTTCTGAATGTCCTAGAGAGATCAGGTTTGTTTTAGTGTACTCCAATCAACAGCCCCTATTACCCCAAAAAGGAATGGAGTCATTAGCACTTATGGTTTTTAAATGGCACCCAGAAATATGTTGCACGAAGCACAATTTCACATCATTCTGGGTTCATTTGTGTGAAAACAAGGTCCAATCAGGCTGAAACGTTACAAGAAGGTAGAATCTATTGAGTTGTAAGTGATCTGAACGTTTCATGATGATCGCACATTCCTATAGGGGGTCAAACCATGTGCCAAAGGTCACCGGGCCTGGTGTCACTTTAAAGAAGTAGTCCAGTTACACCTTTGTGGGCTTATAACTTGGTTTCTGAATGTCCTAGAGAGGTCAGGTTTGTTTTAGTGTACTCCAATCAACAGCCCCTACAACCACAAAAAGGAATGGAGTCATTAGCACTTATGGTTTGTAAATGGCACCCAGAATTATGTTGCACGAAGCACAATTTCACATCATTCTGGGTCCATTTGTGTGAAAACAAGGTCCAATCAGGCTGAAACGTTACAAGAAGGTAGATTCAATTGAGTTGTAAGTGATCTGAACGTTTCATGATGATCGCACATTCCTATAGGGGGTCACACCATGTCCCAAAGGTCACCGGGCCTGGTGTCACTTTAAAGAAGTAGTCCAGTTACACCTTTGTGGGCTTATAACTTGGCTTCTGAATATCCTAGAGAGGTCAGGTTTGTTTTAGAGTACTCCAATTAACAGCCCCCATTACCCCAAAAAGGAATGGAGTCATTAGCACTTATGGTTTTTAAATGGCACCCAGAATTATGTTGCACGAAGCACAATTTCACATCATTCTGGGTTCATTTGTGTGAAAACAAGGTCCAATCAGGCTGAAACATTACAGGAAGGTAGAATCTATTGAGTTGTAAGTGATCTGAACGTTTCATGATGATCGCACATTCCTATAGGGGGTCAAACCATGTCCCAAAGGTCACCGGATCTGGTGTCAATTTAAAGAAGTAGTCCAGTTACACCTTTGTGGGCTTATAACTTGGCTTCTGAATGTCCTAGAGAGGTCAGGTTGTTTTTAGTGTACTCCAATCAACAGCCCCTACAATCACAAAAAGGAATGGAGTCATTAGCACTTATGGTTTGTAAATGGCACCCAGAATTATGTTGCACGAAGCACAATTTCACATCATTCTGGCTCCATTTGTGTAAAAACAAGGTCCAATCAGGCTGAAACGTTACAAGAAGGTAGAATCTATTGAGTTGTAAGTGATCTGAACGTTTCATGATGATCGCACATTCCTATAGGGGGTCAAACCATGTCCCAAAGGTCACCGGGCCTGGAGTCACTTTAAAGAAGTAGTCCAGTTACACCTTTGTGGGCTTATAACTTGGCTTCTGAATGTCCTAGAGAGGTCAGGTTTGTTTTAGTGTACTCCAATCAACAGCCCCTACAACCACAAAAAGGAATGGAGTCATTAGTACTTATGGTTTGTAAATGGCACCCAGAATTATGTTGCACGAAGCACAATTTCACATCATTCTGGGTCTATTTGTGTGAAAACAAGGTCCAATCAGGCTGAAACTTTACAAGAAGGTAGAATCTATTGAGTTGTAAGTGATCTGAACGTTTCATGATGATCGCACATTCCTATAGGGGGTCAAACCATGTCCCAAAGGTCACCGGGTCTGGTGTCACTTTAAAGAAGTAGTCCAGTTACACCTTTGTGGGCTTATAACTTGGCTTCTGAATATCCTAGAGAGGTCAGGTTTGTTTTAGAGTACTCCAATTAACAGCACCCATTACCCCAAAAAGGAATGGAGTCATTAGCACTTATGGTTTTTAAATGGCACCCAGAATTATGTTGCACGAAGCACAATTTCACATCATTCTGGGTTCATTTGTGTGAAAACAAGGTCCAATCAGGCTGAAACGTTACAAGAAGGTAGAATCTATTGAGTTGTAAGTGATCTGAAAGTTTCATGATGATAGCACTTTCCTAAGGGGGACAAACCATGTGCCAAAGGTCACCGGATCTGGTGTCAATTTAAAGAAGTAGTCCAGTTACACATTTGTGGGCTTATAACTTGGCTTCTGAATGTCCTAGAGAGATCAGGTTTGTTTTAGTGTACTCCAATCAACAGCCCCTTTTACCCCAAAAAGGAATGGAGTCATTAGCACTTATGGTTTTTAAATGGCACCCAGAAATATGTTGCACGAGGCACAATTTCACATCATTCTGGGTTCATTTGTGTGAAAACAAGGTCCAATCAGGCTGAAACGTTACAAGAAGGTAGAATCTATTGAGTTGTAAGTGATCTGAACGTTTCATGATGATCGCACATTCCTATAGGGGGTCAAACCATGTCCCAAAGGTCACCGGGCCTGGTGTCACTTTAAAGAAGTAGTCCAGTTACACCTTTGTGGGCTTATAACTTGGCTTCTGAATATCCTAGAGAGGTCAGGTTTGTTTTAGAGTACTCCAATTAACAGCCCCCATTACCCCAAAAAGGAATGGAGTCATTAGCACTTATGGTTTTTAAATGGCACCCAGAATTATGTTGCACGAAGCACAATTTCACATCATTCTGGGTTCATTTGTGTGAAAACAAGGTCCAATCAGGCTGAAACGTTACAGGAAGGTAGAATCTATTGAGTTGTAAGTGATCTGAACGTTTCATGATGATAGCACTTTCCTAAGGGGGTCAAACCATGTCCCAAAGGTCACCGGATCTGGTGTCAATTTAAAGAAGTAGTCCAGTTACACCTTTGTGGGCTTATAACTTGGCTTCTGAATGTCCTAGAGAGGTCAGGTTGTTTTTAGTGTACTCCAATCAACAGCCCCTACAACCACAAAAAGGAATGGAGTCATTAGCACTTATGGTTTGTAAATGGCACCCAGAATTATGTTGCACGAAGCACAATTTCACATCCTTCTGGGTCCATTTGTGTGAAAACAAGGTCCAATCAGGCTGAAACGTTACAAGAAGGTAGAATCTATTGAGTTGTAAGTGATCTGAACGTTTCATGATGATCGCACATTCCTATAGAGGGTCACACCATGTCCCAAAGGTCACCGGGACTGGTATCAATTTAAAGAAGTAGTACAGTTACACCTTTGTGGGGTAATAACTTGGCTTCTGAATGTCCTAGAGAGATCAGGTTTGTTTTAGTGTACTCCAATCAACAGCCCCTACAACCACAAAAATGAATGGAGTCATTATCACTTATGGTTTGTAAATGGCACCCAGAATTATGTTGCATGAAGCACAATTTCACATCATTCTGGGTTCATTTGTGTGAAAACAAGGTCCAATCAGGCTGAAACATTACAGGAAGGTAGAATCTATTGAGTTGTAAGTGATCTGAACGTTTCATGATGATAGCACTTTCCTAAGGGGGTCAAACCATGTCCCAAAGGTCACCGGATCTGGTGTCAATTTAAAGAAGTAGTCCAGTTACACATTTTTGGGCTTATAACTTGGCTTCTGAATGTCCTAGAGAGATCAGGTTTGTTTTATTGTACTCCAATCAACAGCCCCTATTACCCCAAAAAGGAATGGAGTCATTAGCACTTATGGTTTTTAAATGGCACCCAGAAATATGTTGCACGAAGCACAATTTCACATCATTCTGGGTTAATTTGTGTGAAAACAAGGAACAATCAGGCTGAAACGTTACAGGATGGTAGAATCTATTGAGTTGTAAGTGATCTGAACGTTTCATGATGATAGCACTTTCCTAAGGGGGTCAAACCATGTCCCAAATGTCACCGGATCTGGTGTCAATTCAAAGAAGTAGTCCAGTTACACCTTTGTGGGCTTATAACTTGGCTTCTGAATGTCCTAGAGAGATCAGGTTTGTTTTAGTGTACTCCAATCAACAGCCCCTATTACCCCAAAAAGGAATGGAGTCATTAGCACTTATGGTTTTTAAATGGCACCCAGAAATATGTTGCACGAAGCACAATTTCACATCATTCTGGGTTCATTTGTGTGAAAACAAGGTCCAATCAGGCTGAAACGTTACAAGAGGGTAGAATCTATTGAGTTGTAAGTGATCTGAACGTTTCATGATGATCGCACATTCCTATAGGGGGTCAAACCATGTGCCAAAGGTCACCGGGCCTGGTGTCACTTTAAAGAAGTAGTCCAGTTACACCTTTGTGGGCTTATAACTTGGTTTCTGAATGTCCTAGAGAGGTCAGGTTTGTTTTAGTGTACTCCAATCAACAGCCCCTACAACCACAAAAAGGAATGGAGTCATTAGCACTTATGGTTTGTAAATGGCAACCAGAATTATGTTGCACGAAGCACAATTTCACATCATTCTGGGTCCATTTGTGTGAAAACAAGGTCCAATCAGGCTGAAACGTTAAAAGAAGGTAGAATCTATTGAGTTTTAAGTGATCTGAACGTTTCATGATGATCGCACATTCCTATAGGGGGTCAAACCATGTCTCCCAAAGGTCACCGGGCCTGGTGTCACTTTAAAGAAGTAGTCCAGTTACACCTTTGTGGGCTTATAACTTGGCTTCTGAATGTCCTAGAGAGGTCAGGTTTGTTTTAGTGTACTCATATCAACAGCCCCTACTACCACAAAAAGGAATGGAGTCATTAGCACTTATGGTTTTTAAATGGCACCCAGAATTATGTTGCACGAAGCACAATTTCACATCATTCTGGGTTCATCTGTGTGAAAACAAGGTCCAATCAGGCTGAAACGTTACAGGAAGGTAGAATCTATTGAGTTGTAAGTGATCTGAACGTTTCATGATGATAGCACTTTCCTAAGGGGGTCAAACCATGTCCCAAAGGTCACCGGATCTGGTGTCAATTTAAAGAAGTAGTCCAGTTACACCTTTGTGGGCTTATAACTTGGCTTCTGAATGTCCTAGAGAGGTCAGGTTGTTTTTAGTGTACTCCAATCAACAGCCCCTACAACCACAAAAAGGAATTGAGTCATTAGCACTTATGGTTTGTAAATGGCACCCAGAATTATGTTGCACGAAGCACAATTTCACATCATTCTGGGTCCATTTGTGTGAAAACAAGGTCCAATCAGTCTGAAACGTTACAAGAAGGTAGAATCTATTGAGTTTTAAGTGATCTGAACGTTTCATGATGATCGCACACTCCTATAGGGGGTCAAACCATGTCCCAAAGGTCACCGGGCCTGGTGTCACTTTAAAGAAGTAGTCCAGTTACACCTTTGTGGGCTTATAACTTGGCTTCTGAATGTCCTAGAGAGGTCAGGTTTGTTTTAGTGTACTCCAATCAACAGCCCCTACTACCACAAAAAGGAATGGAGTCATTAGCACTTATGGTTTGTAAATGGCACCCAGAATTATGTTGCACGAAGCACAATTTCAAATCATTCTGGGTCCATTTGTGTGAAAACAAGGTCCAATCAGGCTGAAACGTTACAAGAAGGTAGAATCTATTGAGTTGTAAGTGATCTGAACGTTTCATGATGATCGCACATTCCTATAGGGGGTCAAACCATGTCCCAAAGGTCACCGGGCCTGGTGTCACTTTAAAGAAGTAGTCCAGTTACACCTTTGTGGGCTTATAACTTGTCTTCTGAATATCCTAGAGAGGTCAGGTTTGTTTTAGAGTACTCCAATTAACAGCACCCATTACCCCAAAAAGGAATGGAGTCATTAGCACTTATGGTTTTTAAATGGCATCCAGAATTACGTTGCACGAAGCACAATTTCACATCATTCTGGGTTCATTTGTGTGAAAACAAGGTCCAATCAGGCTGAAACATTACATGAAGGTAGAATCTATTGAGTTGTAAGTGATCTGAACGTTTCATGATGATAGCACTTTCCTAAGGGGGTCAAACCATGTCCCAAATGTCACCGGATCTGGTGTCAATTCAAAGAAGTAGTCCAGTTACACCTTTGTGGGCTTATAACTTGGCTTCTGAATGTCCTAGAGAGATCAGGTTTGTTTTAGTGTACTCCAATCAACAGCCCTATTACCCCAAAAAGGAATGGAGTCATTAGCACTTATGGTTTTTAAATGGCACCCAGAATTATGTTGCACGAAGCACAATTTCACATCCTTCTGGGTCCATTTGTGTGAAAACAAGGTCCAATCAGGCTGAAACGTTACAAGAAGGTAGATTCAATTGAGTTGTAAGTGATCTGAACGTTTCATGATGATCGCACATTCCTATAGGGGGTCACACCATGTCCCAAAGGTCACCGGGCCTGGTGTCACTTTAAAGAAGTAGTCCAGTTACACCTTTGTGGGCTTATAACTTGGCTTCTGAATATCCTAGAGAGGTCAGGTTTGTTTTAGAGTACTCCAATTAACAGCCCCCATTACCCCAAAAAGGAATGGAGTCATTAGCACTTATGGTTTTTAAATGGCACCCAGAATTATGTTGCACGAAGCACAATTTCACATCATTCTGGGTTCATTTGTGTGAAAACAAGGTCCAATCAGGCTGAAACATTACAGGAAGGTAGAATCTATTGAGTTGTAAGTGATCTGAACGTTTCATGATGATCGCACATTCCTATAGGGGGTCAAACCATGTCCCAAAGGTCACCGGATCTGGTGTCAATTTAAAGAAGTAGTCCAGTTACACCTTTGTGGGCTTATAACTTGGCTTCTGAATGTCCTAGAGAGGTCAGGTTGTTTTTAGTGTACTCCAATCAACAGCCCCTACAACCACAAAAAGGAATGGAGTCATTAGCACTTATGGTTTGTAAATGGCAACCAGAATTATGTTGCACGAAGCACAATTTCACATCATTCTGGGTCCATTTGTGTGAAAACAAGGTCCAATCAGGCTGAAACGTTACAAGAAGGTAGAATCTATTGAGTTTTAAGTGATCTGAACGTTTCATGATGATCGCACATTCCTATAGGGGGTCAAACCATGTCCCAAAGGTCACCGGGCCTGGTGTCACTTTAAAGAAGTAGTCCAGTTACACCTTTGTGGGCTTATAACTTGGCTTCTGAATGTCCTAGAGAGGTCAGGTTTGTTTTAGTGTACTAATATCAACAGCCCCTACTACCACAAAAAGGAATGGAGTCATTAGCACTTATGGTTTTTAAATGGCACCCAGAATTATGTTGCACGAAGCACAATTTCACATCATTCTGGGTTCATTTGTGTGAAAACAAGGTCCAATCAGACTGAAACGTTACAGGAAGGTAGAATCTATTGAGTTGTAAGTGATCTGAAAGTTTCATGATGATAGCACTTTCCTAAGGGGGACAAACCATGTCTCAAAGGTCACCGGATCTGGTGTCAATTTAAAGAAGTAGTCCAGTTACACATTTGTGGGCTTATAACTTGGCTTCTGAATGTCCTAGAGAGATCAGGTTTGTTTTAGTGTACTCCAATCAACAGCCCCTTTTACCCCAAAAAGGAATGGAGTCATTAGCACTTATGGTTTTTAAATGGCACCCAGAAATATGTTGCACGAGGCACAATTTCACATCATTCTGGGTTCATTTGTGTGAAAACAAGGTCCAATCAGGCTGAAACGTTACAAGAAGGTAGAATCTATTGAGTTGTAAGTGATCTGAACGTTTCATGATGATCGCACATTCCTATAGGGGGTCAAACCATGTCCCAAAGGTCACCGGGCCTGGTGTCACTTTAAAGAAGTAGTCCAGTTACACCTTTGTGGGCTTATAACTTGGCTTCTGAATATCCTAGAGAGGTCAGGTTTGTTTTAGAGTACTCCAATTAACAGCCCCCATTACCCCAAAAAGGAATGGAGTCATTAGCACTTATGGTTTTTAAATGGCACCCAGAATTATGTTGCACGAAGCACAATTTCACATCATTCTGGGTTCATTTGTGTGAAAACAAGGTCCAATCAGGCTGAAACGTTACAGGAAGGTAGAATCTATTGAGTTGTAAGTGATCTGAACGTTTCATGATGATAGCACTTTCCTAAGGGGGTCAAACCATGTCCCAAAGGTCACCGGATCTGGTGTCAATTTAAAGAAGTAGTCCAGTTACACCTTTGTGGGCTTATAACTTGGCTTCTGAATGTCCTAGAGAGGTCAGGTTGTTTTTAGTGTACTCCAATCAACAGCCCCTACAACCACAAAAAGGAATGGAGTCATTAGCACTTATGGTTTGTAAATGGCACCCAGAATTATGTTGCACGAAGCACAATTTCACATCCTTCTGGGTCCATTTGTGTGAAAACAAGGTCAAATCAGGCTGAAACGTTACAAGAAGGTAGAATCTATTGAGTTTTAAGTGATCTGAACGTTTCATGATGATCGCACATTCCTATAGAGGGTCACACCATGTCCCAAAGGTCACCGGGCCTGGTGTCACTTTAAAGAAGTAGTCCAGTTACACCTTTGTGGGCTTATAACTTGGCTTCTGAATGTCCTAGAGAGATCAGGTTTGTTTTAGTGTACTCCAATCAACAGCCCCTACAACCACAAAAAGGAATGGAGTCATTAGCACTTATGGTTTGTAAATGGCACCCAGAATTATGTTGCATGAAGCACAATTTCACATCATTCTGGGTTCATTTGTGTGAAAACAAGGTCCAATCAGGCTGAAACATTACAGGAAGGTAGAATCTATTGAGTTGTAAGTGATCTGAACGTTTCATGATGATAGCAATTTCCTAAGGGGGTCAAACCATGTCCCAAAGGTCACCGGATCTGGTGTCAATTTAAAGAAGTAGTCCAGTTACACATTTGTGGGCTTATAACTTGGCTTCTGAATGTCCTAGAGAGATCAGGTTTGTTTTATTGTACTCCAATCAACAGCCCCTATTACCCCAAAAAGGAATGGAGTCATTAGCACTTATGGTTTTTAAATGGCACCCAGAAATATGTTGCACGAAGCACAATTTCACATCATTCTGGGTTAATTTGTGTGAAAACAAGGAACAATCAGGCTGAAACGTTACAGGATGGTAGAATCTATTGAGTTGTAAGTGATCTGAACGTTTCATGATGATAGCACTTTCCTAAGGGGGTCAAACCATGTCCCAAAGGTCACCGGATCTGGTGTCAATTTAAAGAAGTAGTCCAGTTACACCTTTGTGGGCTTATAACTTGGCTTCTGAATGTCCAAGAGAGATCAGGTTTGTTTTAGAGTACTCCAATCAACAGCCCCTACAACCACAAAAAGGAATGGAGTCATTAGCACTTATGGTTTGTAAATGGCACCCAGAATTATGTTGCACGAAGCACAATTTCACATCATTCTGGGTTCATTTGTGTGAAAACAAGGTCCAAACAGGCTGAAACATTACATGAAGGTAGAATCTATTGAGTTGTAAGTGATCTGAACGTTTCATGATGATAGCACTTTCCTAAGGGGGTCAAACCATGTCCCAAATGTCACCGGATCTGGTGTCAATTCAAAGAAGTAGTCCAGTTACACCTTTGTGGGCTTATAACTTGGCTTCTGAATGTCCTAGAGAGATCAGGTTTGTTTTAGTGTACTCCAATCAACAGCCCCTATTACCCCAAAAAGGAATGGAGTCATTAGCACTTATGGTTTTTAAATGGCACCCAGAAATATGTTGCACGAAGCACAATTTCACATCATTCTGGGTTCATTTGTGTGAAAACAAGGTCCAATCAGGCTGAAACGTTACAAGAAGGTAGAATCTATTGAGTTGTAAGTGATCTGAACGTTTCATGATGATCGCACTTTCCTATAGGGGGTCAAACCATGTGCCAAAGGTCACCGGGCCTGGTGTCACTTTAAAGAAGTAGTCCAGTTACACCTTTGTGGGCTTATAACTTGGTTTCTGAATGTCCTAGAGAGGTCAGGTTTGTTTTAGTGTACTCCAATCAACAGCCCCTACAACCACAAAAAGGAATGGAGTCATTAGCACTTATGGTTTGTAAATGGCACCCAGAATTATGTTGCACGAAGCACAATTTCACATCATTCTGGGTCCATTTGTGTGAAAACAAGGTCCAATCAGGCTGAAACGTTACAAGAAGGTAGATTCAATTGAGTTGTAAGTGATCTGAACGTTTCATGATGATCGCACATTCCTATAGGGGGTCACACCATGTCCCAAAGGTCACCGGGCCTGGTGTCACTTTAAAGAAGTAGTCCAGTTACACCTTTGTGGGCTTATAACTTGGCTTCTGAATATCCTAGAGAGGTCAGGTTTGTTTTAGAGTACACCAATTAACAGCCCCCATTACCCCAAAAAGGAATGGAGTCATTAGCACTTATGGTTTTTAAATGGCACCCAGAATTATGTTGCACGAAGCACAATTTCACATCATTCTGGGTTCATTTGTGTGAAAACAAGGTCCAATCAGGCTGAAACATTACAGGAAGGTAGAATCTATTGAGTTGTAAGTGATCTGAACGTTTCATGATGATCGCACATTCCTATAGGGGGTCAAACCATGTCCCAAAGGTCACCGGATCTGGTGTCAATTTAAAGAAGTAGTCCAGTTACACCTTTGTGGGCTTATAACTTGGCTTCTGAATGTCCTAGAGAGGTCAGGTTGTTTTTAGTGTACTCCAATCAACAGCCCCTACAACCACAAAAAGGAATGGAGTCATTAGCACTTATGGTTTGTAAATGGCAACCAGAATTATGTTGCACGAAGCACAATTTCACATCATTCTGGGTCCATTTGTGTGAAAACAAGGTCCAATCAGGCTGAAACGTTACAAGAAGGTAGAATCTATTGAGTTTTAAGTGATCTGAACGTTTCATGATGATCGCACACTCCTATAGGGGGTCAAACCATGTCCCAAAGGTCACCGGGCCTGGTGTCACTTTAAAGAAGTAGTCCAGTTACACCTTTGTGGGCTTATAACTTGGCTTCTGAATGTCCTAGAGAGGTCAGGTTTGTTTTAGTGTACTCCAATCAACAGCCCCTACTACCACAAAAAGGAATGGAGTCATTAGCACTTATGGTTTGTAAATGGCACCCAGAATTATGTTGCACGAAGCACAATTTCAAATCATTCTGGGTCCATTTGTGTGAAAACAAGGTCCAATCAGGCTGAAACGTTACAAGAAGGTAGAATCTATTGAGTTGTAAGTGATCTGAACGTTTCATGATGATCGCACATTCCTATAGGGGGTCAAACCATGTCCCAAAGGTCACCGGGCCTGGTGTCACTTTAAAGAAGTAGTCCAGTTACACCTTTGTGGGCTTATAACTTGTCTTCTGAATATCCTAGAGAGGTCAGGTTTGTTTTAGAGTACTCCAATTAACAGCACCCATTACCCCAAAAAGGAATGGAGTCATTAGCACTTATGGTTTTTAAATGGCATCCAGAATTACGTTGCACGAAGCACAATTTCACATCATTCTGGGTTCATTTGTGTGAAAACAAGGTCCAATCAGGCTGAAACATTACATGAAGGTAGAATCTATTGAGTTGTAAGTGATCTGAACGTTTCATGATGATAGCACTTTCCTAAGGGGGTCAAACCATGTCCCAAATGTCACCGGATCTGGTGTCAATTCAAAGAAGTAGTCCAGTTACACCTTTGTGGGCTTATAACTTGGCTTCTGAATGTCCTAGAGAGATCAGGTTTGTTTTAGTGTACTCCAATCAACAGCCCCTATTACCCCAAAAAGGAATGGAGTCATTAGCACTTATGGTTTTTAAATGGCACCCAGAAATATGTTGCACGAAGCACAATTTCACATCATTCTGGGTTCATTTGTGTGAAAACAAGGTCCAATCAGGCTGAAACGTTACAAGAAGGTAGAATCTATTGAGTTGTAAGTGATCTGAACGTTTCATGATGATCGCACATTCCTATAGGGGGTCAAACCATGTCCCAAAGGTCACCGGGCCTGGTGTCACTTTAAAGAAGTAGTCCAGTTACACCTTTGTGGGCTTATAACTTGGTTTCTGAATGTCCTAGAGAGGTCAGGTTTGTTTTAGTGTACTCCAATCAACAGCCCCTACAACCACAAAAAAGGAATGGAGTCATTAGCACTTATGGTTTGTAAATGGCACCCAGAATTATGTTGCACGAAGCACAATTTCACATCATTCTGGGTCCATTTGTGTGAAAACAAGGTCCAATCAGGCTGAAACGTTACAAGAAGGTAGATTCAATTGAGTTGTAAGTGATCTGAACGTTTCATGATGATCGCACATTCCTATAGGGGGTCACACCATGTCCCAAAGGTCACCGGGCCTGGTGTCACTTTAAAGAAGTAGTCCAGTTACACCTTTGTGGGCTTATAACTTGGCTTCTGAATATCCTAGAGAGGTCAGGTTTGTTTTAGAGTACTCCAATTAACAGCCCCCATTACCCCAAAAAGGAATGGAGTCATTAGCACTTATGGTTTGGAAATGGCACCCAGAATTATGTTGCACGAAGCACAATTTCACATCATTCTGGGTTCATTTGTGTGAAAACAAGGTCCAATCAGGCTGAAACATTACAGGAAGGTAGAATCTATTGAGTTGTAAGTGATCTGAACGTTTCATGATGATCGCACATTCCTATAGGGGGTCAAACCATGTCCCAAAGGTCACCGGATCTGGTGTCAATTTAAAGAAGTAGTCCAGTTACACCTTTGTGGGCTTATAACTTGGCTTCTGAATGTCCTAGAGAGGTCAGGTTGTTTTTAGTGTACTCCAATCAACAGCCCCTACAACCACAAAAAGGAATGGAGTCATTAGCACTTATGGTTTGTAAATGGCAACCAGAATTATGTTGCACGAAGCACAATTTCACATCATTCTGGGTCCATTTGTGTGAAAACAAGGTCCAATCAGGCTGAAACGTTACAAGAAGGTAGAATCTATTGAGTTTTAAGTGATCTGAACGTTTCATGATGATCGCACATTCCTATAGGGGGTCAAACCATGTCCCAAAGGTCACCGGGCCTGGTGTCACTTTAAAGAAGTAGTCCAGTTACACCTTTGTGGGCTTATAACTTGGCTTCTGAATGTCCTAGAGAGGTCAGGTTTGTTTTAGTGTACTCATATCAACATCCCCTACTACCACAAAAAGGAATGGAGTCATTAGCACTTATGGTTTTTAAATGGCACCCAGAATTATGTTGCACGAAGCACAATTTCACATCATTCTGGGTTCATTTGTGTGAAAACAAGGTCCAATCAGGCTGAAACGTTACAGGAAGGTAGAATCTATTGAGTTGTAAGTGATCTGAACGTTTCATGATGATAGCACTTTCCTAAGGGGGTCAAACCATGTCCCAAAGGTCACCGGATCTGGTGTCAATTTAAAGAAGTAGTCCAGTTACACCTTTGTGGGCTTATAACTTGGCTTCTGAATGTCCTAGAGAGGTCAGGTTGTTTTTAGTGTACTCCAATCAACAGCCCCTACAACCACAAAAAGGAATTGAGTCATTAGCAGTTATGGTTTGTAAATGGCACCCAGAATTATGTTGCACGAAGCACAATTTCACATCATTCTGGGTCCATTTGTGTGAAAACAAGGTCCAATCAGTCTGAAACGTTACAAGAAGGTAGAATCTATTGAGTTTTAAGTGATCTGAACGTTTCATGATGATCGCACACTCCTATAGGGGGTCAAACCATGTCCCAAAGGTCACCGGGCCTGGTGTCACTTTAAAGAAGTAGTCCAGTTACACCTTTGTGGGCTTATAACTTGGCTTCTGAATGTCCTAGAGAGGTCAGGTTTGTTTTAGTGTACTCCAATCAACAGCCCCTACTACCACAAAAAGGAATGGAGTCATTAGCACTTATGGTTTGTAAATGGCACCCAGAATTATGTTGCACGAAGCACAATTTCAAATCATTCTGGGTCCATTTGTGTGAAAACAAGGTCCAATCAGGCTGAAACGTTACAAGAAGGTAGAATCTATTGAGTTGTAAGTGATCTGAACGTTTCATGATGATCGCACATTCCTATAGGGGGTCAAACCATGTCCCAAAGGTCACCGGGCCTGGTGTCACTTTAAAGAAGTAGTCCAGTTACACCTTTGTGGGCTTATAACTTGTCTTCTGAATATCCTAGAGAGGTCAGGTTTGTTTTAGAGTACTCCAATTAACAGCACCCATTACCCCAAAAAGGAATGGAGTCATTAGCACTTATGGTTTTTAAATGGCATCCAGAATTACGTTGCACGAAGCACAATTTCACATCATTCTGGGTTCATTCGTGTGAAAACAATGTCCAATAAGGCTGAAACGTTACAGGGAGGTAGAATCTATTGAGTTGTAAGTGATCTGAACGTTTCATGATGATAGCACTTTCCTAAGGGGGTCAAACCATGTCCCAAAGGTCACCGGATCTGGTGTCTACTTAAAGAAGTAGTCCAGTTTCACCTTTGTGGGCTTATAACTTGGCTTCTGAATTTCCTAGAGAGGTCAGGTTTGTTTTAGTGTACTCCAATCAACAGCCCCTACAACCACAAAAAGGAATGGAGTCATTAGCACTTATGGTTTGTAAATGGCACCCAGAATTATGTTGCACGAAGCACAATTTCACATCATTCTGGGTCCATTTGTGTGAAAACAAGGTCCAATCAGACTGAAACGTTACGAGAAGGTAGAATATATTGAGTTGTAAGTGATCTGAACGTTTCATGATGATCGCACATTCCTATAGGGGGTCAAACCATGTCCCAAAGGTCACCGGGCCTGGTGTCACTTTAAAGAAGTAGTCCAGGTACACCTTTGTGGGCTTATAACTTGGCTTCTGAATGTCCAAGAGAGGTCAGGTTTGTTTTAGTGTACTCCAATCAATAGCCCCTACAACCACAAAAAGGAATGGAGTCATTAGCACTTATGGTTTGTAAATGGCACCCAGAATTATGTTGCACGAAGCACAATTTCACATCATTCTGGGTCCATTTGTGTGAAAACAAGGTCCAATCAGGCTGAAACGTTACAAGAAGGTAGAATCTATTGAGTTGTAAGTGATCTGAACGTTTCATGATGATCGCACATTCCTATAGGGGGTCAAACCATGTCCCAAAGGTCACCGGATCTGGAGTCACTTTAAAGAAGTAGTCCAGTTACACCTTTGTGGGCTTATAACTTGGCTTCTGAATGTCCTAGAGAGGTCAGGTTTGTTTTAGTGTACTCCAATCAACAGCCCCTACAACCACAAAAAGGAATGGAGTCATTAGCACTTATGGTTTGTAAATGGCACCCAGAATTATGTTGCACGAAGCACAATTTCACATCATTCTGGGTCTATTTGTGTGAAAACAAGGTCCAATCAGGCTGAAACGTTACAAGAAGGTAGAATATATTGAGTTGTAAGTGATCTGAACGTTTCATGATGATCGCACATTCCTATAGGGGGTCAAACCATGTCCCAAAGGTCACCGGGTCTGGTGTCACTTTAAAGAAGTAGTCCAGTTACACCTTTGTGGGCTTATAACTTGGCTTCTGAATATCCTAGAGAGGTCAGGTTTGTTTTAGAGTACTCCAATTAACAGCACCCATTACCCCAAAAAGGAATGGAGTCATTAGCACTTATGGTTTTTAAATGGCACCCAGAATTATGTTGCACGAAGCACAATTTCACATCATTCTGGGTTCATTTGTGTGAAAACAAGGTCCAATCAGGCTGAAACATTACAGGGAGGTAGAATCTATTGAGTTGTAAGTGATCTGAACGTTTCATGATGATTGCACTTTCCTAAGGGGGTCAAACCATGTCCCAGAGGTCACCGGATCTGGTGTCAATTTAAAGAAGTAGTCCAGTTACACCTTTGTGGGCTTATAACTTGGCTTCTGAATATCCTAGAGAGGTCAGGTTTGTTTTAGTGTACTCCAATCAACAGCCCCTACAATCACAAAAAGGAATGGAGTCATTAGCACTTATGGTTTGTAAATGGCACCCAGAATTATGTTGCACGAAGCACAATTTCACATCATTCTGGCTCCATTCGTGTGAAAACAAGGTCCAATCAGGCTTAAACGTTACAAGAAGGTAGAATCTATTGAGTTGTAAGTCATCTGAACGTTTCATGATGATCGCACATTCCTATAGGGGGTCAAACCATGTCCCAAAGGTCACCGGGCCTGGAGTCACTTTAAAGAAGTAGTCCAGTTACACCTTTGTGGGCTTATAACTTGGCTTCTGAATGTCCTAGAGAGGTCAGGTTTGTTTTAGTGTACTCCAATCAACAGCCCCTACAACCACAAAAAGGAATGGAGTCATTAGCACTTATGGTTTGTAAATGGCACCCAGAATTATGTTGCACGAAGCACAATTTCACATCATTCTGGGTCTATTTGTGTGAAAACAAGGTCCAATCAGGCTGAAACTTTACAAGAAGGTAGAATCTATTGAGTTGTAAGTGATCTGAACGTTTCATGATGATCGCACATTCCTATAGGGGGTCAAACCATGTCCCAAAGGTCACCGGGTCTGGTGTCACTTTAAAGAAGTAGTCCAGTTACACCTTTGTGGGCTTATAACTTGGCTTCTAAATATCCTAGAGAGGTCAGGCTTGTTTTAGAGTACTCCAATTAACAGCACCCATTACCCCAAAAAGGAATGGAGTCATTAGCACTTATGGTTTTTAAATGGCACCCAGAATTATGTTGCACGAAGCACAATTTCACATCATTCTGGGTTCATTTGTGTGAAAACAAGGTCCAATCAGGCTGAAACGTTACAAGAAGGTAGAATCTATTGAGTTGTAAGTGATCTGAAAGTTTCATGATGATAGCACTTTCCTAAGGGGGACAAACCATGTCCCAAAGGTCACCGGATCTGGTGTCAATTTAAAGAAGTAGTCCAGTTACACATTTGTGGGCTTATAACTTGGCTTCTGAATGTCCTAGAGAGATCAGGTTTGTTTTAGTGTACTCCAATCAACAGCCCCTTTTACCCCAAAAAGGAATGGAGTCATTAGCACTTATGGTTTTTAAATGGCACCCAGAAATATGTTGCACGAGGCACAATTTCACATCATTCTGGGTTCATTTGTGTGAAAACAAGGTCCAATCAGGCTGAAACATTACAGGAAGGTAGAATCTATTGAGTTGTAAGTGATCTGAACGTTTCATGATGATCGCACATTCCTATAGGGGGTCAAACCATGTCCCAAAGGTCACCGGATCTGGTGTCAATTTAAAGAAGTAGTCCAGTTACACCTTTGTGGGCTTATAACTTGGCTTCTGAATGTCCTAGAGAGGTCAGGTTGTTTTTAGTGTACTCCAATCAACAGCCCCTACAACCACAAAAAGGAATGGAGTCATTAGCACTTATGGTTTGTAAATGGCAACCAGAATTATGTTGCACGAAGCACAATTTCACATCATTCTGGGTCCATTTGTGTGAAAACAAGGTCCAATCAGGCTGAAACGTTACAAGAAGGTAGAATCTATTGAGTTTTAAGTGATCTGAACGTTTCATGATGATCGCACATTCCTATAGGGGGTCAAACCATGTCCCAAAGGTCACCGGGCCTGGTGTCACTTTAAAGAAGTAGTCCAGTTACACCTTTGTGGGCTTATAACTTGGCTTCTGAATGTCCTAGAGAGGTCAGGTTTGTTTTAGTGTACTCATATCAACATCCCCTACTACCACAAAAAGGAATGGAGTCATTAGCACTTATGGTTTTTAAATGGCACCCAGAATTATGTTGCACGAAGCACAATTTCACATCATTCTGGGTCCATTTGTGTGAAAACAAGGTCCAATCAGTCTGAAACGTTACAAGAAGGTAGAATCTATTGAGTTTTAAGTGATCTGAACGTTTCATGATGATCGCACACTCCTATAGGGGGTCAAACCATGTCCCAAAGGTCACCGGGCCTGGTGTCACTTTAAAGAAGTAGTCCAGTTACACCTTTGTGGGCTTATAACTTGGCTTCTGAATGTCCTAGAGAGGTCAGGTTTGTTTTAGTGTACTCCAATCAACAGCCCCTACTACCACAAAAAGGAATGGAGTCATTAGCACTTATGGTTTGTAAATGGCACCCAGAATTATGTTGCACGAAGCACAATTTCAAATCATTCTGGGTCCATTTGTGTGAAAACAAGGTCCAATCAGGCTGAAACGTTACAAGAAGGTAGAATCTATTGAGTTGTAAGTGATCTGAACGTTTCATGATGATCGCACATTCCTATAGGGGGTCAAACCATGTCCCAAAGGTCACCGGGCCTGGTGTCACTTTAAAGAAGTAGTCCAGTTACACCTTTGTGGGCTTATAACTTGTCTTCTGAATATCCTAGAGAGGTCAGGTTTGTTTTAGAGTACTCCAATTAACAGCACCCATTACCCCAAAAAGGAATGGAGTCATTAGCACTTATGGTTTTTAAATGGCATCCAGAATTACGTTGCACGAAGCACAATTTCACATCATTCTGGGTTCATTTGTGTGAAAACAATGTCCAATAAGGCTGAAACGTTACAGGGAGGTAGAATCTATTGAGTTGTAAGTGATCTGAACGTTTCATGATGATAGCACTTTCCTAAGGGGGTCAAACCATGTCCCAAAGGTCACCGGATCTGGTGTCTACTTAAAGAAGTAGTCCAGTTTCACCTTTGTGGGCTTATAACTTGGCTTCTGAATTTCCTAGAGAGGTCAGGTTTGTTTTAGTGTACTCCAATCAACAGCCCCTACAACCACAAAAAGGAATGGAGTCATTAGCACTTATGGTTTGTAAATGGCACCCAGAATTATGTTGCACGAAGCACAATTTCACATCATTCTGGGTCCATTTGTGTGAAAACAAGGTCCAATCAGACTGAAACGTTACGAGAAGGTAGAATATATTGAGTTGTAAGTGATCTGAACGTTTCATGATGATCGCACATTCCTATAGGGGGCCAAACCATGTCCCAAAGGTCACCGGGCCTGGTGTCACTTTAAAGAAGTAGTCCAGGTACACCTTTGTGGGCTTATAACTTGGCTTCTGAATGTCCAAGAGAGGTCAGGTTTGTTTTAGTGTACTCCAATCAACAGCCCCTACAACCACAAAAAGGAATGGAGTCATTAGCACTTATGGTTTGTAAATGGCACCCAGAATTATGTTGCACGAAGCACAATTTCACATCATTCTGGGTCCATTTGTGTGAAAACAAGGTCCAATCAGGCTGAAACGTTACAAGAAGGTAGAATCTATTGAGTTGTAAGTGATCTGAACGTTTCATGATGATCGCACATTCCTATAGGGGGTCAAACCATGTCCCAAAGGTCACCGGATCTGGAGTCACTTTAAAGAAGTAGTCCAGTTACACCTTTGTGGGCTTATAACTTGGCTTCTGAATGTCCTAGAGAGGTCAGGTTTGTTTTAGTGTACTCCAATCAACAGCCCCTACAACCACAAAAAGGAATGGAGTCATTAGCACTTATGGTTTGTAAATGGCACCCAGAATTATGTTGCACGAAGCACAATTTCACATCATTCTGGGTCTATTTGTGTGAAAACAAGGTCCAATCAGGCTGAAACGTTACAAGAAGGTAGAATATATTGAGTTGTAAGTGATCTGAACGTTTCATGATGATCGCACATTCCTATAGGGGGTCAAACCATGTCCCAAAGGTCACCGGGTCTGGTGTCACTTTAAAGAAGTAGTCCAGTTACACCTTTGTGGGCTTATAACTTGGCTTCTGAATATCCTAGAGAGGTCAGATTTGTTTTAGAGTACTCCAATTAACAGCACCCATTACCCCAAAAAGGAATGGAGTCATTAGCACTTATGGTTTTTAAATGGCACCCAGAATTATGTTGCACGAAGCACAATTTCACATCATTCTGGGTTCATTTGTGTGAAAACAAGGTCCAATCAGGCTGAAACATTACAGGGAGGTAGAATCTATTGAGTTGTAAGTGATCCGAACGTTTCATGATGATTGCACTTTCCTAAGGGGGTCAAACCATGTCCCAGAGGTCACCGGATCTGGTGTCAATTTAAAGAAGTAGTCCAGTTACACCTTTGTGGGCTTATAACTTGGCTTCTGAATATCCTAGAGAGGTCAGGTTTGTTTTAGTGTACTCCAATCAACAGCCCCTACAATCACAAAAAGGAATGGAGTCATTAGCACTTATGGTTTGTAAATGGCACCCAGAATTATGTTGCACGAAGCACAATTTCACATCATTCTGGCTCCATTCGTGTGAAAACAAGGTCCAATCAGGCTTAAACGTTACAAGAAGGTAGAATCTATTGAGTTGTAAGTCATCTGAACGTTTCATGATGATCGCACATTCCTATAGGGGGTCAAACCATGTCCCAAAGGTCACCGGGCCTGGAGTCACTTTAAAGAAGTAGTCCAGTTACACCTTTGTGGGCTTATAACTTGGCTTCTGAATG
Organism: Nothobranchius furzeri; assembly: GCF_043380555.1. Lineage (NCBI taxonomy): Eukaryota > Metazoa > Chordata > Actinopteri > Cyprinodontiformes > Nothobranchiidae > Nothobranchius > Nothobranchius furzeri. The sequence continues at coordinate 32,147,924 of NC_091745.1, forward strand.
TCCTAGAGAGGTCAGGTTTGTTTTAGTGTACTCCAATCAACAGCCCCTACAACCACAAAAAGGAATGGAGTCATTAGCACTTATGGTTTGTAAATGGCACCCAGAATTATGTTGCACGAAGCACAATTTCACATCATTCTGGGTCTATTTGTGTGAAAACAAGGTCCAATCAGGCTGAAACTTTACAAGAAGGTAGAATCTATTGAGTTGTAAGTGATCTGAACGTTTCATGATGATCGCACATTCCTATAGGGGGTCAAACCATGTCCCAAAGGTCACCGGGTCTGGTGTCACTTTAAAGAAGTAGTCCAGTTACACCTTTGTGGGCTTATAACTTGGCTTCTAAATATCCTAGAGAGGTCAGGTTTGTTTTAGAGTACTCCAATTAACAGCACCCATTACCCCAAAAAGGAATGGAGTCATTAGCACTCATGGTTTTTAAATGGCACCCAGAATTATGTTGCACGAAGCACAATTTCACATCATTCTGGGTTCATTTGTGTGAAAACAAGGTCCAATCAGGCTGAAACGTTACAAGAAGGTAGAATCTATTGAGTTGTAAGAGATCTGAAAGTTTCATGATGATAGCACTTTCCTAAAGGGGACAAACCATGTCCCAAAGGTCACCGGATCTGGTGTCAATTTAAAGAAGTAGTCCAGTTACACATTTGTGGGCTTATAACTTGGCTTCTGAATGTCCTAGAGAGATCAGGTTTGTTTTAGTGTACTCCAATCAACAGCCCCTTTTACCCCAAAAAGGAATGGAGTCATTAGCACTTATGGTTTTTAAATGGCACCCAGAAATATGTTGCACGAGGCACAATTTCACATCATTCTGGGTTCATTTGTGTGAAAACAAGGTCCAATCAGGCTGAAACGTTACAAGAAGGTAGAATCTATTGAGTTGTAAGTGATCTGAACGTTTCATGATGATCGCACATTCCTATAGGGGGTCAAACCATGTCCCAAAGGTCACCGGGCCTGGTGTCACTTTAAAGAAGTAGTCCAGTTACACCTTTGTGGGCGTATAACTTGGCTTCTGAATATCCTAGAGAGGTCAGGTTTGTTTTAGAGTACTCCAATTAACAGCCCCCATTACCCCAAAAAGGAATGGAGTCATTAGCACTTATGGTTTTTAAATGGCACCCAGAATTATGTTGCACGAAGCACAATTTCACATCATTCTGGGTTCATTTGTGTGAAAACAAGGTCCAATCAGGCTGAAACGTTACAGGAAGGTAGAATCTATTGAGTTGTAAGTGATCTGAACGTTTCATGATGATAGCACTTTCCTAAGGGGGTCAAACCATGTCCCAGAGGTCACCGGATCTGGTGTCAATTTAAAGAAGTAGTCCAGTTACACATTTGTGGGCTTATAACTTGGCTTCTGAATGTCTAGAGAGATCAGGTTTGTTTTAGTGTACTCCAATCAACAGCCCCTACAACCACAAAAAGGAATGGAGTCATTAGCACTTATGGTTTGTAAATGGCACCCAGAATTATGTTGCACGAAGCACAATTTCACATCCTTCTGGGTCCATTTGTGTGAAAACAAGGTCCAATCAGGCTGAAACGTTACAAGAAGGTAGAATCTATTGAGTTTTAAGTGATCTGAACGTTTCATGATGATCGCACATTCCTATAGAGGGTCACACCATGTCCCAAAGGTCACCGGGCCTGGTGTCACTTTAAAGAAGTAGTCCAGTTACACCTTTGTGGGCTTATAACTTGGCTTCTGAATGTCCTAGAGAGATCAGGTTTGTTTTTGTGTACTCCAATCAACAGCCCCTACAACCACAAAAAGGAATGGAGTCATTAGCACTTATGGTTTGTAAATGGCACCCAGAATTATGTTGCACGAAGCACAATTTCACATCATTCTGGGTTCATTTGTGTGAAAACAAGGTCCAATCAGGCTGAAACATTACAGGAAGGTAGAATCTATTGAGTTGTAAGTGATCTGAACGTTTCATGATGATAGCACTTTCCTAAGGGGGTCAAACCATGTCCCAAAGGTCACCGGATCTGGTGTCAATTTAAAGAAGTAGTCCAGTTACACATTTGTGGGCTTATAACTTGGCTTCTGAATGTCCTAGAGAGATCAGGTTTGTTTTATTGTACTCCAATCAACAGCCCCTATTACCCCAAAAAGGAATGGAGTCATTAGCACTTATGGTTTTTAAATGTCACCCAGAAATATGTTGCACGAAGCACAATTTCACATCATTCTGGGTTAATTTGTGTGAAAACAAGGAACAATCAGGCTGAAACGTTACAGGATGGTAGAATCTATTGAGTTGTAAGTGATCTGAACGTTTCATGATGATAGCACTTTCCTAAGGGGGTCAAACCATGTCCCAAAGGTCACCGGATCTGGTGTCAATTTAAAGAAGTAGTCCAGTTACACCTTTGTGGGCTTATAACTTGGCTTCTGAATGTCCAAGAGAGGTCAGGTTGTTTTTAGTGTACTCCAATCAACAGCCCCTACAACCACAAAAAGGAATGGAGTCATTAGCACTTATGGTTTGTAAATGGCACCCAGAATTATGTTGCACGAAGCACAATTTCACATCATTCTGGGTCCATTTGTGTGAAAACAAGGTCCAATCAGGCTGAAATGTTTCAAGAAGGTAGAATCTATTGAGTTTTAAGTGATCTGAACGTTTCATGATGATCGCACATTCCTATAGGGGGTCAAACCATGTCCCAAAGGTCACCGGGCCTGGAGTCACTTTAAAGAAGTAGTCCAGTTACACCTTTGTGGGCTTATAACTTGGCTTCTGAATGTCCTAGAGAGGTCAGGTTTGTTTTAGTGTACTCCAATCAACAGCCCCTACAACCACAAAAAGGAATGGAGTCATTAGCACTTATGGTTTGTAAATCGCACCCAGAATTATGTTGCACGAAGCACAATTTCACATCATTCTGGGTCTATTTGTGTGAAAACAAGGTCCAATCAGGCTGAAACGTTACAAGAAGGTAGAATCTATTGAGTTGTAAGTGATCTGAACGTTTCATGATGATCGCACATTCCTATAGGGGGTCAAACCATGTCCCAAAGGTCACCGGGCCTGGTGTCACTTTAAAGAAGTAGTCCAGTTACACCTTTGTGGGCTTATAACTTGGCTTCTGAATGTCCTAGAGAGGTCAGGTTTGTTTTAGTGTACTCCAATCAACAGCCCCTACTACCACAAAAAGGAATGGAGTCATTAGCACTTATGGTTTGTAAATCGCATCCAGAATTATGTTGCACAAAGCACAATTTCACATCATTCTGGTTGCATTTGTGTGAAAACAAGGTCCAATCAGGCTGAAACTTTACAAGAAGGTAGAATCTATTGAGTTGTAAGTGATCTAAACGTTTCATTATGATCGCACATTCCTATAGGGGGTCAAACCATGTCCCAAAGGTCACCGGGCCTGGTGTCACTTTAAAGAAGTAGTCCAGTTACACCTTTGTGGGCTTATAACTTGGCTTCTGAATGTCCTAGAGAGGTCAGGTTTGTTTTAGTGTACTCCAATCAACAGCCCCTACAACCACAAAAATGAATGGAGTCATTAGCACTTATGGTTTGTAAATGGCACCCAGAATTATGTTGCACGAAGCACAATTTCACATCATTCTGGGTCCATTTGTGTGAAAACAAGGTCCAATCAGGCTGAAACGTTACAAGAAGGTAGAATCTATTGAGTTGTAAGTGATCTGAACGTTTCATGATGATCGCACATTCCTATAGGGGGTCAAACCATGTCCCAAAGGTCACCGGGCCTGGTGTCACTTTAAAGAAGTAGTCCAGTTACACCTTTGTGGGCTTATAACTTGGCTTCTGAATATCCTAGAGAGGTCAGGTTTGTTTTAGCGTACTCCAATTAACAGCACCCATTACCCCAAAAAGGAATGGGGTCATTAGCACTTATGGTTTTTAAATGGCACCCAGAATTATGTTGCACGAAGCACAATTTCACATCATTCTGGGTTCATTTGTGTGAAAACAATGTCCAATAAGGCTGAAACGTTACAGGGAGGTAGAATCTATTGAGTTGTAAGTGATCTGAACGTTTCATGATGATAGCACTTTCCTAAGGGGGTCAAACCATGTCCCAAAGGTCACCGGATCTGGTATCTACTTAAAGAAGTAGTCCAGTTACACCTTTGTGGGCTTATAACTTGGCTTCTGAATGTCCAAGAGAGGTCAGGTTTGTTTTAGTGTACTCCAATCAACAGCCCCTACAACCACAAAAAGGAATGGAGTCATTAGCACTTATGGTTTGTAAATGGCACCCAGAATTATGTTGCACGAAGCACAATTTCACATCATTCTGGGTCCATTTGTGTGAAAACAAGGTCCAATCAGGCTGAAACGTTACAAGAAGGTAGAATCTATTGAGTTGTAAGTAATCTGAACGTTTCATGATGATCGCACATTCGTATAGGGGGTCAAACCATGTCCCAAAGGTCACCGGGCCTGGTGTCACTTTAAAGAAGTAGTCCAGTTACACCTTTGTGGGCTTATAACTTGGCTTCTGAATATCCTAGAGAGATCAGGTTTGTTTTAGAGTACTCCAATTAACAGCCCCCATTACCCCAAAAAAGAATGGAGTCATTAGCACTTATGGTTTTTAAATGGCACCCAGAAATATGTTGCACGAAGCACAATTTCACATCATTCTGGGTTCATTTGTGTGAAAACAAGGTCCAATCAGGCTGAAACGTTACAGGGAGGTAGAATCTATTGAGTTGTAAGTGATCTGAACGTTTCATGATGATAGCACTTTCCTAAGGGGGTCAAACCATGTCCCAAAGGTCACCGGATCTGGTGTCAATTTAAAGTAGTCCAGTTACACATATGTGGGCTTATAACTTGGCTTCTGGATGTCCTAGAGAGATCAGGTTTGTTTTAGAGTACTCCAATCAACAGCCCCTACAAACACAAAAAGGAATGGAGTCATTAGCACTTATGGTTTGTAAATGGCACCCAGAATGATGTTGCACGAAGCACAATTTCACATCATTCTGGGTCCATTTGTGTGAAAACAAGGTCCAATCAGGCTGAAACGTTACAAGAAGTTAGAATCTATTGAGTTGTAAGTGATCTGAACGTTTCATGATGATAGCACTTTCCTAAGGGGGTCAAACCATGTCCCAAAGGTCACCGGATCTGGTGTCAATTTAAAGAAGTAGTCCAGTCACACATTTGTGGGCTTATAACTTGGCTTCTGAATGTCCTAGAGAGATCAGGTTTGTTTTAGTGTACTCCAATCAACAGCCCCTACAACCACAAAAAGGAATGGAGTCATTAGCACTTATAGTTTGTAAATGGCACCCAGAATTATGTTGCACGAAGCACAATTTCACATCATTCTGGGTTCATTTGTGTGAAAACAAGGTCCAATCAGGCTGAAACATTACAGGAAGGTAGAATCTATTGAGTTGTAAGTGATCTGAACGTTTCATGATGATAGCACTTTCCTAAGGGGGTCAAACCATGTCCCAAAGGTCACCGGATCTGGTGTCAATTCAAAGAAGTAGTCCAGTTACACATTTGTGGGCTTATAATTTGGCTTCTGAATGTCCTAGAGAGATCAGGTTTGTTTTAGTGTACTCCAATCAACAGCCCCTATTACCCCAAAAAGGAATGGAGTCATTAGCACTTATGGTTTTTAAATGGCACCCAGAAATATGTTGCACGAAGCACAATTTCACATCATTCTGGGTTCATTTGTGTGAAAACAAGGTACAATCAGGCTGAAACGTTACAGGAAGGTAGAATCTATTGAGTTGTAAGTGATCTGAACGTTTCATGATGATAGCACTTTCCTAAGGGGGTCAAACCATGTCCCAAAGGTCACCGGATCTGGTGTCTACTTAAAGAAGTAGTCCAGTTACACCTTTGTGGGCTTATAACTTGGCTTCTGAATTTCCTAGAGAGGTCAGGTTTGTTTTAGTGTACTCCAATCAACAGCCCCTACAACCACAAAAAGGAATGGAGTCATTAGCACTTATGGTTTGTAAATGGCACCCAGAATTATGTTGCACGAAGCACAATTTCACATCATTCTGGGTCCATTTGTGTGACAACAAGGTCCAATCAGACTGAAACGTTACAAGAAGGTAGAATCTATTGAGTTTTAAGTGATCTGAACGTTTCATGATGATCGCACATTCCTATAGGGGGTCAAACCATGTCCCAAAGGTCACCGGGCCTGGTGTCACTTTAAAGAAGTAGTCCAGTTACACATTTGTGGGCTTATAACTTGGCTTCTGAATGTCCTAGAGAGGTCAGGTTTGTTTTAGTGTACTCCGATCAACAGCCCCTACAACCACAAAAAGGAATGGAGTCATTAGCACTTATGGTTTGTAAATGGCACCCAGAATTATGTTGCACGACGCACAATTTCATATCATTCTGGGTTCATTTGTGTGAAAACAAGGTCCAATCAGGCTGAAACGTTACAAGAAAGTAGAATCTATTGAGTTGTAATTGATCTGAACATTTCATGATGATAGCACTTTCCTAAGGGGGTCAAACCATGTCCCAAAGGTCACCGGATCTGGTGTCAATTTAAAGAAGTAGTCCAGTTACACATTTGTGGGCTTATAACTTGGCTTCTGAATGTCCTAGAGAGATCAGGTTTGTTTTAGTGTACTCCAATCAACAGCCCCTACAACCACAAAAAGGAATGGAGTCATTAGCACTTATGGTTTTTAAATGGCACCCAGAATGATGTTGCACGAAGCACAATTTCACATCATTCTGGGTTCATTTGTGTGAAAACAAGGTCCAATCAGGCTAAAACGTTACAGGAAGGTAGAATCTATTGAGTTGTAAGTGATCTGAACGTTTCATGATGATAGCACTTTCCTAAGGGGGTCACACCATGTCCCAGAGGTCACCTGATCTGGTGTCAATTTAAAGAAGTAGTCCAGTTACAGATTTGTGGGCTTTTAACTTGGCTTCTGAATGTCCTAGAGAGATCAGGTTTGTTTTAGTGTACTCCAATCAACAGCCCCTACAACCACAAAAAGGAATGGAGTCATTAGCACTTATGTTTTTTAAATGGCACCCAGAATGATGTTGCACAAAGCACAATTTCACATCATTCTGGGTTCATTTGTGTGAAAACAAGGTCCAATCAGGCTGAAACGTTACAGGAAGGTAGAATCTATTGAGTTGTAAGTGATCTGAACGTTTCATGATGATAGCACTTTCCTAAGGGGGTCAAACCATGTCCCAGAGGTCACCGGATCTGGTGTCAATTTAAAGAAGTAGTCCAGTTACACATTTGTGGGCTTATAACTTGGCTTCTGAATGTCCTAGAGAGATCAGGTTTGTTTTAGTGTACTCCAATCAACAGCCCCTACAACCACAAAAAGGAATGGAGTCATTAGCACTTATGGTTTTTAAATGGCACCCAGAATTATGTTGCACGAAGCACAATTTCACATCATTCTGGGTTCATTTGTGTGAAAACAAGGTCCAATCAGGCTGAACTGTTACAGGAAGGTAGACTCTCTTGAGTTGTAAGTGATCTGAACGTTTCATGATGATAGCACTTTCCTAAGGGGGTCAAACCATGTCCCAAAGGTCACCGGGCCTGGTGTCACTTTAAAGAAGTAGTCCAGTTACACCTTTGTGGGCTTTTAACTTGGCTTCTGAATATCCTAGAGAGGTCAGGTTTGTTTTAGAGTACTCCAATTAACAGCCCCCATTACCCCAAAAAGGAATGGAGTCATTAGCACTTATGGTTTTTAAATGGCACCCAGAAATATGTTGCACGAAGCACAATTTCACATCATTCTGGGTTCATTTGTGTGAAAACAAGGTCCAATCAGGCTGAAACGTTACAGGGAGGTAGAATCTAATGAGTTGTAAGTGATCTGAACGTTTCATGATGATAGCACTTTCCTAAGGGGGTCAAATCATGTCCCAAAGGTCACCGGATCTGGTGTCAATTTAAAGTAGTCCAGTTACACATATGTGGGCTTATAACTTGGCTTCTGAATGTCCTAGAGAGATCAGGTTTGTTTTAGAGTACTCCAATCAACAGCCCCTACAACCACAAAAAGGAATGGAGTCATTAGCACTTATGGTTTGTAAATGGCACCCAGAATTATGTTGCACGAAGCACAATTTCACATCATTCTGGGTCCATTTCTGTGAAAACAAGGTCCAATCAGGCTGAAACCTTACAAGAAGGTAGAATCTATTGAGTTGTAAGTGATCTGAACGTTTCATGATGATAGCACTTTCCTAAGGGGGTCAAACCATGTCCCAAAGGTCACCGGATCTGGTGTCAATTTGAAGAAGTAGTCCAGTTACACATTTGTGGGCTTATAACTTGGCTTCTGAATGTCCTAGAGAGATCAGGTTTGTTTTAGTGTACTCCAATCAACAGCCCCTACAAAAACAAAAAGGAATGGAGTCATTAGCACTTATGGTTTGTAAATGGCACGCAGAATTATGTTGCACGAAGCACAATTTCACATCATTCTGGGTCCATTTGTGTGAAAACAAGGTCCAATCAGGCTGAAACGTTACAAGAAGGTAGAATCTATTGAGTTGTAAGTGATCTGAACGTTTCATGATGATCGCACATTCCTATAGGGGGTCAAACCATGTCCCAAAGGTCTTCGGATCTGGTGTCAATTTAAAGAAGTAGTCCAGTTACACATTTGTGGGCTTATAACTTGGCTTCTGAATGTCCTAGAGAGATCAGGTTTGTTTTAGTGTACTCCAATCAACAGCCCCTACAACCACAAAAAGGAATGGAGTCATTAGCACTTATGGTTTGTAAATGGCACCCAGAATTATGTTGCACGAAGCACAATTTCACATCATTCTGGGTCCATTTGTGTGAAAACAAGGTCCAATCAGGCTGAAACGTTACAAGAAGGTAGAATCTATTGAGTTGTAAGTGATCTGAACGTTTCATGATGATCGCACATTCCTATAGGGGGTCAAACCATGTCCCAAAGGTCACCGGGCCTGGTGTCACTTTAAAGAAGTAGTCCAGTTACACCTTTGTGGGCTTATAACTTGGCTTCTGAATGTCCTAGAGAGATCAGGTTTGTTTTAGTGTACTCCAATGAACAGCCCCTACAACCACAAAAAGGAATGGAGTCATTAGCACTTATGGTTTGTAAATGGCACCCAGAATTATGTTGCACGAAGCACAATTTCACATCATTCTGGGTCCATTTGTGTGAAAACAAGGTCCATTCAGGCTGAAACGTTACAAGAAGTTAGAATCTATTGAGTTGTAAGTGATCTGAACATTTCATGATGATCGCTCATTCCTATAGGGGGTCAAACCATGTCCCAAAGGTCACCGGGCCTGGTGTCACTTTAAAGAAGTAGTCCAGTTACACCTTTGTGGGCTTATAACTTGGCTTCTGAATGTCCTAGAGAGATCAGGTTTGTTTTAGTGTACTCCAATCAACAGCCCCTACAACCACAAAAAGGAATGGAGTCATTAGCACTTATGGTTTGTAAATGGCACCCAGAATTATGTTGCACGAAGGACAATTTCACATCATTCTGGGTCCATTTGTGTGAAAACAAGGTCCAATCAGGCTGAAACGTTACAAGAAGGTAGAATCTATTGAGTTGTAAGTGATCTGAACGTTTCATGATGATAGCACTTTCCTAAGGGGGTCAAACCATGTCCCAAAGGTCACCGGATCTGGTGTCAATTTAAAGAAGTAGTCCAGTTACACATTTGTGGGCTTATAACTTAGCTTCTGAATGTCCTAGAGAGATCAGGTTTGTTTTAGTGTACTCCAATCAACAGCCCCTACAACCACAAAAAGGAATAGGGTCATTAGCACTTATGGTTTTTAAATGGCACCCAGAATTATGTTGCACGAAGCACAATTTCACATCATTCTGGGTTCATTTGTGTGAAAACAAGGTCCAATCAGGCTGAAACGTTACAGGAAGGTAGAATCTATTGAGTTGTAAGTGATCTGAACGTTTCATGATGATAGCACTTCCCTAAGGGGTCAAACCATGTCCCAAAGTTCAGTCACCGGATCTGGTGTCAATTTAAAGAAGTAGTCCAGTTACACCTTTGTGGGCTTATAACTTGGCTTCTGAATGTCCTAGAGAGATCAGGTTTATTTTAATGTACTCCAATCAACAGCCCCTACAACCACAAAAAGGACTGGAGTCATTAGCACTTATGGTTTGCAAATGGCACCCAGAATTATGTTGCACGAAGCACAATTTCACATCATTCTGGGTCCATTTGTGTGAAATTAAGGTCCAATTAGGCTGAAACGTTACAAGAAGGTAGAATCTATTGAGTTGTAAGTGATCTGAACGTTTCATGATGATAGCACTTTCCTAAGGGGGTCAAACCATGTCCCAAAGGTCACCGGATCTGGTGTCAATTCAAAGAAGTAGTCCAGTTACACATTTGTGGGCTTATAACTTGGCTTCTGCATGTCCTAGAGAGATCAGGTTTGTTTTAGTGTACTCCAATCAACAGCCCCTATTACCCCAAAAAGGAATGGAGTCATTAGCACGTATGGTTTTTAAATGGCACCCAGAAATATGTTGCACGAAGCGCAATTTCACATCATTCTGGGTTCATTTGTGTGAAAACAAGGTACAATCAGGCTGAAACGTTACAGGAAGGTAGAATCTATTGAGTTGTAAGTGATCTGAACGTTTCATGATGATAGCACTTTCCTAAGGGGGTCAAACCATGTCCCAAAGGTAACCGGATCTGGTGTCAATTTAAAGAAGTAGTCCAGTTACACCTTTGTGGGCTTATAACTTGGCTTCTGAATGTCCTAGAGAGGTCAGGTTGTTTTTAGTGTACTCCAATCAACAGCCCCTACAACCACAAAAAGGAATGGAGTCATTAGCACTTATGGTTTGTAAATGTCACCCAGAATTATGTTGCACGAAGCACAATTTCACATCATTCTGGGTCCATTTGTGTGAAAACAAGGTCCAATCAGGCTGAAATGTTACAAGAAGGTAGAATCTATTGAGTTTTAAGTGATCTGAACGTTTCATGATGATCGCACATTCCTATAGGGGGTCAAACCATGTCCCAAAGGTCACCGGGCCTGGAGTCACTTTAAAGAAGTAGTCCAGTTACACCTTTGTGGGCTTATAACTTGGCTTCTGAATGTCCTAGAGAGGTCAGGTTTGTTTTAGTGTACTCCAATCAACAGCCCCTACAACCACAAAAAGGAATGGAGTCATTAGCACTTATGGTTTGTAAATGGCACCCAGAATTATGTTGCACGAAGCACAATTTCTCATCATTCTGGGTTCATTTGTGTGAAAACAATGTCCAATAAGGCTGAAACATTACAGGGAGGTAGAATCTATTGAGTTGTAAGTGATCTGAACGTTTCATGATGATACCACTTTCCTAAGGGGGTCAAACCATGTCCCAAAGGTCACCGGATCGGGTGTCTACTTAAAGAAGTAGTCCAGTTACACCTTTGTGGGCTTATAACTTGGCTTCTGAATTTCCTAGAGAGGTCAGGTTTGTTTTAGTGTACTCCAATCAACAGCCCCTACAACCACAAAAAGGAATGGAGTCATTAGCACTTATGGTTTGTAAATGGCACCCAGAATTATGTTGCGCGAAGCACAATTTCACATCATTCTGGGTCCATTTGTGTGAAAACAAGGTCCAATCAGACTGAAACGTTACAAGAAGGTAGAATCTATTGAGTTGTAAGTGATCTGAACGTTTCATGATGATCGCACATTCCTATAGGGGGTCAAACCATGTCCCAAAGGGCACCGGGCCTGGTGTCACTTTAAAGAAGTAGTCCAGTTACACATTTGTGGGCTTATAACTTGGCTTCTGAATGTCCTAGAGAGATCAGGTTTGTTTTAGTGTACTCCAATCAACAGCCCCTACAACCACAAAAAGGAATGGAGTCATTAGCACTTATGGTTTTTAAATGGCACCCAGAATGATGTTGCACGAAGCACAATTTCACATCATTCTGGGTTCATTTGTGTGAAAACAAGGTCCAATCAGGCTGAAACGTTACAGGAAGGTAGAATCTATTGAGTTGTAAGTGATCTGAACGTTTCATGATGATAGCACCTTCCTAAGGGGGTCAAACCATGTCCCAAAGGTAACCGGATCTGGTGTCAATTTAAAGAAGTAGTCCAGTTACACCTTTGTGGGCTTATAACTTGGCTTCTGAATGTCCTAGAGAGGTCAGGTTGTTTTTAGTGTACTCCAATCAACAGCCCCTACAACCACAAAAAGGAATGGAGTCATTAGCACTTATGGTTTGTAAATGTCACCCAGAATTATGTTGCACGAAGCACAATTTCACATCATTCTGGGTCCATTTGTGTGAAAACAAGGTCCAATCAGGCTGAAATGTTACAAGAAGGTAGAATCTATTGAGTTTTAAGTGATCTGAACGTTTCATGATGATCGCACATTCCTATAGGGGGTCAAACCATGTCCCAAAGGTCACCGGGCCTGGAGTCACTTTAAAGAAGTAGTCCAGTTACACCTTTGTGGGCTTATAACTTGGCTTCTGAATGTCCTAGAGAGGTCAGGTTTGTTTTAGTGTACTCCAATCAACAGCCCCTACAACTACAAAAAGGAATGGAGTCATTAGCACTTATGGTTTGTAAATGGCACCCAGAATTATGTTGCACGAAGCACAATTTCTCATCATTCTGGGTTCATTTGTGTGAAAACAATGTCCAATAAGGCTGAAACGTTACAGGGAGGTAGAATCTATTGAGTTGTAAGTGATCTGAACGTTTCATGATGATACCACTTTCCTAAGGGGGTCAAACCATGTCCCAAAGGTCACCGGATCGGGTGTCTACTTAAAGAAGTAGTCCAGTTACACCTTTGTGGGCTTATAACTTGGCTTCTGAATTTCCTAGAGAGGTCAGGTTTGTTTTAGTGTACTCCAATCAACAGCCCCTACAACCACAAAAAGGAATGGAGTCATTAGCACTTATGGTTTGTAAATGGCACCCAGAATTATGTTGCGCGAAGCACAATTTCACATCATTCTGGGTCCATTTGTGTGAAAACAAGGTCCAATCAGACTGAAACGTTACAAGAAGGTAGAATCTATTGAGTTGTAAGTGATCTGAACGTTTCATGATGATCGCACATTCCTATAGGGGGTCAAACCATGTCCCAAAGGGCACCGGGCCTGGTGTCACTTTAAAGAAGTAGTCCAGTTACACATTTGTGGGCTTATAACTTGGCTTCTGAATGTCCTAGAGAGATCAGGTTTGTTTTAGTGTACTCCAATCAACAGCCCCTACAACCACAAAAAGGAATGGAGTCATTAGCACTTATGGTTTTTAAATGGCACCCAGAATGATGTTGCACGAAGCACAATTTCACATCATTCTGGGTTCATTTGTGTGAAAACAAGGTCCAATCAGGCTGAAACGTTACAGGAAGGTAGAATCTATTGAGTTGTAAGTGATCTGAACGTTTCATGATGATAGCACCTTCCTAAGGGGGTCAAACCATGTCCCAAAGGTAACCGGATCTGGTGTCAATTTAAAGAAGTAGTCCAGTTACACCTTTGTGGGCTTATAACTTGGCTTCTGAATGTCCTAGAGAGGTCAGGTTGTTTTTAGTGTACTCCAATCAACAGCCCCTACAACCACAAAAAGGAATGGAGTCATTAGCACTTATGGTTTGTAAATGTCACCCAGAATTATGTTGCACGAAGCACAATTTCACATCATTCTGGGTCCATTTGTGTGAAAACAAGGTCCAATCAGGCTGAAATGTTACAAGAAGGTAGAATCTATTGAGTTTTAAGTGATCTGAACGTTTCATGATGATCGCACATTCCTATAGGGGGTCAAACCATGTCCCAAAGGTCACCGGGCCTGGAGTCACTTTAAAGAAGTAGTCCAGTTACACCTTTGTGGGCTTATAACTTGGCTTCTGAATGTCCTAGAGAGGTCAGGTTTGTTTTAGTGTACTCCAATCAACAGCCCCTACAACCACAAAAAGGAATGGAGTCATTAGCACTTATGGTTTGTAAATGGCACCCAGAATTATGTTGCACGAAGCACAATTTCTCATCATTCTGGGTTCATTTGTGTGAAAACAATGTCCAATAAGGCTGAAACGTTACAGGGAGGTAGAATCTATTGAGTTGTAAGTGATCTGAACGTTTCATGATGATACCACTTTCCTAAGGGGGTCAAACCATGTCCCAAAGGTCACCGGATCGGGTGTCTACTTAAAGAAGTAGTCCAGTTACACCTTTGTGGGCTTATAACTTGGCTTCTGAATTTCCTAGAGAGGTCAGGTTTGTTTTAGTGTACTCCAATCAACAGCCCCTACAACCACAAAAAGGAATGGAGTCATTAGCACTTATGGTTTGTAAATGGCACCCAGAATTATGTTGCGCGAAGCACAATTTCACATCATTCTGGGTCCATTTGTGTGAAAATAAGGTCCAATCAGACTGAAACGTTACAAGAAGGTAGAATCTATTGAGTTGTAAGTGATCTGAACGTTTCATGATGATCGCACATTCCTATAGGGGGTCAAACCATGTCCCAAAGGGCACCGGGCCTGGTGTCACTTTAAAGAAGTAGTCCAGTTACACATTTGTGGGCTTATAACTTGGCTTCTGAATGTCCTAGAGAGATCAGGTTTGTTTTAGTGTACTCCAATCAACAGCCCCTACAACCACAAAAAGGAATGGAGTCATTAGCACTTATGGTTTTTAAATGGCACCCAGAATGATGTTGCACGAAGCACAATTTCACATCATTCTGGGTTCATTTGTGTGAAAACAAGGTCCAATCAGGCTGAAACGTTACAGGAAGGTAGAATCTATTGAGTTGTAAGTGATCTGAACGTTTCATGATGATAGCACCTTCCTAAGGGGGTCAAACCATGTCCCAGAGGTCACCTGATCTGGTGTCAATTTAAAGAAGTAGTCCAGTTACAGATTTGTGGGCTTATAACTTGGCTTCTGAATGTCCTAGAGAGATCAGGTTCGTTTCAGAGTACTCCAATCAACAGCCCCTACAACCACAAAAAGGAATGGAGTCATTAGCACGTATGGTTTGTAAATGGCACCCAGAATTATGTTGCACGAAGCACAATTTCACATCATTCTGGGTCCATTTGTGTGAAAACAAGGTCCAATCAGGCTGAAATGTTACAAGAAGGTAGAATCTATTGAGTTTTAAGTGATCTGAACGTTTCATGATGATCGCACATTCCTATAGGGGGTCAAACCATGTCCCAAAGGTCACCGGGCCTGGAGTCACTTTAAAGAAGTAGTCCAGTTACACCTTTGTGGGCTTATAACTTGGCTTCTGAATGTCCTAGAGAGGTCAGGTTTGTTTTAGTGTACTCCAATCAACAGCCCCTACAACCACAAAAAGGAATGGAGTCATTAGCACTTATGGTTTGTAAATGGCACCCAGAATTATGTTGCACGAAGCACAATTTCACATCATTCTGGGTCTATTTGTGTGAAAACAAGGTCCATTCAGGCTGAAACGTTACAAGAAGGTAGAATCTATTGAGTAGTAAGTGATCTGAACGTTTCATGATGATCGCACATTCCTATAGGGGGTCAAACCATGTCCCAAAGGTCACCGGGCCTGGTGTCACTTTAAAGAAGTAGTCCAGTTACACCTTTGTGGGCTTATAACTTGGCTTCTGAATATACTAGAGAGGTCAGTTTGTTTTAGAGTACTCCAATTAACAGCACCCATTACCCCAAAAAGGAATGGAGTCATTAGCACTTATGGTTTTTAAATGGCACCCAGAATTATGTTGCACGAAGCACAATTTCACATCATTCTGGGTTCATTTGTGTGAAAACAATGTCCAATAAGGCTGAAACGTTACAGGGAGGTAGAATCTATTGAGTTGTAAGTGATCTGAACGTTTCATGATGATAGCACTTTCCTAAGGGGGTCAAACCATGTCCCAAAGGTCACCGGATCTGGTGTCTACTTAAAGAAGTAGTCCAGTTACACATTTGTGGGCTTATAACTTGGCTTCTGAATGTACTAGAGAGATCAGGTTTGTTTTAGTGTACTCCAATCAACAGCCCCTACAACCACAAAAAGGAATGGAGTCATTAGCACTTATGGTTTTTAAATGGCACCCAGAATGATGTTGCACGCACAATTTCACATCATTCTGGGTTCATTTGTGTGAAAACAAGGTCCAATCAGGGTGAAACGTTACAGGAAGGTAGAATCTATTGAGTTGTAAGTGATCTGAACGTTTCATGATGATAGCACCTTCCTAAGGGGGTCAAACCATGTCCCAGAGGTCACCTGATCTGGTGTCAATTTAAAGAAGTAGTCCAGTTACAGATTTGTGGGCTTATAACTTGGCTTCTGAATGTCCTAGAGAGATCAAGTTCGTTTCAGAGTACTCCAATCAACAGCCCCTACAACCACAAAAAGGAATGGAGTCATTAGCACTTATGGTTTGTAAATGGCACCCAGAATTATGTTGCACGAAGCACAATTTCACATCATTCTGGGTCCATTTGTGTGAAAACAAGGTCCATTCAGGCTGAAACGTTACAAGAAGGTAGAATCTATTGAGTTGTAAGTGATCTGAACGTTTCATGATGATCGCTCATTCCTATAGGGGGTCAAACCATGTCCCAAAGGTCACCGGGCCTGGTGTCACTTTAAAGAAGTAGTCCAGTTACACCTTTGTGGGCTTATAACTTGGCTTCTGAATTTCCTAGAGAGGTCAGGTTTGTTTTAGTGTACTCCAATCAACAGCCCCTACAACCACAAAAAGGAATGGAGTCATTAGCACTTATGGTTTGTAAATGGCACCCAGAATTATGTTGCGCGAAGCACAATTTCACATCATTCTGGGTCCATTTGTGTGAAAACAAGGTCCAATCAGACTGAAACGTTACAAGAAGGTAGAATCTATTGAGTTGTAAGTGATCTGAACGTTTCATGATGATCGCACATTCCTATAGGGGGTCAAACCATGTCCCAAAGGGCACCGGGCCTGATGTCACTTTAAAGAAGTAGTCCAGTTACACATTTGTGGGCTTATAACTTGGCTTCTGAATGTCCTAGAGAGATCAGGTTTGTTTTAGTGTACTCCAATCAACAGCCCCTACAACCACAAAAAGGAATGGAGTCATTAGCACTTATGGTTTTTAAATGGCACCCAGAATTATGTTGCACGAAGCACAATTTCACATCATTCTGGGTTCATTTGTGTGAAAACAATGTCCAATAAGGCTGAAACGTTACAGGGAGGTAGAATCTATTGAGTTGTAAGTGATCTGAACGTTTCATGATGATAGCACTTTCCTAAGGGGGTCAAACCATGTCCCAAAGGTCACCGGATCTGGTGTCTACTTAAAGAAGTAGTCCATTTACACATTTGTGGGCTTATAACTTGGCTTCTGAATGTACTAGAGAGATCAGGTTTGTTTTAGTGTACTCCAATCAACAGCCCCTACAACCACAAAAAGGAATGGAGTCATTAGCACTTATGGTTTTTAAATGGCACCCAGAATGATGTTGCACGAAGCACAATTTCACATCATTCTGGGTTCATTTGTGTGAAAACAAGGTCCAATCAGGCTGAAACGTTACAGGAAGGTAGAATCTATTGAGTTGTAAGTGATCTGAACGTTTCATGATGATAGCACCTTCCTCAGGGGGTCAAACCATGTCCCAGAGGTCACCTGATCTGGTGTCAATTTAAAGAAGTAGTCCAGTTACAGATTTGTGGGCTTATAACTTGGCTTCTGAATGTCCTAGAGAGATCAAGTTCGTTTCAGAGTACTCCAATCAACAGCCCCTACAACCACAAAAAGGAATGGAGTCATTAGCACTTATGGTTTGTAAATGGCACCCAGAATTATGTTGCACGAAGCACAATTTCACGTCATTCTGGGTCCATTTGTGTGAAAACAAGGTCCATTCAGGCTGAAACGTTACAAGAAGGTAGAATCTATTGAGTTGTAAGTGATCTGAACGTTTCATGATGATCGCTCATTCCTATAGGGGGTCAAACCATGTCCCAAAGGTCACCGGGCCTGGTGTCACTTTAAAGAAGTAGTCCAGTTACACCTTTGTGGGCTTATAACTTGGCTTCTGAATTTCCTAGAGAGGTCAGGTTTGTTTTAGTGTACTCCAATCAACAGCCCCTACAACCACAAAAAGGAATGGAGTCATTAGCACTTATGGTTTGTAAATGGCACCCAGAATTATGTTGCGCGAAGCACAATTTCACATCATTCTGGGTCCATTTGTGTGAAAACAAGGTCCAATCAGACTGAAACGTTACAAGAAGGTAGAATCTATTGAGTTGTAAGTGATCTGAACGTTTCATGATGATCACACATTCCTATAGGGGGTCAAACCATGTCCCAAAGGGCACCGGGCCTGATGTCACTTTAAAGAAGTAGTCCAGTTACACATTTGTGGGCTTATAACTTGGCTTCTGAATGTCCTAGAGAGATCAGGTTTGTTTTAGTGTACTCCAATCAACAGCCCCTACAACCAAAAAAAGGAATGGAGTCATTAGCACTTATGGTTTTTAAATGGCACCCAGAATGATGTTGCACGAAGCACAATTTCACATCATTCTGGGTTCATTTGTGTGAAAACAAGGTCCAATCAGGCTGAAACGTTACAGGAAGGTAGAATCTATTGAGTTGTAAGTGATCTGAACGTTTCATGATGATAGCACCTTCCTAAGGGGGTCAAACCATGTCCCAGAGGTCACCTGATCTGGTGTCAATTTAAAGAAGTAGTCCAGTTACAGATTTGTGGGCTTATAACTTGGCTTCTGAATGTCCTAGAGAGATCAGGTTCGTTTCAGAGTACTCCAATCAACAGCCCCTACAACCACAAAAAGGAATGGAGTCATTAGCACTTATGGTTTGTAAATGGCACCCAGAATTATGTTGCACGAAGCACAATTTCACATCATTCTGGGTCCATTTGTGTGAAAACAAGGTCCAATCAGGCTGAAATGTTACAAGAAGGTAGAATCTATTGAGTTTTAAGTGATCTGAACGTTTCATGATGATCGCACATTCCTATAGGGGGTCAAACCATGTCCCAAAGGTCACCGGGCCTGGAGTCACTTTAAAGAAGTAGTCCAGTTACACCTTTGTGGGCTTATAACTTGGCTTCTGAATGTCCTAGAGAGGTCAGGTTTGTTTTAGTGTACTCCAATCAACAGCCCCTACAACCACAAAAAGGAATGGAGTCATTAGCACTTATGGTTTGTAAATGGCACCCAGAATTATGTTGCACGAAGCACAATTTCTCATCATTCTGGGTCTATTTGTGTGAAAACAAGGTCCATTCAGGCTGAAACGTTACAAGAAGGTAGAATCTATTGAGTAGTAAGTGATCTGAACGTTTCATGATGATCGCACATTCCTATAGGGGGTCAAACCATGTCCCAAAGGTCACCGGGCCTGGTGTCACTTTAAAGAAGTAGTCCAGTTACACCTTTGTGGGCTTATAACTTGGCTTCTGAATATACTAGAGAGGTCAGTTTGTTTTAGAGTACTCCAATTAACAGCACCCATTACCCCAAAAAGGAATGGAGTCATTAGCACTTATGGTTTTTAAATGGCACCCAGAATTATGTTGCACGAAGCACAATTTCACATCATTCTGGGTTCATTTGTGTGAAAACAATGTCCAATAAGGCTGAAACGTTACAGGGAGGTAGAATCTATTGAGTTGTAAGTGATCTGAACGTTTCATGATGATAGCACTTTCCTAAGGGGGTCAAACCATGTCCCAAAGGTCACCGGATCTGGTGTCTACTTAAAGAAGTAGTCCAGTTACACATTTGTGGGCTTATAACTTGGCTTCTGAATGTACTAGAGAGATCAGGTTTGTTTTAGTGTACTCCAATCAACAGCCCCTACAACCACAAAAGGAATGGAGTCATTAGCACTTATGGTTTTTAAATGGCACCCAGAATGATGTTGCACGAAGCACAATTTCACATCATTCTGGGTTCATTTGTGTGAAAACAAGGTCCATTCAGGCTGAAACGTTACAAGAAGGTAGAATCTATTGAGTTGTAAGTGATCTGAACGTTTCATGATGATCGCTCATTCCTATAGGGGGTCAAACCATGTCCCAAAGGTCACCGGGCCTGGTGTCACTTTAAAGAAGTAGTCCAGTTACACCTTTGTGGGCTTATAACTTGGCTTCTGAATGTCCTAGAGAGATCAGGTTTGTTTTAGTGTACTCCAATCAACAGCCCCTACAACCACAAAAAGGAATGGAGTCATTAGCACTTATGGTTTGTAAATGGCACCCAGAATTATGTTGCACGAAGGACAATTTCACATCATTCTGGGTCCATTTGTGTGAAAACAAGGTCCAATCAGGCTGAAACGTTACAAGAAGGTAGAATCTATTGAGTTGTAAGTGATCTGAACGTTTCATGATGATAGCACTTTCCTAAGGGGGTCAAACCATGTCCCAAAGGTCACCGGATCTGGTGTCAATTTAAAGAAGTAGTCCAGTTACACATTTGTGGGCTTATAACTTGGCTTCTGAATGTCCTAGAGAGATCAGGTTTGTTTTAGTGTACTCCAATCAACAGCCCCTACAACCACAAAAAGGAATAGGGTCATTAGCACTTATGTTTTTTAAATCGCACCCAGAATTATGTTGCACGAAGCACAATTTCACATCATTCTGGGTTCATTTGTGTGAAAACAAGGTCCAATCAGGCTGATACGTTACAGGAAGGTAGAATCTATTGAGTTGTAAGTGATCTGAACGTTTCATGATGATAGCACTTTCCTAAGGGGTCAAACCATGTCCCAAAGTTCAGTCACCGGATCTGGTGTCAATTTAAAGAAGTAGTCCAGTTACACCTTTGTGGGCTTATAACTTGGCTTCTGAATGTCCTAGAGAGATCAGGTTTATTTTAATGTACTCCAATCAACAGCCCCTACAACCACAAAAAGTACTGGAGTCATTAGCACTTATGGTTTGTAAATGGCACCCAGAATTATGTTGCACGAAGCACAATTTCACATCATTCTGGGTCCATTTGTGTGAAAACAAGGTCCAATCAGGCTGAAACGTTACAAGAAGGTAGAATCTATTGAGTTGTAAGTGATCTGAACGTTTCATGATGATAGCACTTTCCTAAGGGGGTCAAACCATGTCCCAAAGGTCACCGGATCTGGTGTCAATTCAAAGAAGTAGTCCAGTTACACATTTGTGGGCTTATAACTTGGCTTCTGAATGTCCTGGAGAGATCAGGTTTGTTTTAGTGTACTCCAATCAACAGCCCCTATTACCCCAAAAAGGAATGGAGTCATTAGCACTTATGGTTTTTAAATGGCACCCAGAAATATGTTGCACGAAGCGCAATTTCACATCATTCTGGGTTCATTTGTGTGAAAACAAGGTACAATCAGGCTGAAACGTTACAGGAAGGTAGAATCTATTGAGTTGTAAGTGATCTGAACGTTTCATGATGATAGCACTTTCCTAAGGGGGTCAAACCATGTCCCAAAGGTCACCGGATCTGGTGTCAATTTAAAGAAGTAGTCCAGTTACACCTTTGTGGGCTTATAACTTGGCTTCTGAATGTCCTAGAGAGGTATGGTTGTTTTTAGTGTACTCCAATCACCAGCCCCTACAACCACAAAAAGGAATGGAGTCATTAGCACTTATGGTTTGTAAATGGCACCCAGAATTATGTTGCACGAAGCACAATTTCACATCATTCTGGGTCCATTTGTGTGAAAACAAGGTCCAATCAGGCTGAAATGTTACAAGAAGGTAGAATCTATTGAGTTTTAAGTGATCTGAATGTTTCATGATGATCGCACATTCCTATAGGGGGTCAAACCATGTCCCAAAGGTCACCGGGCCTGGAGTCACTTTAAAGAAGTAGTCCAGTTACACCTTTGTGGGCTTATAACTTGGCTTCTGAATGTCCAGAGAGGTCAGGTTTGTTTTAGTGTACTCCAATCAACAGCCCCTACAACCACAAAAAGGAATGGAGTCATTAGCACTTATGGTTTTTAAATGGCACCCAGAATTATGTTGCACGAAGCACAATTTCACATCATTCTGGGTTCATTTGTGTGAAAACAAGGTCCAATCAGGCTGAACTGTTACAGGAAGGTAGAATCTATTGAGTTGTAAGTGATCTGAACGTTTCATGATGATAGCACTTTCCTAAGGGGGTCAAACCATGTCCAAAAGGTCACCGGATCTGGTGTCAATTTAAAGAAGTAGTCCAGTTACACATTTGTGGGCTTATAACTTGGCTTCTGAATGTCCTAGAGAGATCAGGTTTGTTTTAGTGTACTCCAATCAACAGCCCCTACAACAACAAAAAGGAATGGAGTCATTAGCACTTATGGTTTTTAAATGGCACCCAGAATTATGTTGCACAAAGCACAATTTCACATCATTCTGGGTTCATTTGTGTGAAAACAAGGTCCAATCAGCCTGAAACATTACAGGAAGGTACAATCTATTGAGTTGTAAGTGACCTGAACGTTTCATGATGATAGCACTTTCCTAAGGGGGTCAAACCATGTCCCAAAGGCCACCGGATCTGGTGTCACTTTAAAGAAGTAGTCCAGGTACACAATTGTGGGCTTATAACTTGGCTTCTGAATGTCCTAGAGAGATCAGGTTTGTTTTAGTGTACTCCAATCAACAGCACCTACAACCACAAAAAAGAATGGAGTCATTAGCACTTATGGTTTGGAAATGGCACCCAGAATTATGTTGCACGAAGCACAATTTCACATCATTCTGGGTCCATTTGTGTGAAAACAAGGTCCAATCAGGCTGAAACGTTACAAGACGGTAGAATCTATTGAGTTGATCTGAACGTTTCATGATGATAGCACTTTCCTAAGGGGGTCAAACCATGTCCCAAAGGTCACCGGGTCTGGTGTCACTTTAAAGAAGTAGTCCAGTTACACCTTTGTGGGCTTATAACTTGGCTTCTGAATATCCTAGAGAGGTCAGGTTTGTTTTAGAGTACTCCAATTAACAGCCCCTACAACCACAAAAGGGAATGGAGTCATTAGCACTTATGGTTTGTAAATGGCACCCAGAATTATGTTGCACGAAGCACAATTTCACATCATTCTGGGTCCATTTGTGTGAAAACAAGGTCCAATCAGGCTGAAATGTTACAAGAAGGTAGAATCTATTGAGTTTTAAGTGATCTGAACGTTTTATGATGATCGCACATTCCTATAGGGGGTCAAACCATGTCCCAAAGGTCACCGGGCCTGGAGTCACTTTAAAGAAGTAGTCCAGTTACACCTTTGTGGGCTTATAACTTGGCTTCTGAATGTCCTAGAGAGGTCAGGTTTGTTTTAGTGTACTCCAATCAACAGCCCCTACAACCACAAAAAGGAATGGAGTCATTAGCACTTATGGTTTGTAAATGGCACCCAGAATTATGTTGCACGAAGCACAATTTCACATCATTCTGGGTCTATTTGTGTGAACACAAGGTCCATTCAGGCTGAAACGTTACAAGAAGGTAGAATCTATTGAGTTGTAAGTGATCTGAACATTTCATGATGATCGCACATTCCTATAGGGGGTCAAACCATGTCCCAAAGGTCACCGGGCCTGGTGTCACTTTAAAGAAGTAGTCCAGTTACACCTTTGTGGGCTTATAACTTGGCTTCTGAATATACTAGAGAGGTCAGGTTTGTTTTAGAGTACTCCAATTAACAGCACCCATTACCCCAAAAAGGAATGGAGTCATTAGCACTTATGGTTTTTAAATGGCACCCAGAATTATGTTGCACGAAGCACAATTTCACATCATTCTGGGTTCATTTGTGTGAAAACAATGTCCAATAAGGCTGAAACGTTACAGGGAGGTAGAATCTATTGAGTTGTAAGTGATCTGAACGTTTCATGATGATAGCACTTTCCTAAGGGGGTCAAACCATGTCCCAAAGGTCACCGGATCTGGTGTCTACTTAAAGAAGTAGTCCAGTTACACCTTTGTGGGCTTATAACTTGGCTTCTGAATTTCCTAGAGAGGTCAGGTTTGTTTTAGTGTACTCCAATCAACAGCCCCTACAACCACAAAAAGGAATGGAGTCATTAGCACTTATGGTTTGTAAATGGCACCCAGAATTATGTTGCACGAAGCACAATTTCACATCATTCTGGGTCCATTTGTGTGAAAACAAGGTCCAATCAGACTGAAACATTACAAGAAGGTAGAATCTATTGAGTTGTAAGTGATCTGAACGTTTCATGATGATCGCACATTCCTATAGGGGGTCAAACCATGTCCCAAAGGTCACCGGGCCTGGTGTCACTTTAAAGAAGTAGTCCAGTTACACATTTGTGGGCTTATAACTTGGCTTCTGAATGTCCTAGAGAGATCAGGTTTGTTTTAGTGTACTCCAATCAACAGCCCCTACAACCACAAAAAGGAATGGAGTCATTAGCACTTATGGTTTTTAAATGGCACCCAGAATGATGTTGCACGAAGCACAATTTCACATCATTCTGGGTTCATTTGTGTGAAAACAAGGTCCAATCAGGCTGAAACGTTACAGGAAGGTAGAATCTATTGAGTTGTAAGTGATCTGAACGTTTCATGATGATAGCACCTTCCTAAGGGGGTCAAACCATGTCCCATAGGTCACCTGATCTGGTGTCAATTTAAAGAAGTAGTCCAGTTACAGATTTGTGGGCTTATAACTTGGCTTCTGAATGTCCTAGAGAGATCAGGTTCATTTCAGAGTACTCCAATCAACAGCCCCTACAACCACAAAAAGGAATGGAGTCATTAGCACTTATGATTTGTTAATGGCACCCAGAATTATGTTGCACGAAGCACAATTTCACATCATTCTGGGTTCATTTGTGTGAAAACAAGGTCCAATCAGGCTGAAATGTTACAAGAAGGTAGAATCTATTGAGTTTTAAGTGATCTGAACGTTTCATGATGATCGCACATTCCTATAGGGGGTCAAACCATGTCCCAAAGGTCACCGGGCCTGGAGTCACTTTAAAGAAGTAGTCCAGTTACACCTTTGTGGGCTTATAACTTGGCTTCTGAATGTCCTAGAGAGGTCAGGTTTGTTTTAGTGTACTCCAATCAACAGCCCCTACAACCACAAAAAGGAATGGAGTCATTAGCACTTATGGTTTGTAAATGGCACCCAGAATTATGTTGCACGAAGCACAATTTCACATCATTCTGGGTCTATTTGTGTGAAAACAAGGTCCATTCAGGCTGAAACGTTACAAGAAGGTAGAATCTATTGAGTTGTAAGTGATCTGAACGTTTCATGATGATCGCAAATTCCTATAGGGGGTCAAACCATGTCCCAAAGGTCACCGGGCCTGGTGTCACTTTAAAGAAGTAGTCCAGTTACACCTTTGTGGGCTTATAACTTGGCTTCTGAATATACTAGAGAGGTCAGGTTTGTTTTAGAGTACTCCAATTAACAGCACCCATTACCCCAAAAAGGAATGGAGTCATTAGCACTTATGGTTTTTAAATGGCACCCAGAATTATGTTGCACGAAGCACAATTTCACATCATTCTGGGTTCATTTGTGTGAAAACAATGTCCAATAAGGCTGAAACGTTACAGGGAGGTAGAATCTATTGAGTTGTAAGTGATCTGAACGTTTCATGATGATAGCACTTTCCTAAGGGGGTCAAACCATGTCCCAAAGGTCACAGGATCTGGTGTCTACTTAAAGAAGTAGTCCAGTTACACCTTTGTGGGCTTATAACTTGGCTTCTGAATTTCCTAGAGAGGTCAGGTTTGTTTTAGTGTACTCCAATCAACAGCCCCTACAACCACAAAAAGGAATGGAGTCATTAGCACTTATGGTTTGTAAATGGCACCCAGAATTATGTTGCACGAAGCACAATTTCACATCATTCTGGGTCCATTTGTGTGAAAACAAGGTCCAATCAGACTGAAACGTTACAAGAAGGTAGAATCTATTGAGTTGTAAGTGATCTGAACGTTTCATGATGATCGCACATTCCTATAGGGGGTCAAACCATGTCCCAAAGGTCACCGGGCCTGGTGTCACTTTAAAGAAGTAGTCCAGTTACACATTTGTGGGCTTATAACTTGGCTTCTGAATGTCCTAGAGAGATCAGGTTTGTTTTAGTGTACTCCAATCAACAGCCCCTACAACCACAAAAAGGAATGGAGTCATTAGCACTTATGGTTTTTAAATGGCACCCAGAATGATGTTGCACGAAGCACAATTTCACATCATTCTGGGTTCATTTGTGTGAAAACAAGGTCCAATCAGGCTGAAACGTTACAGGAAGGTAGAATCTATTGAGTTGTAAGTGATCTGAACGTTTCATGATGATAGCACCTTCCTAAGGGGGTCAAACCATGTCCCAGAGGTCACCTGATCTGGTGTCAATTTAAAGAAGTAGTCCAGTTACAGATTTGTGGGCTTATAACTTGGCTTCTGAATGTCCTAGAGAGATCAGGTTCGTTTCAGAGTACTCCAATCAACAGCCCCTACAACCACAAAAAGGAATGGAGTCATTAGCACTTATGGTTTGTAAATGGCACCCAGAATTATGTTGCACGAAGCACAATTTCACATCATTCTGGGTCCATTTGTGTGAAAACATGGTCCAGTCAGGCTGAAACGTTACAAGAAGGTAGAATCTATTTAGTTGTAAGTGATCTGAACGTTTCATGATGATCGCACATTCCTATAGAGGGTCAAACCATGTCCCAAAGGTCACCGGGCCTGGTGTCAATTTAAAGAAGTAGTCCAGTTACACCTTTGTGGGCTTATAACTTGGCTTCTGAATATCCTAGAGAGGTCAGGTTTGTTTTAGAGTACTCCAATTAACAGCCCCTACAACCACAAAAAGGAATGGAGTCATTAGCACTTATGGTTTTTAAATGGCACCCAGAATTATGTTGCACAAAGCACAATTTCACATCATTCTGATGTTCATTTGTGTGAAAACAAGGTCCAATTAGGCTGAAACGTTACAGGAAGGTAGAACCTATTGAGTGGTAAATTATCTGAACGTTTCATGATGATAGCACTTTCCTAAGGGGGTCAAACCATGTTCCAAAGGTCACCGGATCTGGTGTCACTTTAAAGAACTAGTCCAGTTACACCTTTGTGGGCTTATAACTTGGCTTCTGAATATCCTAGAGAGGTCAGGTTTGTTTTAGAGTACTCCAATTAACAGCCCCTACAACCACAAAAAGGAATGGAGTCATTAGCACTTATGGTTTTTAAATGGCACCCAGAATTATGTTGCACAAAGCACAATTTCACATCATTCTGATGTTCATTTGTGTGAAAACAAGGTCCAATTAGGCTGAAACGTTACAGGAAGGTAGAACCTATTGAGTGGTAAATTATCTGAACGTTTCATGATGATAGCACTTTCCTAAGGGGGTCAAACCATGTTCCAAAGGTCACCGGATCTGGTGTCACTTTAAAGAACTAGTCCAGTTACACCTTTGCGGGCTTATAACTTGGCTTCTGAATATCCTAGAGAGGTCAGGTTTGTTTTAGAGTACTCCAATTAACAGCCCCCATTGCCCCATAAAGGAATGGAGTCATTAGCACTTATGGTTTTTAAATGGCACCCAGAATTATGTTGCACGAAGCACAATTTCACATCATTTTGGGTTCATTTGTGTGAAAACAAGGTCCAATCAGGCTGAAACGTTACAAGAAGGTAGAATCTATTGAGTTGTAATTGATCTGAACGTTTCATGATGATAGCACTTTCCTAAGGGGGTCAAACCATGTCCCAAAGGTCACCGGATCTGGTGTCAATTTAAAGTAGTCCAGTTACACATTTGTGGGCTTATAACTTGGCTTCTGAATGTCCTAGAGAGATCAGGTTTGTTTTAGTGTACTCCAATCAACAGCCCCTACAACCACAAAAAGGAATGGAGTCATTAGCATTTATGGTTTGTAAATGGCACCCAGAATGATGTTGCACGAAGCACAATTTCACATCATTCTGGGTTCATTTGTGTGAAAACAAGGTCCAATCAGGCTGAAACGTTACAGGAAGGTAGAATCTATTGAGTTGTAAGTGATCTGAACATTTCATGATGATAGCACTTTCCTAAGGGGGTCAAACCATGTCCCAGAGGTCACCTGATCTGGTGTCAATTTAAAGAAGTAGTCCAGTTACAGATTTGTGGGCTTATAACTTGGCTTCTGAATGTCCTAGAGAGATCAGGTTTGTTTTAGTGTACTCCAATCAACAGCCCCTACAACCACAAAAAGGAATGGAGTCATTAGCATTTATGGTTTGTAAATGGCACCCAGAATGATGTTGCACGAAGCACAATTTCACATCATTCTGGGTTCATTTGTGTGAAAACAAGGTCCAATCAGGCTGAAACGTTACAGGAAGGTAGAATCTATTGAGTTGTAAGTGATCTGAACATTTCATGATGATAGCACTTTCCTAAGGGGGTCAAACCATGTCCCAGAGGTCACCTGATCTGGTGTCAATTTAAAGAAGTAGTCCAGTTACAGATTTGTGGGCTTATAACTTGGCTTCTGAATGTCCTAGAGAGATCAGGTTTGTTTTAGTGTACTCCAATCAACAGCCCCTACAACCACAAAAAGGAATGGAGTCATTGGCACTTATGTTTTTTAAATGGCACCCAGAATGATGTCGCACAAAGCACAATTTCACATCATTCTGGGTTCATTTGTGTGAAAACAAGGTCCAATCAGGCTGAAAGGTTACAGGAAGGTAGAATCTATTGAGTTGTAAGTGATCTGAACGTTTCATGATGATAGCACTTTCCTAAGGGGGTCAAACCATGTCCCAGAGGTCACCGGATCTGGTGTCAATTTAAAGAAGTAGTCCAGTTACACATTTGTGGGCTTATAACTTGGCTTCTGAATGTCTAGAGAGATCAGGTTTGTTTTAGTGTACTCCAATCAACAGCCCCTACAACCACAAAAAGGAATGGAGTCATTAGCACTTATTTTTTTTAAATGGCACCCAGAATTATGTTGCACGAAGCACAATTTCACATCATTCTGGGGCTATTTGTGTGAAAACAAGGTCCATTCAGGCTGAAACGTTACAAGAAGGTAGAATCTATTGAGTTGTGAGTGATCTGAAAGTTTCATGATGATCGCACATTCCTATAGGGGGTCAAACCATGTCCCAAAGGTCACCGGGCCTGGTGTCACTTTAAAGAAGTAGTCCAGTTACACCTTTGTGGGCTTATAACTTGGCTTCTGAATATACTAGAGAGGTCAGGTTTGTTTTAGAGTACTCCAATTAACAGCACCCATTACCCCAAAAAGGAATGGAGTCATTAGCACTTATGGTTTTTAAATGGCACCCAGAATGATGTTGCACGAAGCACAATTTCACATCATTCTGGGTTCATTTGTGTGAAAACAAGGTCCAATCAGGCTGAAACGTTACAGGAAGGTAGAATCTATTGAGTTGTAAGTGATCTGAACGTTTCATGATGATAGCACCTTCCTAAGGGGGTCAAACCATGTCCCAGAGGTCACCTGATCTGGTGTCAATTTAAAGAAGTAGTCCAGTTACAGATTTGTGGGCTTATAACTTGGCTTCTGAATGTCCTAGAGAGATCAGGTTCGTTTCAGAGTACTCCAATCAACAACCCCTACAACCACAAAAAGGAATGGAGTCATTAGCACTTATGGTTTGTAAATGGCACCCAGAATTATGTTGCACGAAGCACAATTTCACATCATTCTGGGTTCATTTGTGTGAAAACAAGGTCCAATCAGGCTGAAATGTTACAAGAAGGTAGAATCTATTGAGTTTTAAGTGATCTGAACGTTTCATGATGATCGCACATTCCAATAGGGGGTCAAACCATGTCCCAAAGGTCACCGGGCCTGGAGTCACTTTAAAGAAGTAGTCCAGTTACACCTTTGTGGGCTTATAACTTGGCTTCTGAATGTCCTAGAGAGGTCAGGTTTGTTTTAGTGTACTCCAATCAACAGCCCATACAACCACAAAAAGGAATGGAGTCATTAGCACTTATGGTTTGTAAATGGCACCCAGAATTATGTTGCACGAAGCACAATTTCACATCATTCTGGGTCTATTTGTGTGAAAACAAGGTCCATTCAGGCTGAAACGTTACAAGAAGGTAGAATCTATTGAGTTGTAAGTGATCTGAACGTTTCATGATGATCGCACATTCCTATAGGGGGTCAAACCATGTCCCAAAGGTCACCGGGCCTGGTGTCACTTTAAAGAAGTAGTCCAGTTACACCTTTGTGGGCTTATAACTTGGCTTCTGAATATACTAGAGAGGTCAGGTTTGTTTTAGAGTACTCCAATTAACAGCACCCATTACCCCAAAAAGGAATGGAGTCATTAGCACTTATGGTTTTTAAATGGCACCCAGAATTATGTTGCACGAAGCACAATTTCACATCATTCTGGGTTCATTTGTGTGAAAACAATGTCCAATAAGGCTGAAACGTTACAGGGAGGTAGAATCTATTGAGTTGTAAGTGATCTGAACGTTTCATGATGATAGCACTTTCCTAAGGGGGTCAAACCATGTCCCAAAGGTCACCGGATCTGGTGTCTACTTAAAGAAGTAGTCCAGTTACACCTTTGTGGGCTTATAACTTGGCTTCTGAATTTCCTAGAGTGGTCAGGTTTGTTTTAGTGTACTCCAATCAACAGCCCCTACAACCACAAAAAGGAATGGAGTCATTAGCACTTATGGTTTGTAAATGGCACCCAGAATTATGTTGCACGAAGCACAATTTCACATCATTCTGGGTCCATTTGTGTGAAAACAAGGTCCAATCAGACTGAAACGTTACAAGAAGGTAGAATCTATTGAGTTGTGAGTGATCTGAACGTTTCATGATGATCGCACATTCCTATAGGGGGTCAAACCATGTCCCAAAGGTCACCGGGCCTGGTGTCACTTTAAAGAAGTAGTCCAGTTACACATTTGTGGGCTTATAACTTGGCTTCTGAATGTCCTAGAGAGATCAGGTTTGTTTTAGTTACTCCAATCAACAGCCCCTACAACCACAAAAAGGAATGGAGTCATTAGCACTTATGGTTTTTAAATGGCACCCAGAATGATGTTGCACGAAGCACAATTTCACATCATTCTGGGTTCATTTGTGTGAAAACAAGGTCCAATCAGGCTGAAACGTTACAGGAAGGTAGAATCTATTGAGTTGTAAGTGATCTGAACGTTTCATGATGATAGCACCTTCCTAAGGGGGTCAAACCATGTCCCAGAGGTCACCTGATCTGGTGTCAATTTAAAGAAGTAGTCCAGTTACAGATTTGTGGGCTTATAACTTGGCTTCTGAATGTCCTAGAGAGATCAGGTTCGTTTCAGAGTACTCCAATCAACAGCCCCTACAACCACAAAAAGGAATGGAGTCATTAGCACTTATGGTTTGTAAATGGCACCCAGAATTATGTTGCACGAAGCACAAT
Source organism: Nothobranchius furzeri (assembly GCF_043380555.1). NCBI lineage: Eukaryota > Metazoa > Chordata > Actinopteri > Cyprinodontiformes > Nothobranchiidae > Nothobranchius > Nothobranchius furzeri. The sequence goes on from NC_091745.1 coordinate 32,179,393, forward strand.
TTCACATCATTCTGGGTCCATTTGTGTGAAAACAAGGTCCAATCAGACTGAAACGTTACAAGAAGGTAGAATCTATTGAGTTGTGAGTGATCTGAACGTTTCATGATGATCGCACATTCCTATAGGGGGTCAAACCATGTCCCAAAAGTCACCGGGCCTGGTGTCACTTTAAAGAAGTAGTCCAGTTACACATTTGTGGGCTTATAACTTGGCTTCTGAATGTCCTAGAGAGATCAGGTTTGTTTTAGTTACTCCAATCAACAGCCCCTACAACCACAAAAAGGAATGGAGTCATTAGCACTTATGGTTTTTAAATGGCACCCAGAATGATGTTGCACGAAGCACAATTTCACATCATTCTGGGTTCATTTGTGTGAAAACAAGGTCCAATCAGGCTGAAACGTTACAGGAAGGTAGAATCTATTGAGTTGTAAGTGATCTGAACGTTTCATGATGATAGCACCTTCCTAAGGGGGTCAAACCATGTCCCAGAGGTCACCTGATCTGGTGTCAATTTAAAGAAGTAGTCCAGTTACAGATTTGTGGGCTTATAACTTGGCTTCTGAATGTCCTAGAGAGATCAGGTTCGTTTCAGAGTACTCCAATCAACAGCCCCTACAACCACAAAAAGGAATGGAGTCATTAGCACTTATGGTTTGTAAATGGCACCCAGAATTATGTTGCACGAAGCACAATTTCACATCATTCTGGGTCCATTTGTGTGAAAACAAGGTCCAGTCAGGCTGAAACGTTACAAGAAGGTAGAATCTATTTAGTTGTAAGTGATCTGAACGTTTCATGATGATCGCACATTCCTATAGAGGGTCAAACCATGTCCCAAAGGTCACCGGGCCTGGTGTCAATTTAAAGAAGTAGTCCAGTTACACCTTTGTGGGCTTATAACTTGGCTTCTGAATATCCTAGAGAGGTCAGGTTTGTTTTAGAGTACTCCAATTAACAGCCCCTACAACCGCAAAAAGGAATGGAGTCATTAGCACTTATGGTTTTTAAATGGCACCCAGAATTATGTTGCACAAAGCACAATTTCACATCATTCTGATGTTCATTTGTGTGAAAACAAGGTCCAATTAGGCTGAAACGTTACAGGAAGGTAGAACCTATTGAGTGGTAAATTATCTGAACGTTTCATGATGATAGCACTTTCCTAAGGGGGTCAAACCATGTTCCAAAGGTCACCGGATCTGGTGTCACTTTAAAGAACTAGTCCAGTTACACCTTTGTGGGCTTATAACTTGGCTTCTGAATATCCTAGAGAGGTCAGGTTTGTTTTAGAGTACTCCAATTAACAGCCCCCATTGCCCCAAAAAGGAATGGAGTCATTAGCACTTATGGTTTTTAAATGGCACCCAGAATTATGTTGCACGAAGCACAATTTCACATCATTTTGGGTTCATTTGTGTGAAAACAAGGTCCAATCAGGCTTAAACGTTACAAGAAGGTAGAATCTATTGAGTTGTAATCGATCTGAACGTTTCATGATGATAGCACTTTCCTAAGGGGGTCAAACCATGTCCCAAAGGTCACCGGATCTGGTGTCAATTTAAAGAAGTAGTCCAGTTACACATTTGTGCGCTTATAACTTGGCTTCTGAATGTCCTAGAGAGATCAGGTTTGTTTTAGTGTACTCCAATCAACAGCCCCTACAACCACAAAAAGGAATGGAGTCATTAGCATTTATGGTTTTTAAATGGCACCCAGAATGATGTTGCACGAAGCACAATTTCACATCATTCTGGGTTCATTTGTGTGAAAACAAGGTCCAATCAGGCTGAAACGTTACAGGAAGGTAGAATCTATTGAGTTGTAAGTGATCTGAACGTTTCATGATGATAGCACTTTCCTAAGGGGGTCAAACCATGTCCCAGAGGTCACCTGATCTGGTGTCAATTTAAAGAAGTAGTCCAGTTACAGATTTGTGGGCTTATAACTTGGCTTCTGAATGTCCTAGAGAGATCAGGTTTGTTTTAGTGTACTCCAATCAACAGCCCCTACAACCACAAAAAGGAATGGAGTCATTAGCACTTATGTATTTAAATGGCACCCAGAATGATGTCGCACAAAGCACAATTTCACATCATTCTGGGTTCATTTGTGTGAAAACAAGGTCCAATCAGGCTGAAACATTACAGGAAGGTAGAATCTATTGAGTTGTAAGTGATCTGAACGTTTCATGATGATAGCACTTTCCTAAGGGGGTCAAACCATGTCCCAGAGGTCACCGGATCTGGTGTCAATTTAAAGAAGTAGTCCAGTTACACATTTGTGGGCTTATAACTTGGCTTCTGAATGTCTAGAGAGATCAGGTTTGTTTTAGTGTACTCCAATCAACAGCCCCTACAACCACAAAAAGGAATGGAGTCATTAGCACTTATGGTTTTTAAATGGCACCCAGAATTATGTTGCACGAAGCACAATTTCACATCATTCTGGGTTCATTTGTGTGAAAACAAGGTCCAATCAGGCTGAACTGTTACAGGAAGGTAGAATCTATTGAGTTGTAAGTGATCTGAACGTTTCATGATGATAGCACTTTCCTAAGGGGGTCAAACCATGTCCCAAAGGTCACCGGATCTGGTGTCAATTTAAAGAAGTAGTCCAGTTACACATTTGTGGGCTTATAACTTGGCTTCTGAATGTCCTAGAGAGATCAGGTTTGTTTTAGTGTACTCCAATCAACAGCCCCTACAACAACAAAAAGGAATGGAGTCATTAGCACTTATGGTTTTTAAATGGCACCCAGAATTATGTTGCACAAAGCACAATTTCACATCATTCTGGGTTCATTTGTGTGAAAAACAAGGTCCAATCAGCCTGAAACATTACAGGAAGGTAGAATCTATTGAGTTGTAAAAGACCTGAACGTTTCATGATGATAGCACTTTCCTAAGGGGGTCAAACCATGTCCCAAAGGCCACCGGATCTGGTGTCACTTTAAAGAAGTAGTCCAGTTACACAATTGTGGGCTTATAACTTGGCTTCTGAATGTCCTAGAGAGATCAGGTTTGTTTTAGTGTACTCCAATCAACAGCACCTACAACCACAAAAAAGAATGGAGTCATTAGCACTTATGGTTTGGAAATGGCACCCAGAATTATGTTGCACGAAGCACAATTTCACATCATTCTGGGTCCATTTGTGTGAAAACAAGGTCCAATCAGGCTGAAACGTTACAAGACGGTAGAATCTATTGAGTTGATCTGAACATTTCATGATGATAGCACTTTCCTAAGGGGGTCAAACCATGTCCCAAAGGTCACCGGGTCTGGTGTCACTTTAAACAAGTAGTCCAGTTACACATTTGTGGCCTTATAACTTGGCTTCTGAATATCCTAGAGAGGTCAGGTTTGTTTTAGAGTACTCCAATTAACAGCCCCTACAACCACAAAAAGGAATGGAGTCATTAGCACTTATGGTTTGTAAATGGCACCCAGAATTATGTTGCACGAAGCACAATTTCACATCATTCTGGGTCCATTTGTGTGAAAACAAGGTCCAATCAGGCTGAAATGTTACAAGAAGGTAGAATCTATTGAGTTTTAAGTGATCTGAACATTTTATGATGATCGCACATTCCTATAGGGGGTCAAACCATGTCCCAAAGGTCACCGGGCCTGGAGTCACTTTAAAGAAGTAGGCCAGTTACACCTTTGTGGGCTTATAACTTGGCTTCTGAATGTCCTAGAGAGGTCAGGTTTGTTTTAGTGTACTCCAATCAACAGCCCCTACAACCACAAAAAGGAATTGAGTCATTAGCACTTATGGTTTGTAAATGGCACCCAGAATTATGTTGCACGAAGCACAATTTCACATCATTCTGGGTCTATTTGTGTGAAAACAAGGTCCATTCAGGCTGAAACGTTACAAGAAGGTAGAATCTATTGAGTTGTAAGTGATCTGAACGTTTCATGATGATCGCACATTCCTATAGGGGGTCAAACCATGTCCCAAAGGTCACCGGGCCTGGTGTCACTTTAAAGAAGTAGTCCAGTTACACCTTTGTGGGCTTATAACTTGGCTTCTGAATATACTAGAGAGGTCAGGTTTGTTTTAGAGTACTCCAATTAACAGCACCCATTACCCCAAAAAGGAATGGAGTCATTAGCACTTATGGTTTTTAAATGGCACCCAGAATTATGTTGCACGAAGCACAATTTCACATCATTCTGGGTTCATTTGTGTGAAAACAATGTCCAATAAGGCTGAAACGTTACAGGGAGGTAGAATCTATTGAGTTGTAAGTGATCTGAACGTTTCATGATGATAGCACTTTCCTATAGGGGGTCAAACCATGTCCCAAAGGTCACCGGATCTGGTGTCTACTTAAAGAAGTAGTCCAGTTACACCTTTGTGGGCTTATAACTTGGCTTCTGAATTTCCTAGAGAGGTCAGGTTTGTTTTAGTGTACTCCAATCAACAGCCCCTACAACCACAAAAAGGAATGGAGTCATTAGCACTTATGGTTTGTAAATGGCACCCAGAATTATGTTGCACGAAGCACAATTTCACATCATTCTGGGTCCATTTGTGTGAAAACAAGGTCCAATCAGACTGAAACTTTACAAGAAGGTAGAATCTATTGAGTTGTAAGTGATCTGAACGTTTCATGATGATCGCACATTCCTATAGGGGGTCAAACCATGTCCCAAAGGTCACCGGGCCTGGTGTCACTTTAAAGAAGTAGTCCAATTACACATTTGTGGGCTTATAACTTGGCTTCTGAATGTCCTAGAGAGATCAGGTTTGTTTTAGTGTACTCCAATCAACAGCCCCTACAACCACAAAAAGGAATGGAGTCATTAGCACTTATGGTTTTTAAATGGCACCCAGAATGATGTTGCACGAAGCACAATTTCACATCATTCTGGGTTCATTTGTGTGAAAACAAGGTCCAATCAGGCTGAAACGTTACAGGAAGGTAGAATCTATTGAGTTGTAAGTGATCTGAACGTTTCATGATGATAGCACCTTCCTAAGGGGGTCAAACCATGTCCCAGAGGTCACCTGATCTGGTGTCAATTTAAAGAAGTAGTCCAGTTACAGATTTGTGGGCTTATAACTTGGCTTCTGAATGTCCTAGAGAGATCAGGTTCGTTTCAGAGTACTCCAATCAACAGCCCCTTCAACCACAAAAAGGAATGGAGTCATTAGTACTTATGGTTTGTAAATGTCACCCAGAATTATGTTGCACGAAGCACAATTTCACATCATTCTGGGTTCATTTGTGTGAAAACAAGGTCCAATCAGGCTGAAATGTTACAAGAAGGTAGAATCTATTGAGTTTTAAGTGATCTGAACGTTTCATGATGATCGCACATTCCTATAGGGGGTCAAACCATGTCCCAAAGGTCAATGGGCCTGGAGTCACTTTAAAGAAGTAGTCCAGTTACACCTTTGTGGGCTTATAACTTGGCTTCTGAATGTCCTAGAGAGGTCAGGTTTGTTTTAGTGTACTCCAATCAACAGCCCCTACAACCACAAAAAGGAATGGAGTCATTAGCACTTATGGTTTGTAAATGGCACCCAGAATTATGTTGCACGAAGCACAATTTCACATCATTCTGGGTCTATTTGTGTGAAAACAAGGTCCAATCAGGCTGAAACGTTACAAGAAGGTAGAATCTATTGAGTTGTAAGTGATCTGAACGTTTCATGATGATCGCACATTCCTATAGGGGGTCAAACCATGTCCCAAAGGTCACCGGGCCTGGTGTCACTTTAAAGAAGTAGTCCAGTTACACCTTTGTGGGCTTATAACTTGGCTTCTGAATATACTAGAGAGGTCAGGTTTGTTTTAGAGTACTCCAATTAACAGCACCCATTACCCCAAAAAGGAATGGAGTCATTAGCACTTATGGTTTTTAAATGGCACCCAGAATTATGTTGCACGAAGCACAATTTCACATCATTCTGGGTTCATTTGTGTGAAAACAAGGTCCAATCAGGCTGAACTGTTACAGGAAGGTAGAATCTATTGAGTTGTAAGTGATCTGAACGTTTCATGATGATCGCACATTCCTATAGGGGGTCAAACCATGTCCCAAAGGTCACCGGGCCTGGTGTCACTTTAAAGAAGTAGTCCAGTTACACATTTGTGGGCTTATAACTTGGCTTCTGAATGTCCTAGAGAGATCAGGTTTGTTTTAGTTACTCCAATCAACAGCCCCTACAACCACAAAAAGGAATGGAGTCATTAGCACTTATGGTTTTTAAATGGCACCCAGAATGATGTTGCACGAAGCACAATTTCACATCATTCTGGGTTCATTTGTGTGAAAACAAGGTCCAATCAGGCTGAAACGTTACAGGAAGGTAGAATCTATTGAGTTGTAAGTGATCTGAACGTTTCATGATGATAGCACCTTCCTAAGGGGGTCAAACCATGTCCCAGAGGTCACCTGATCTGGTGTCAATTTAAAGAAGTAGTCCAGTTACAGATTTGTGGGCTTATAACTTGGCTTCTGAATGTCCTAGAGAGATCAGGTTCGTTTCAGAGTACTCCAATCAACAGCCCCTACAACCACAAAAAGGAATGGAGTCATTAGCACTTATGGTTTGTAAATGGCACCCAGAATTATGTTGCACGAAGCACAATTTCACATCATTCTGGGTCCATTTGTGTGAAAACAAGGTCCAGTCAGGCTGAAACGTTACAAGAAGGTAGAATCTATTTAGTTGTAAGTGATCTGAACGTTTCATGATGATCGCACATTCCTATAGAGGGTCAAACCATGTCCCAAAGGTCACCGGGCCTGGTGTCAATTTAAAGAAGTAGTCCAGTTACACCTTTGTGGGCTTATAACTTGGCTTCTGAATATCCTAGAGAGGTCAGGTTTGTTTTAGAGTACTCCAATTAACAGCCCCTACAACCGCAAAAAGGAATGGAGTCATTAGCACTTATGGTTTTTAAATGGCACCCAGAATTATGTTGCACAAAGCACAATTTCACATCATTCTGATGTTCATTTGTGTGAAAACAAGGTCCAATTAGGCTGAAACGTTACAGGAAGGTAGAACCTATTGAGTGGTAAATTATCTGAACGTTTCATGATGATAGCACTTTCCTAAGGGGGTCAAACCATGTTCCAAAGGTCACCGGATCTGGTGTCACTTTAAAGAACTAGTCCAGTTACACCTTTGTGGGCTTATAACTTGGCTTCTGAATATCCTAGAGAGGTCAGGTTTGTTTTAGAGTACTCCAATTAACAGCCCCCATTGCCCCAAAAAGGAATGGAGTCATTAGCACTTATGGTTTTTAAATGGCACCCAGAATTATGTTGCACGAAGCACAATTTCACATCATTTTGGGTTCATTTGTGTGAAAACAAGGTCCAATCAGGCTTAAACGTTACAAGAAGGTAGAATCTATTGAGTTGTAATCGATCTGAACGTTTCATGATGATAGCACTTTCCTAAGGGGGTCAAACCATGTCCCAAAGGTCACCGGATCTGGTGTCAATTTAAAGAAGTAGTCCAGTTACACATTTGTGCGCTTATAACTTGGCTTCTGAATGTCCTAGAGAGATCAGGTTTGTTTTAGTGTACTCCAATCAACAGCCCCTACAACCACAAAAAGGAATGGAGTCATTAGCATTTATGGTTTTTAAATGGCACCCAGAATGATGTTGCACGAAGCACAATTTCACATCATTCTGGGTTCATTTGTGTGAAAACAAGGTCCAATCAGGCTGAAACGTTACAGGAAGGTAGAATCTATTGAGTTGTAAGTGATCTGAACGTTTCATGATGATAGCACTTTCCTAAGGGGGTCAAACCATGTCCCAGAGGTCACCTGATCTGGTGTCAATTTAAAGAAGTAGTCCAGTTACAGATTTGTGGGCTTATAACTTGGCTTCTGAATGTCCTAGAGAGATCAGGTTTGTTTTAGTGTACTCCAATCAACAGCCCCTACAACCACAAAAAGGAATGGAGTCATTAGCACTTATGTTTTTTAAATGGCACCCAGAATGATGTCGCACAAAGCACAATTTCACATCATTCTGGGTTCATTTGTGTGAAAACAAGGTCCAATCAGGCTGAAACATTACAGGAAGGTAGAATCTATTGAGTTGTAAGTGATCTGAACGTTTCATGATGATAGCACTTTCCTAAGGGGGTCAAACCATGTCCCAGAGGTCACCGGATCTGGTGTCAATTTAAAGAAGTAGTCCAGTTACACATTTGTGGGCTTATAACTTGGCTTCTGAATGTCTAGAGAGATCAGGTTTGTTTTAGTGTACTCCAATCAACAGCCCCTACAACCACAAAAAGGAATGGAGTCATTAGCACTTATGGTTTTTAAATGGCACCCAGAATTATGTTGCACGAAGCACAATTTCACATCATTCTGGGTTCATTTGTGTGAAAACAAGGTCCAATCAGGCTGAACTGTTACAGGAAGGTAGAATCTATTGAGTTGTAAGTGATCTGAACGTTTCATGATGATAGCACTTTCCTAAGGGGGTCAAACCATGTCCCAAAGGTCACCGGATCTGGTGTCAATTTAAAGAAGTAGTCCAGTTACACATTTGTGGGCTTATAACTTGGCTTCTGAATGTCCTAGAGAGATCAGGTTTGTTTTAGTGTACTCCAATCAACAGCCCCTACAACAACAAAAAGGAATGGAGTCATTAGCACTTATGGTTTTTAAATGGCACCCAGAATTATGTTGCACAAAGCACAATTTCACATCATTCTGGGTTCATTTGTGTGAAAACAAGGTCCAATCAGCCTGAAACATTACAGGAAGGTAGAATCTATTGAGTTGTAAAAGACCTGAACGTTTCATGATGATAGCACTTTCCTAAGGGGGTCAAACCATGTCCCAAAGGCCACCGGATCTGGTGTCACTTTAAAGAAGTAGTCCAGTTACACAATTGTGGGCTTATAACTTGGCTTCTGAATGTCCTAGAGAGATCAGGTTTGTTTTAGTGTACTCCAATCAACAGCACCTACAACCACAAAAAAGAATGGAGTCATTAGCACTTATGGTTTGGAAATGGCACCCAGAATTATGTTGCACGAAGCACAATTTCACATCATTCTGGGTCCATTTGTGTGAAAACAAGGTCCAATCAGGCTGAAACGTTACAAGACGGTAGAATCTATTGAGTTGATCTGAACATTTCATGATGATAGCACTTTCCTAAGGGGGTCAAACCATGTCCCAAAGGTCACCGGGTCTGGTGTCACTTTAAACAAGTAGTCCAGTTACACATTTGTGGGCTTATAACTTGGCTTCTGAATATCCTAGAGAGGTCAGGTTTGTTTTAGAGTACTCCAATTAACAGCCCCTACAACCACAAAAAGGAATGGAGTCATTAGCACTTATGGTTTGTAAATGGCACCCAGAATTATGTTGCACGAAGCACAATTTCACATCATTCTGGGTCCATTTGTGTGAAAACAAGGTCCAATCAGGCTGAAATGTTACAAGAAGGTAGAATCTATTGAGTTTTAAGTGATCTGAACATTTTATGATGATCGCACATTCCTATAGGGGGTCAAACCATGTCCCAAAGGTCACCGGGCCTGGAGTCACTTTAAAGAAGTAGGCCAGTTACACCTTTGTGGGCTTATAACTTGGCTTCTGAATGTCCTAGAGAGGTCAGGTTTGTTTTAGTGTACTCCAATAAACAGCCCCTACAACCACAAAAAGGAATTGAGTCATTAGCACTTATGGTTTGTAAATGGCACCCAGAATTATGTTGCACGAAGCACAATTTCACATCATTCTGGGTCTATTTGTGTGAAAACAAGGTCCATTCAGGCTGAAACGTTACAAGAAGGTAGAATCTATTGAGTTGTAAGTGATCTGAACGTTTCATGATGATCGCACATTCCTATAGGGGGTCAAACCATGTCCCAAAGGTCACCGGGCCTGGTGTCACTTTAAAGAAGTAGTCCAGTTACACCTTTGTGGGCTTATAACTTGGCTTCTGAATATACTAGAGAGGTCAGGTTTGTTTTAGAGTACTCCAATTAACAGCACCCATTACCCCAAAAAGGAATGGAGTCATTAGCACTTATGGTTTTTAAATGGCACCCAGAATTATGTTGCACGAAGCACAATTTCACATCATTCTGGGTTCATTTGTGTGAAAACAATGTCCAATAAGGCTGAAACGTTACAGGGAGGTAGAATCTATTGAGTTGTAAGTGATCTGAACGTTTCATGATGATAGCACTTTCCTATAGGGGGTCAAACCATGTCCCAAAGGTCACCGGATCTGGTGTCTACTTAAAGAAGTAGTCCAGTTACACCTTTGTGGGCTTATAACTTGGCTTCTGAATTTCCTAGAGAGGTCAGGTTTGTTTTAGTGTACTCCAATCAACAGCCCCTACAACCACAAAAAGGAATGGAGTCATTAGCACTTATGGTTTGTAAATGGCACCCAGAATTATGTTGCACGAAGCACAATTTCACATCATTCTGGGTCCATTTGTGTGAAAACAAGGTCCAATCAGACTGAAACTTTACAAGAAGGTAGAATCTATTGAGTTGTAAGTGATCTGAACGTTTCATGATGATCGCACATTCCTATAGGGGGTCAAACCATGTCCCAAAGGTCACCGGGCCTGGTGTCACTTTAAAGAAGTAGTCCAATTACACATTTGTGGGCTTATAACTTGGCTTCTGAATGTCCTAGAGAGATCAGGTTTGTTTTAGTGTACTCCAATCAACAGCCCCTACAACCACAAAAAGGAATGGAGTCATTAGCACTTATGGTTTTTAAATGGCACCCAGAATGATGTTGCACGAAGCACAATTTCACATCATTCTGGGTTCATTTGTGTGAAAACAAGGTCCAATCAGGCTGAAACGTTACAGGAAGGTAGAATCTATTGAGTTGTAAGTGATCTGAACGTTTCATGATGATAGCACCTTCCTAAGGGGGTCAAACCATGTCCCAGAGGTCACCTGATCTGGTGTCAATTTAAAGAAGTAGTCCAGTTACAGATTTGTGGGCTTATAACTTGGCTTCTGAATGTCCTAGAGAGATCAGGTTCGTTTCAGAGTACTCCAATCAACAGCCCCTACAACCACAAAAAGGAATGGAGTCATTAGCACTTATGGTTTGTAAATGTCACCCAGAATTATGTTGCACGAAGCACAATTTCACATCATTCTGGGTTCATTTGTGTGAAAACAAGGTCCAATCAGGCTGAAATGTTACAAGAAGGTAGAATCTATTGAGTTTTAAGTGATCTGAACGTTTCATGATGATCGCACATTCCTATAGGGGGTCAAACCATGTCCCAAAGGTCAATGGGCCTGGAGTCACTTTAAAGAAGTAGTCCAGTTACACCTTTGTGGGCTTATAACTTGGCTTCTGAATGTCCTAGAGAGGTCAGGTTTGTTTTAGTGTACTCCAATCAACAGCCCCTACAACCACAAAAAGGAATGGAGTCATTAGCACTTATGGTTTGTAAATGGCACCCAGAATTATGTTGCACGAAGCACAATTTCACATCATTCTGGGTCTATTTGTGTGAAAACAAGGTCCAATCAGGCTGAAACGTTACAAGAAGGTAGAATCTATTGAGTTGTAAGTGATCTGAACGTTTCATGATGATCGCACATTCCTATAGGGGGTCAAACCATGTCCCAAAGGTCACCGGGCCTGGTGTCACTTTAAAGAAGTAGTCCAGTTACACCTTTGTGGGCTTATAACTTGGCTTCTGAATATACTAGAGAGGTCAGGTTTGTTTTAGAGTACTCCAATTAACAGCACCCATTACCCCAAAAAGGAATGGAGTCATTAGCACTTATGGTTTTTAAATGGCACCCAGAATTATGTTGCACGAAGCACAATTTCACATCATTCTGGGTTCATTTGTGTGAAAACAATGTCCAATAAGGCTGAAACGTTACAGGGAGGTAGAATCTATTGAGTTGTAAGTGATCTGAACGTTTCATGATGATAGCACTTTCCTAAAAGGGTCAAACCATGTCCCAAAGGTCACCGGATCTGGTGTCTACTTAAAGAAGTAGTCCAGTTACACCTTTGTGGGCTTATAACTTGGCTTCTGAATTTCCTAGAGAGGTCAGGTTTGTTTTAGTGTACTCCAATCAACAGCCCCTACAACCACAAAAAAGAATGGAGTCATTAGCACTTATGGTTTGTAAATGGCACCCAGAATTATGTTGCACGAAGCACAATTTCACATCATTCTGGGTCCATTTGTGTGAAAACAAGGTCCAATCAGACTGAAACGTTACAAGAAGGTAGAATCTATTGAGTTGTAAGTGATCTGAACGTTTCATGATGATCGCACATTCCTATAGGGGGTCAAACCATGTCCCAAAGGTCACCGGGCCTGGTGTCACTTTAAAGAAGTAGTCCAGTTACACATTTGTGGGCTTATAACTTGGCTTCTGAATGTCCTAGAGAGATCAGGTTTGTTTTAGTGTTCTCCAATCAACAGCCCCTACAACCACAAAAAGGAATGGAGTCATTAGCACTTATGGTTTTTAAATGGCACCCAGAATGATGTTGCACGAAGCACAATTTCACATCATTCTGGGTTCATTTGTGTGAAAACAAGGTCCAATCAGGCTGAAACGTTACAGGAAGGTAGAATCTATTGAGTTGTAAGTGATCTGAACGTTTCATGATGATAGCACCTTCCTAAGGGGGTCAAACCATGTCCCAGAGGTCACCTGATCTGGTGTCAATTTAAAGAAGTAGTCCAGTTACAGATTTGTGGGCTTATAACTTGGCTTCTGAATGTCCTAGAGAGATCAGGTTCGTTTCAGAGTACTCCAATCAACAGCCCCTACAACCACAAAAAGGAATGGAGTCATTAGCACTTATGGTTTGTAAATGGCACCCAGAATTATGTTGCACGAAGCACAATTTCACATCATTCTGGGTCCATTTGTGTGAAAACATGGTCCAGTCAGGCTGAAACGTTACAAGAAGGTAGAATCAATTTAGTTGTAAGTGATCTGAACGTTTCATGATGATCGCACTTTCCTATAGAGGGTCAAACCATGTCCCAAAGGTCACCGGGCCTGGTGTCAATTTAAAGAAGTAGTCCAGTTACACCTTTGTGGGCTTATAACTTGGCTTCTGAATATCCTAGAGAGGTCAGGTTTGTTTTAGAGTTCTCCAATTAACAGCCCCTACAACCACAAAAAGGAATGGAGTCATTAGCACTTATGGTTTTTAAATGGCACCCAGAATTATGTTGCACAAAGCACAATTTCACATCATTCTGATGTTCATTTGTGTGAAAACATGGTCCAATTAGGCTGAAACGTTACAGGAAGGTAGAACCTATTGAGTGGTAAATTATCTGAGCGTTTCATGATGATAGCACTTTCCTAAGGGGGTCAAACCATGTTCCAAAGGTCACCGGATCTGGTGTCACTTTAAAGAACTAGTCCAGTTACACCTTTGTGGGCTTATAACTTGGCTTCTGAATATCCTAGAGAGGTCAGGTTTGTTTTAGAGTACTCCAATTAACAGCCCCCATTGCCCCAAAAAGGAATGGAGTCCTTAGCACTTATGGTTTTTAAATGGCACCCAGAATTATGTTGCACGAAGCACAATTTCACATCATTTTGGGTTCATTTGTGTGAAAACAAGGTCCAATCAGGCTGAAACGTTACAAGAAGGTAGAATCTATTGAGTTGTAATTGATCTGAACGTTTCATGATGATAGCACTTTCCTAAGGGGGTCAAACCATGTCCCAAAGGTCACCGGATCTGGTGTCAATTTAAAGAAGTAGTCCAGTTACACATTTGTGGGCTTATAACTTGGCTTCTGAATGTCTAGAGAGATCAGGTTTGTTTTAGTGTACTCCAATCAACAGCCCCTACAACCACAAAAAGGAATGGAGTCATTAGCACTTATGGTTTTTAAATGGCACCCAGAATTATGTTGCACGAAGCACAATTTCACATCATTCTGGGTTCATTTGTGTGAAAACAAGGTCCAATCAGGCTGAACTGTTACAGGAAGGTAGAATCTATTGAGCTGTAAGTGATCTGAACGTTTCATGATGATAGCACTTTCCTAATGGGGTCAAACCATGTCCCAAAGGTCACCGGATCGGGTGTCAATTTAAAGAAGTAGTCCAGTTACACATTTGTGGGCTTATAACTTGGCTTCTGAATGTCCTAGAGAGATCAGGTTTGTTTTAGTGTACTCCAATCAACAGCCCCTACAACAACAAAAAGGAATGGAGTCATTAGCACTTATGGTTTTTAAATGGCACCCAGAATTATGTTGCACAAAGCACAATTTCACATCATTCTGGGTTCATTTGTGTGAAAACAAGGTCCAATCAGCCTGAAACATTACAGGAAGGTAGAATCTATTGAGTTGTAAGTGATCTGAACGTTTCATGATGATCGCACATTCCTATAGAGGGTCAAACCATGTCCCAAAGGTCACCGGGCCTGGTGTCAATTTAAAGAAGTAGTCCAGTTACACAATTGTGGGCTTATAACTTGGCTTCTGAATGTCCTAGAGAGATCAGGTTTGTTTTAGTGTACTCCAATCAACAGCACCTACAACAACAAAAAAGAATGGAGTCATTAGCACTTATGGTTTGGAAATGGCACCCAGAATTATGTTGCACGAAGCACAATTTCACATCATTCTGGGTCCATTTGTGTGAAAACAAGGTCCAATCAGGCTGAAACGTTACAATACGGTAGAATCTATTGAGTTGATCTGAACGTTTCATGATGATAGCACTTTCCTAAGGGGGTCAAACCATGTCCCAAAGGTCACCGGGTCTGGTGTCACTTTAAAGAAGTAGTCCAGTTACACCTTTGTGGGCTTATAACTTGGCTTCTGAATATCCTAGAGAGGTCAGGTTTGTTTTAGAGTACTCCAATTAACAGCCCCTACAACCACAAAAAGGAATGGAGTCATTAGCACTTATGGATTTTAAATGGCACCCAGAATTATGTTGCACGAAGCACAATTTCACATCATTCTGGGTCCATTTGTGTGAAAACAAGGTCCAATAAGGCCGAAACGTTACAGGAAGGTAGAATCTATTGAGTTGTAAGTGATCTGAACGTTTCATGATGATAGCACTTTCCTAAGGGGGTCAAACCATGTCCCAGAGGTCACCGGATTTGGTGTCAATTTAAAGAAGTAGTCCAGTTACACATTTGTGGGCTTATAACTTGGCTTCTGAATGTCCTAGAGAGATCAGGTTTGTTTTAGTGTACTCCAATCAACAGCCCCTACAACCACAAAAAGAAATGGAGTCATTAGCACTTATGGTTTTTAAATGGCACCCAGAATTATGTTGCACGAAGCACAATTTCACATCATTCTGGGTTCATTTGTGTGAAAACAAGGTCCAATCAGGCTGAAACGTTACAGGAAGGTAGAATCTAATGAGTTGTAAGTGATCTGAATGTTTCATGATGATAGCACTTTCCTAAGGGGGTCAAACCATGTCCCAAAGGTCACCGGATCTGGTGTCAATTTAAAGAAGTAGTCCAGTTACACATTTGTGGGCTGATAACTTGGCTTCTGAATGTCCTAGAGAGGTCAGGTTTGTTTTAGTGTACTCCAATCAACAGCCCCTACAACCACAAAAAATAATGGAGTCATTAGCACTTATGGTTTGTAAATGGCAACCAGAATTATGTTGCCCGAAGCACAATTTCACATCATTCTGGGTCCATTTGTGTGAAAACAAGGTCCAATAAGGCTGAAACGTTACAGGAAGGTAGAATCTATTGAGTTGTAAGTGATCTGAACGTTTCATGATGATAGCACTTTCCTAAGGGGGTCAAACCATGTCCCAAAGGTCACCGGATCTGGTGTCTATTTAAAGAAGTAGTCCAGTTACACATTTGTGGGCTTATAACTTGGCTTCTGAATGTCCTAGAGAGATCAGGTTTGTTTTAATGTACTCCAATCAACAGCCCCTACAACCACGAAAAGGAATGGAGTCATTAGCACTTATGGTTTGTAAATGGCACCCAGAATTATGTTGCACGAAGCACAATTTCACATCATTCTGGGTTCATTTGTGTGAAAACAAGGTCCAATCAGGCTGAAACGTTACAGGAAGGTAGAATCTATTGAGTTGTAAGTGATCTGAACGTTTCATGATGATCGCACATTCCTATAGGGGGTCAAACCATGTCCCAAAGGTCACCGGGCCTGGTGTCACTTTAAAGAAGTAGTCCAGTTACACCTTTGTTGGCTTATAACTTGGCTTTTGAATATCCTAGAGAGGTCAGGTTTCTTTTAGAGTACTCCAATTAACAGCCCCCATTACCCCAAAAAGGAATGGAGTCATTAGCACTTATGGTTTTTAAATGGCACCCAGAATTATGTTGCACGAAGCACAATTTCACATCATTCTGGGTTCATTTGTGTGAAAACAAGGTCCAATCAGGCTGAAACGTTACAGGAAGGTAGAATCTATTGAGTTGTAAGTGATCTGAATGTTTCATGATGATAGCACTTTCCTAAGGGGGTCAAACCATGTCCCAAAGGTAAACGGATCTGGTGTCAATTTAAAGAAGTAGTCCAGTTACACATTTGTGGGCTTATAACTTGGTTTCTGAATGTCCTAGAGAGATCAGGTTTGTTTTAGTGTACTCCAATCAACAGCCCCTACAACCACAAAAAGGAATGGAGTCATTAGCACTTATGGTTTGGAAATGGCACCCAGAATTATGTTGCACGAAGCACAATTTCACATCATTCTGGGTCCATTTGTGTGAAAACAAGGTCCAATCAGGCTGAAACGTTACAAGAAGGTAGAATCTATTGAGTTGTAAGTGATCTGAACGTTTCATGATGATCGCACATTCCTATAGGGGGTCAAACCATGTCCCAAAGGTCACCAGGCCTGGTGTCACTTTAAAGAAGTAGTCCAGTTACACCTTTGTGGGCTTATAACTTGGCTTCTGAATATCCTAGAGAGGTCAGTTTTTTTAGAGTACTCCAATTAGCAGCCCCCATTACCCCAAAAAGGAATGGAGTCATTAGCACTTATGGTTTTTAAATGGCACCCAGAATTATGTTGCACGAAGCACAATTTCACATCATTCTGGGTTCATTTGTGTGAAAACAAGGTCCAATCAGGCTGAAACGTTACAGGAAGGTAGAATCTATTGAGTTGTAAGTGATCTGAACGTTTCATGATGATAGCACTTTCCTAAGGGGGTCAAACCATGTCCCAAAGGTCACCGGATCTGGTGTCAATTTAAAGAAGTAGTCCAGTTACACATTTGTGGGCTTATAACTTGGCTTCTGAATGTCCTAGAGAGATCAGGTTTGTTTTAGTGTACTCCAATCAACAGCCCCTACAACCACAAAAAGAAATGGAGTCATTAGCACTTATGGTTTGTAAATGGCACCCAGAATTATGTTGCACGAAGCACAATTTCACATCATTCTGGGTCCATTTGTGTGAAAACAAGGTCCAATCAGGGGGTAACATTACAGGAAGGTAGAATCTATTGAGTTGTAAGTGATCTGAACGTTTCATGATGATAGCACTTTCCTAAGGGGGTCAAACCATGTCCCAAAGGTCACCGGATCTGGTGTCAGTTTAAAGAAGCGGTCCAGTTACACCTTTGTGGGCTTATAACTTGGCTTCTGAATGTCCTAGAGAGGTCAGGTTTGTTTTAGTGTACTCCAATCAACAGCCCCTACAACCAAAAAAGGAATGGAGTCCTTAGCACTTATGGTTTGTAAATGGCACCAAGAATTATGTTGCCCGAAGCACAATTTCACATCATTCTGGGTCCATTTGTGTGAAAACAAGGTCCAATAAGGCTGAAACGTTACAGGAAGGTAGAATCTATTGAGTTGTAAGTGATCTGAACGTTTCATGATGATAGCACTTTCCTAAGGGGGTCAAACCATGTCCCAAAGGTAACCGGATCTGGTGTCAATTTAAAGAAGTAGTCCAGTTACACCTTTGTG
This sequence comes from Nothobranchius furzeri, assembly GCF_043380555.1. NCBI lineage: Eukaryota > Metazoa > Chordata > Actinopteri > Cyprinodontiformes > Nothobranchiidae > Nothobranchius > Nothobranchius furzeri. Next base: position 32,197,336 of record NC_091745.1, read on the forward strand.
GGCTTATAACTTGTCTTCTGAATGTCCTAGAGAGATCAGGTTTGTTTTAGTGTACTCCAATCAACAGCCCCTACAACCACAAAAAGGAATGGAGTCATTAGCACTTATGGTTTGGAAATGGCACCCAGAATTATGTTGCACGAAGCACAATTTCACATCATTCTGGGTCCATTTGTGTGAAAACAAGGTCCAATCAGGCTGAAACGTTACAGGAAGGTAGAATCTATTGAGTTGTAAGTGATCTGAACGTTTTATGATGATCGCACATTCCTATAGGGGGTCAAACCATGTCCCAAAGGTCACCGGGCCTGGTGTCACTTTAAAGAAGTAGTCCAGTTACACCTTTGTGGGCTTATAACTTGGCTTCTGAATGTCCTAGAGAGGTCAGGTTTGATTTAGTGTACTCCAATCAACAGCCCCTACAACCACAAAAAGGAATGGAGTCATTAGCACTTATGGTTTGTAAATGGCACCCAGAATTATGTTGCACGAAGCACAATTTCACATCATTCTGGGTTCATTTGTGTGAAAACAAGGTCCAATCAGGCTGAAACGTTACAGGAAGGTAGAATCTATTGAGTTGTAAGTGATCTGAACGTTTCATGATGATCGCACATTCCTATAGGGGGTCAAACCATGTCCCAAAGGTCACCGGGCCTGGTGTCACTTTAAAGAAGTAGTCCAGTTACACCTTTGTTGGCTTATAACTTGGCTTTTGAATATCCTAGAGAGGTCAGGTTTCTTTTAGAGTACTCCAATTAACAGCCCCCATTACCCCAAAAAGGAATGGAGTCATTAGCACTTATGGTTTTTAAATGGCACCCAGAATTATGTTGCACGAAGCACAATTTCACATCATTCTGGGTTCATTTGTGTGAAAACAAGGTCCAATCAGGCTGAAACGTTACAGGAAGGTAGAATCTATTGAGTTGTAAGTGATCTGAATGTTTCATGATGATAGCACTTTCCTAAGGGGGTCAAACCATGTCCCAAAGGTAAACGGATCTGGTGTCAATTTAAAGAAGTAGTCCAGTTACACATTTGTGGGCTTATAACTTGGTTTCTGAATGTCCTAGAGAGATCAGGTTTGTTTTAGTGTACTCCAATCAACAGCCCCTACAACCACAAAAAGGAATGGAGTCATTAGCACTTATGGTTTGGAAATGGCACCCAGAATTATGTTGCACGAAGCACAATTTCACATCATTCTGGGTCCATTTGTGTGAAAACAATGTCCAATCAGGCTGAAACGTTACAAGAAGGTAGAATCTATTGAGTTGTAAGTGATCTGAACGTTTCATGATGATCGCACATTCCTATAGGGGGTCAAACCATGTCCCAAAGGTCACCAGGCCTGGTGTCACTTTAAAGAAGTAGTCCAGTTACACCTTTGTGGGCTTATAACTTGGCTTCTGAATATCCTAGAGAGGTCAGTTTTTTTAGAGTACTCCAATTAGCAGCCCCCATTACCCCAAAAAGGAATGGAGTCATTAGCACTTATGGTTTTTAAATGGCACCCAGAATTATGTTGCACGAAGCACAATTTCACATCATTCTGGGTTCATTTGTGTGAAAACAAGGTCCAATCAGGCTGAAATGTTACAGGAAGGTAGAATCTATTGAGTTGTAAGTGATCTGAACGTTTCATGATGATAGCACTTTCCTAAGGGGGTCAAACCATGTCCCAAAGGTCACCGGATCTGGTGTCAATTTAAAGAAGTAGTCCAGTTACACATTTGTGGGCTTATAACTTGGCTTCTGAATGTCCTAGAGAGATCAGGTTTGTTTTAGTGTACTCCAATCAACAGCCCCTACAACCACAAAAAGAAATGGAGTCATTAGCACTTATGGTTTGTAAATGGCACCCAGAATTATGTTGCACGAAGCACAATTTCACATCATTCTGGGTCCATTTGTGTGAAAACAAGGTCCAATCAGGGGGTAACATTACAGGAAGGTAGAATCTATTGAGTTGTAAGTGATCTGAACGTTTCATGATGATAGCACTTTCCTAAGGGGGTCAAACCATGTCCCAAAGGTCACCGGATCTGGTGTCAGTTTAAAGAAGCGGTCCAGTTACACCTTTGTGGGCTTATAACTTGGCTTCTGAATGTCCTAGAGAGGTCAGGTTTGTTTTAGTGTACTCCAATCAACAGCCCCTACAACCAAAAAAGGAATGGAGTCATTAGCACTTATGGTTTGTAAATGGCACCAAGAATTATGTTGCCCGAAGCACAATTTCACATCATTCTGGGTCCATTTGTGTGAAAACAAGGTCCAATAAGGCTGAAACGTTACAGGAAGGTAGAATCTATTGAGTTGTAAGTGATCTGAACGTTTCATGATGATAGCACTTTCCTAAGGGGGTCAAACCATGTCCCAAAGGTAACCGGATCTGGTGTCAATTTAAAGAAGTAGTCCAGTTACACCTTTGTGGGCTTATAACTTTGTTTCTGAATGTCCTAGAGAGATCAGGTTTGTTTTAGTGTACTCCAATCAACAGCCCCTACAACCACAAAAAGGAATGGAGTCATTAGCACTTATGGTTTGGAAATGGCACCCAGAATTATGTTGCACGAAGCACAATTTCACATCATTCTGGGTCCATTTGTGTGAAAACAAGGTCCAATCAGGCTGAAACGTTACAGGAAGGTAGAATCTATTGAGTTGTAAGTGATCTGAACGTTTTATGATGATCGCACATTCCTATAGGGGGTCAAACCATGTCCCAAAGGTCACCGGGCATGGTGTCACTTTAAAGAAGTAGTCCAGTTACACCTTTGTGGGCTTATAACTTGGCTTCTGAATGTCCTAGAGAGGTCAGGTTTGATTTAGTGTACTCCAATCAACAGCCCCTACAACCACAAAAAGGAATGGAGTCATTAGCACTTATGGTTTGTAAATGGCACCCAGAATTATGTTGCCCGAAGCACAATTTCTCATCATTCTGGGTCCATTTGTGCGAAAACAAGGTCCAATAAGGCTGAAACGTTACAGGAAGGTAGAATCTATTGAGTTGTAAGTGATCTGAACGTTTCATGATGATAGCACTTTCCTAAGGGGGTCAAACCATGTCCCAGAGGTCACCGGATCTGGTGTCAATTTAAAAAAGTGGTCCAGTTACACATTTGTGGGCTTATGACTTGGCTTTTGAATATCCTAGAGAGGTCAGGGTTGTTTTAGTGTACTCCAATCAACAGCCCCTACAACCACAAAAAGGAATGGAGTCATTAGCACTTATGGTTTGTAAATGGCACCCAGAATTATGTTGCACGAAGCACAATTTCACAACATTCTGGGTTCATTTGTGTGAAAACAAGGTCCAATCAGGCTGAAACGTTACAGGAAGGTAGAATCTATTGAGTTGTAAGTGATCGGAACGTTTCATGATGATAGCACTTTCCTAAGGGGGTCAAACCATGTCCCAAAGGTCACCGGATCTAGTGTCAATTTAAAGAAGTAGTCCAGTTACACCTTTGTGGGCTTATAACTTGGCTTCTGAATGTCCTAGAGAGGTCAGGTTTGTTTTAGTGTACTCCAATCAACAGCCCCTACAACCACAAAAAGGAATGGAGTCATTAGCACTTATGGTTTGTAAATGGCACCCAGAATTATGTTGCACGAAGCACAATTTCACATCATTCTGGGTTCATTTGTGTGAAAACAAGGTCCAATCAGGCTGAAACGTTACAGGAAGGTAGAATCTATTGAGTTGTAAGTGATCGGAACGTTTCATGATGATAGCACTTTCCTAAGGGGGTCAAACCATGTCCCAAAGGTCACCGGGCCTGGTGTCACTTTAAAGAAGTAGTCTAGTTACACCTTTGTTGGCTTATAACTTGGCTTTTGAATATCCTAGAGAGGTCAGGTTTCTTTTAGAGTACTCCAATTAACAGCCCCCATTACCCCAAAAAGGAATGGAGTCATTAGCACTTATGGTTTTTAAATGGCACCCAGAATTATGTTGCACGAAGCACAATTTCACATCATTCTGGGTTCATTTGTGTGACAACAAGGTCCAATCAGGCTGAAATGTTACAAGAAGGTAGAATCTATTGAGTTGTAAGTGATCTGAATGTTTCATGATGATAGCACTTTCCTAAGGGGGTCAAACCATGTCCCAAAGGTAAACGGATCTGGTGTCAATTTAAAGAAGTAGTCCAGTTACACATTTGTGGGCTTATAACTTGGTTTCTGAATGTCCTAGAGAGATCAGGTTTGTTTTAGTGTACTCCAATCAACAGCCCCTACAACCACAAAAAGGAATGGAGTCATTAGCACTTATGGTTTGGAAATGGCACCCAGAATTATGTTGCACGAAGCACAATTTCACATCATTCTGGGTCCATTTGTGTGAAAACAAGGTCCAATCAGGCTGAAACGTTACAAGAAGGTAGAATCTATTGAGTTGTAAGTGATCTGAACGTTTCATGATGATCGCACATTCCTATAGGGGGTCAAACCATGTCCCAAAGGTCACCGGGCCTGGTGTCACTTTAAAGAAGTAGTCCAGTTACACCTTTGTGGGCTTATAACTTGGCTTCTGAATATCCTAGAGAGGTCAGTTTTTTTAGAGTACTCCAATTAGCAGCCCCCATTACCCCAAAAAGGAATGGAGTCATTAGCACTTATGGTTTGTAAATGGCACCAAGAATTATGTTGCCCGAAGCACAATTTCACATCATTCTGGGGCCATTTGTGTGAAAACAAGGTCCAATAAGGCTGAAACGTTACAGGAAGGTAGAATCTATTGAGTTGTAAGTGATCTGAACGTTTCATGATGATAGCACTTTCCTAAGGGGGTCAAACCATGTCCCAAAGGTCACCGGGCCTGGTGTCACTTTAAAGAAGTAGTCCAGTTACACCTTTGTTGGCTTATAACTTGGCTTTTGAATATCCTAGAGAGGTCAGGTTTCTTTTAGAGTACTCCAATTAACAGCCCCCATTACCCCAAAAAGGAATGGAGTCATTAGCACTTATGGTTTTTAAATGGCACCCAGAATTATGTTGCACGAAGCACAATTTCACATCATTCTGGGTTCATTTGTGTGAAAACAAGGTCCAATCAGGCTGAAACGTTACAGGAAGGTAGAATCTATTGAGTTGTAAGTGATCTGAATGTTTCATGATGATAGCACTTTCCTAAGGGGGTCAAACCATGTCCCAAAGGTAAACGGATCTGGTGTCAATTTAAAGAAGTAGTCCAGTTACACATTTGTGGGCTTATAACTTGGTTTCTGAATGTCCTAGAGAGATCAGGTTTGTTTTAGTGTACTCCAATCAACAGCCCCTACAACCACAAAAAGGAATGGAGTCATTAGCACTTATGGTTTGGAAATGGCACCCAGAATTATGTTGCACGAAGCACAATTTCACATCATTCTGGGTCCATTTGTGTGAAAACAAGGTCCAATCAGGCTGAAACGTTACAAGAAGGTAGAATCTATTGAGTTGTAAGTGATCTGAACGTTTCATGATGATCGCACATTCCTATAGGGGGTCAAACCATGTCCCAAAGGTCACCAGGCCTGGTGTCACTTTAAAGAAGTAGTCCAGTTACACCTTTGTGGGCTTATAACTTGGCTTCTGAATATCCTAGAGAGGTCAGTTTTTTTAGAGTACTCCAATTAGCAGCCCCCATTACCCCAAAAAGGAATGGAGTCATTAGCACTTATGGTTTTTAAATGGCACCCAGAATTATGTTGCACGAAGCACAATTTCACATCATTCTGGGTTCATTTGTGTGAAAACAAGGTCCAATCAGGCTGAAACGTTACAGGAAGGTAGAATCTATTGAGTTGTAAGTGATCTGAACGTTTCATGATGATAGCACTTTCCTAAGGGGGTCAAACCATGTCCCAAAGGTCACCGGATCTGGTGTCAATTTAAAGAAGTAGTCCAGTTACACATTTGTGGGCTTATAACTTGGCTTCTGAATGTCCTAGAGAGATCAGGTTTGTTTTAGTGTACTCCAATCAACAGCCCCTACAACCACAAAAAGAAATGGAGTCATTAGCACTTATGGTTTGTAAATGGCACCCAGAATTATGTTGCACGAAGCACAATTTCACATCATTCTGGGTCCATTTGTGTGAAAACAAGGTCCAATCAGGGGGTAACATTACAGGAAGGTAGAATCTATTGAGTTGTAAGTGATCTGAACGTTTCATGATGATAGCACTTTCCTAAGGGGGTCAAACCATGTCCCAAAGGTCACCGGATCTGGTGTCAGTTTAAAGAAGCGGTCCAGTTACACCTTTGTGGGCTTATAACTTGGCTTCTGAATGTCCTAGAGAGGTCAGGTTTGTTTTAGTGTACTCCAATCAACAGCCCCTACAACCAAACAAGGAATGGAGTCCTTAGCACTTATGGTTTGTAAATGGCACCAAGAATTATGTTGCCCGAAGCACAATTTCACATCATTCTGGGTCCATTTGTGTGAAAACAAGGTCCAATAAGGCTGAAACGTTACAGGAAGGTAGAATCTATTGAGTTGTAAGTGATCTGAACGTTTCATGATGATAGCACTTTCCTAAGGGGGTCAAACCATGTCCCAAAGGTAACCGGATCTGGTGTCAATTTAAAGAAGTAGTCCAGTTACACCTTTGTGGGCTTATAACTTGTCTTCTGAATGTCCTAGAGAGATCAGGTTTGTTTTAGTGTACTCCAATCAACAGCCCCTACAACCACAAAAAGGAATGGAGTCATTAGCACTTATGGTTTGGAAATGGCACCCAGAATTATGTTGCACGAAGCACAATTTCACATCATTCTGGGTCCATTTGTGTGAAAACAAGGTCCAATCAGGCTGAAACGTTACAGGAAGGTAGAATCTATTGAGTTGTAAGTGATCTGAACGTTTTATGATGATCGCACATTCCTATAGGGGGTCAAACCATGTCCCAAAGGTCACCGGGCCTGGTGTCACTTTAAAGAAGTAGTCCAGTTACACCTTTGTGGGCTTATAACTTGGCTTCTGAATGTCCTAGAGAGGTCAGGTTTGATTTAGTGTACTCCAATCAACAGCCCCTACAACCACAAAAAGGAATGGAGTCATTAGCACTTAAGGTTTGTAAATGGCACCCAGAATTATGTTGCACGAAGCACAATTTCACATCATTCTGGGTTCATTTGTGTGAAAACAAGGTCCAATCAGGCTGAAACGTTACAGGAAGGTAGAATCTATTGAGTTGTAAGTGATCTGAACGTTTCATGATGATCGCACATTCCTATAGGGGGTCAAACCATGTCCCAAAGGTCACCGGGCCTGGTGTCACTTTAAAGAAGTAGTCCAGTTACACCTTTGTTGGCTTATAACTTGGCTTTTGAATATCCTAGAGAGGTCAGGTTTCTTTTAGAGTACTCCAATTAACAGCCCCCATTACCCCAAAAAGGAATGGAGTCATTAGCACTTATGGTTTTTAAATGGCACCCAGAATTATGTTGCACGAAGCACAATTTCACATCATTCTGGGTTCATTTGTGTGAAAACAAGGTCCAATCAGGCTGAAACGTTACAGGAAGGTAGAATCTATTGAGTTGTAAGTGATCTGAATGTTTCATGATGATAGCACTTTCCTAAGGGGGTCAAACCATGTCCCAAAGGTAAACGGATCTGGTGTCAATTTAAAGAAGTAGTCCAGTTACACATTTGTGGGCTTATAACTTGGTTTCTGAATGTCCTAGAGAGATCAGGTTTGTTTTAGTGTACTCCAATCAACAGCCCCTACAACCACAAAAAGGAATGGAGTCATTAGCACTTATGGTTTGGAAATGGCACCCAGAATTATGTTGCACGAAGCACAATTTCACATCATTCTGGGTCCATTTGTGTGAAAACAATGTCCAATCAGGCTGAAACGTTACAAGAAGGTAGAATCTATTGAGTTGTAAGTGATCTGAACGTTTCATGATGATCGCACATTCCTATAGGGGGTCAAACCATGTCCCAAAGGTCACCAGGCCTGGTGTCACTTTAAAGAAGTAGTCCAGTTACACCTTTGTGGGCTTATAACTTGGCTTCTGAATATCCTAGAGAGGTCAGTTTTTTTAGAGTACTCCAATTAGCAGCCCCCATTACCCCAAAAAGGAATGGAGTCATTAGCACTTATGGTTTTTAAATGGCACCCAGAATTATGTTGCACGAAGCACAATTTCACATCATTCTGGGTTCATTTGTGTGAAAACAAGGTCCAATCAGGCTGAAATGTTACAGGAAGGTAGAATCTATTGAGTTGTAAGTGATCTGAACGTTTCATGATGATAGCACTTTCCTAAGGGGGTCAAACCATGTCCCAAAGGTCACCGGATCTGGTGTCAATTTAAAGAAGTAGTCCAGTTACACATTTGTGGGCTTATAACTTGGCTTCTGAATGTCCTAGAGAGATCAGGTTTGTTTTAGTGTACTCCAATCAACAGCCCCTACAACCACAAAAAGAAATGGAGTCATTAGCACTTATGGTTTGTAAATGGCACCCAGAATTATGTTGCACGAAGCACAATTTCACATCATTCTGGGTCCATTTGTGTGAAAACAAGGTCCAATCAGGGGGTAACATTACAGGAAGGTAGAATCTATTGAGTTGTAAGTGATCTGAACGTTTCATGATGATAGCACTTTCCTAAGGGGGTCAAACCATGTCCCAAAGGTCACCGGATCTGGTGTCAGTTTAAAGAAGCGGTCCAGTTACACCTTTGTGGGCTTATAACTTGGCTTCTGAATGTCCTAGAGAGGTCAGGTTTGTTTTAGTGTACTCCAATCAACAGCCCCTACAACCAAAAAAGGAATGGAGTCATTAGCACTTATGGTTTGTAAATGGCACCAAGAATTATGTTGCCCGAAGCACAATTTCACATCATTCTGGGTCCATTTGTGTGAAAACAAGGTCCAATAAGGCTGAAACGTTACAGGAAGGTAGAATCTATTGAGTTGTAAGTGATCTGAACGTTTCATGATGATAGCACTTTCCTAAGGGGGTCAAACCATGTCCCAAAGGTAACCGGATCTGGTGTCAATTTAAAGAAGTAGTCCAGTTACACCTTTGTGGGCTTATAACTTTGTTTCTGAATGTCCTAGAGAGATCAGGTTTGTTTTAGTGTACTCCAATCAACAGCCCCTACAACCACAAAAAGGAATGGAGTCATTAGCACTTATGGTTTGGAAATGGCACCCAGAATTATGTTGCACGAAGCACAATTTCACATCATTCTGGGTCCATTTGTGTGAAAACAAGGTCCAATCAGGCTGAAACGTTACAGGAAGGTAGAATCTATTGAGTTGTAAGTGATCTGAACGTTTTATGATGATCGCACATTCCTATAGGGGGTCAAACCATGTCCCAAAGGTCACCGGGCATGGTGTCACTTTAAAGAAGTAGTCCAGTTACACCTTTGTGGGCTTATAACTTGGCTTCTGAATGTCCTAGAGAGGTCAGGTTTGATTTAGTGTACTCCAATCAACAGCCCCTACAACCACAAAAAGGAATGGAGTCATTAGCACTTATGGTTTGTAAATGGCACCCAGAATTATGTTGCCCGAAGCACAATTTCTCATCATTCTGGGTCCATTTGTGCGAAAACAAGGTCCAATAAGGCTGAAACGTTACAGGAAGGTAGAATCTATTGAGTTGTAAGTGATCTGAACGTTTCATGATGATAGCACTTTCCTAAGGGGGTCAAACCATGTCCCAGAGGTCACCGGATCTGGTGTCAATTTAAAAAAGTAGTCCAGTTACACATTTGTGGGCTTATGACTTGGCTTTTGAATATCCTAGAGAGGTCAGGGTTGTTTTAGTGTACTCCAATCAACAGCCCCTACAACCACAAAAAGGAATGGAGTCATTAGCACTTATGGTTTGTAAATGGCACCCAGAATTATGTTGCACGAAGCACAATTTCACAACATTCTGGGTTCATTTGTGTGAAAACAAGGTCCAATCAGGCTGAAACGTTACAGGAAGGTAGAATCTATTGAGTTGTAAGTGATCGGAACGTTTCATGATGATAGCACTTTCCTAAGGGGGTCAAACCATGTCCCAAAGGTCACCGGATCTAGTGTCAATTTAAAGAAGTAGTCCAGTTACACCTTTGTGGGCTTATAACTTGGCTTCTGAATGTCCTAGAGAGGTCAGGTTTGTTTTAGTGTACTCCAATCAACAGCCCCTACAACCACAAAAAGGAATGGAGTCATTAGCACTTATGGTTTGTAAATGGCACCCAGAATTATGTTGCACGAAGCACAATTTCACATCATTCTGGGTTCATTTGTGTGAAAACAAGGTCCAATCAGGCTGAAACGTTACAGGAAGGTAGAATCTATTGAGTTGTAAGTGATCGGAACGTTTCATGATGATAGCACTTTCCTAAGGGGGTCAAACCATGTCCCAAAGGTCACCGGGCCTGGTGTCACTTTAAAGAAGTAGTCTAGTTACACCTTTGTTGGCTTATAACTTGGCTTTTGAATATCCTAGAGAGGTCAGGTTTCTTTTAGAGTACTCCAATTAACAGCCCCCATTACCCCAAAAAGGAATGGAGTCATTAGCACTTATGGTTTTTAAATGGCACCCAGAATTATGTTGCACGAAGCACAATTTCACATCATTCTGGGTTCATTTGTGTGACAACAAGGTCCAATCAGGCTGAAATGTTACAAGAAGGTAGAATCTATTGAGTTGTAAGTGATCTGAATGTTTCATGATGATAGCACTTTCCTAAGGGGGTCAAACCATGTCCCAAAGGTAAACGGATCTGGTGTCAATTTAAAGAAGTAGTCCAGTTACACATTTGTGGGCTTATAACTTGGTTTCTGAATGTCCTAGAGAGATCAGGTTTGTTTTAGTGTACTCCAATCAACAGCCCCTACAACCACAAAAAGGAATGGAGTCATTAGCACTTATGGTTTGGAAATGGCACCCAGAATTATGTTGCACGAAGCACAATTTCACATCATTCTGGGTCCATTTGTGTGAAAACAAGGTCCAATCAGGCTGAAACGTTACAAGAAGGTAGAATCTATTGAGTTGTAAGTGATCTGAACGTTTCATGATGATCGCACATTCCTATAGGGGGTCAAACCATGTCCCAAAGGTCACCGGGCCTGGTGTCACTTTAAAGAAGTAGTCCAGTTACACCTTTGTGGGCTTATAACTTGGCTTCTGAATATCCTAGAGAGGTCAGTTTTTTTAGAGTACTCCAATTAGCAGCCCCCATTACCCCAAAAAGGAATGGAGTCATTAGCACTTATGGTTTGTAAATGGCACCAAGAATTATGTTGCCCGAAGCACAATTTCACATCATTCTGGGGCCATTTGTGTGAAAACAAGGTCCAATAAGGCTGAAACGTTACAGGAAGGTAGAATCTATTGAGTTGTAAGTGATCTGAACGTTTCATGATGATAGCACTTTCCTAAGGGGGTCAAACCATGTCCCAAAGGTAAACGGATCTGGTGTCAATTTAAAGAAGTAGTCCAGTTACACCTTTGTGGGCTTATAACTTGGTTTCTGAATGTCCTAGAGAGATCAAGTTTGTTTTAGTGTACTCCAATCAACATCCCCTACAACCACAAAAAGGAATGGAGTCATTAGCACTTATGGTTTGGAAATGGCACCCAGAATTATGTTGCACGAAGCACAATTTCACATCATTCTGGGTCCATTTGTGTGAAAACAAGGTCCAATCAGGCGGAAACATTACAGGAAGGTAGAATCTATTGAGTTGTAAGTGATCTGAACGTTTCATGATGATAGCACTTTCCTAAGGGGGTCAAACCATGTCCCAAAGGTCACCGGATCTGGTGTCAGTTTAAAGAAGCGGTCCAGTTACACCTTTGTGGGCTTATAACTTGGCTTCTGAATGTCCTAGAGAGGTCAGGTTTGTTTTAGTGTACTCCAATCAACAGCCCCTACAACCAAAAAAGGAATGGAGTCATTAGCAGTTATGGTTTGTAAATGGCACCAAGAATTATGTTGCCCGAAGCACAATTTCACATCATTCTGGGTCCATTTGTGTGAAAACAAGGTCCAATAAGGCTGAAACGTTACAGGAAGGTAGAATCTATTGAGTTGTAAGTGATCTGAACGTTTCATGATGATAGCACTTTCCTAAGGGGGTCAAACCATGTCCCAAAGGTAACCGGATCTGGTGTCAATTTAAAGAAGTAGTCCAGTTACACCTTTGTGGGCTTATAACTTGTCTTCTGAATGTCCTAGAGAGATCAGGTTTGTTTTAGTGTACTCCAATCAACAGCCCCTACAACCACAAAAAGGAATGGAGTCATTAGCACTTATGGTTTGGAAATGGCACCCAGAATTATGTTGCACGAAGCACAATTTCACATCATTCTGGGTCCATTTGTGTGAAAACAAGGTCCAATCAGGCTGAAACGTTACAGGAAGGTAGAATCTATTGAGTTGTAAGTGATATGAACGTTTTATGATGATCGCACATTCCTATAGGGGGTCAAACCATGTCCCAAAGGTCACCGGGCCTGGTGTCACTTTAAAGAAGTAGTCCAGTTACACCTTTGTGGGCTTATAACTTGGCTTCTGAATGTCCTAGAGAGGTCAGGTTTGTTTTAGTGTACTCCAATCAACAGCCCCTACAACCACAAAAAGGAATGGAGTCATTAGCACTTATGGTTTGTAAATGGCACCCAGAATTATGTTGCCCGAAGCACAATTTCTCATCATTCTGGGTCCATTTGTGTGAAAACAAGGTCCAATAAGGCTGAAACGTTACAGGAAGGTAGAATCTATTGAGTTGTAAGTGATCTGAACGTTTCATGATGATAGCACTTTCCTAAGGGGGTCAAACCATGTCCCAGAGGTCACCGGATCTGGTGTCAATTTAAAGAAGTAGTCCAGTTACACATTTGTGGGCTTATGACTTGGCTTCTGAATGTCCTAGAGAGATCAGGTTTGTTTTAGTGTACTCCAATCAACAGCCCCTACAACCACAAAAAGGAATGGAGTCATTAGCACTTATGGTTTGTAAATGGCACCCAGAATTATGTTGCACGAAGCACAATTTCACATCATTCTGGGTCCATTTGTGTGAAAACAAGGTCCAATCAGGCTGAAACGTTACAAGAAGGTAGAATCTATTGAGTTGTAAGTGATCTGAACGTTTCATGATGATCGCACATTCCTATAGGGGGTCAAACCATGTCCCAAAGGTCACCGGGCCTGGTGTCACTTTAAAGAAGTAGTCCAGTTACACCTTTGTGGGCTTATAACTTGGCTTCTGAATATCCTAAAGAGGTCAGTTTTTTTAGAGTACTCCAATTAGCAGCCCCCATTACCCCAAAAAGGAATGGAGTCATTAGCACTTATGGTTTGTAAATGGCACCAAGAATTATGTTGCCCGAAGCACAATTTCACATCATTCTGGGTCCATTTGTGTGAAAACAAGGTCCAATAAGGCTGAAACGTTACAGGAAGGTAGAATCTATTGAGTTGTAAGTGATCGGAACGTTTCATGATGATAGCACTTTCCTGAGGGGGTCAAACCATGTCCCAAAGGTAAACGGATCTGGTGTCAATTTAAAGTAGTAGTCCAGTTACACCTTTGTGGGCTTATAACTTGGTTTCTGAATGTCCTAGAGAGATCAGGTTTGTTTTAGTGTACTCCAATCAACATCCCCTACAACCACAAAAAGGAATGGAGTCATTAGCACTTATGGTTTGGAAATGGCACCCAGAATTATGTTGCACGAAGCACAATTTCACATCATTCTGGGTCCATTTGTGTGAAAACAAGGTCCAATCAGGCGGAAACATTACAGGAAGGTAGAATCTATTGAGTTGTAAGTGATCTGAACGTTTCATGATGATAGCACTTTCCTAAGGGGGTCAAACCATGTCCCAAAGGTCACCGGATCTGGTGTCAGTTTAAAGAAGCGGTCCAGTTACACCTTTGTGGGCTTATAACTTGGCTTCTGAATGTCCTAGAGAGGTCAGGTTTGTTTTAGTGTACTCCAATCAACAGCCCCTACAACCAAAAAAGGAATGGAGTCATTAGCAGTTATGGTTTGTAAATGGCACCAAGAATTATGTTGCCCGAAGCACAATTTCACATCATTCTGGGTCCATTTGTGTGAAAACAAGGTCCAATAAGGCTGAAACGTTACAGGAAGGTAGAATCTATTGAGTTGTAAGTGATCTGAACGTTTCATGATGATAGCACTTTCCTAAGGGGGTCAAACCATGTCCCAAAGGTAACCGGATCTGGTGTCAATTTAAAGAAGTAGTCCAGTTACACCTTTGTGGGCTTATAACTTGTCTTCTGAATGTCCTAGAGAGATCAGGTTTGTTTTAGTGTACTCCAATCAACAGCCCCTACAACCACAAAAAGGAATGGAGTCATTAGCACTTATGGTTTGGAAATGGCACCCAGAATTATGTTGCACGAAGCACAATTTCACATCATTCTGGGTCCATTTGTGTGAAAACAAGGTCCAATCAGGCTGAAACGTTACAGGAAGGTAGAATCTATTTAGTTGTAAGTGATCTGAACGTTTTATGATGATCGCACATTCCTATAGGGGGTCAAACCATGTCCCAAAGGTCACCGGGCCTGGTGTCACTTTAAAGAAGTAGTCCAGTTACACCTTTGTGGGCTTATAACTTGGCTTCTGAATGTCCTAGAGAGGTCAGGTTTGTTTTAGTGTACTCCAATCAACAGCCCCTACAACCACAAAAAGGAATGGAGTCATTAGCACTTATGGTTTGTAAATGGCACCCAGAATTATGTTGCCCGAAGCACAATTTCTGATCATTCTGGGTCCATTTGTGTGAAAACAAGGTCCAATAAGGCTGAAACGTTACAGGAAGGTAGAATCTATTGAGTTGTAAGTGATATGAACGTTTCATGATGATAGCACTTTCCTAAGGGGGTCAAACCATGTCCCAGAGGTCACCGGATCTGGTGTCAATTTAAAGAAGTAGTCCAGTTACACATTTGTGGGCTTATGACTTGGCTTCTGAATGTCCTAGAGAGATCAGGTTTGTTTTAGTGTACTCCAATCAACAGCCCCTACAACCACAAAAAAGAATGGAGTCATTAGCACTTATGGTTTTTAAATGGCACCCAGAATTATGTTCCACGAAGCACAATTTCACATCATTCTGGGTTCATTTGTGTGAAAACAAGGTCCAATCAGGCTGAAACATTACAGGAAGGTAGAATCTATTGAGTTGTAACTGATCTGAACGTTTCATGATGATAGCACTTTCCTAAGGGGGTCAAACCATGTCCCAAAGGTCACCGGATCTGGTGTCTATTTAAAGAAGTAGTCCAGTTACACATTTGTAGGCTTATAACTTGGCTTCTGAATGTCCTAGAGAGATCAGGTTTGTTTTAATGTACTCCAATCAACAGCCCCTACAACCCCAAAAAGGAATGGAGTCATTAGCACTTATGGTTTTTAAATGGCACCCAGAATTATGTTGCACGAAGCACAATTTCACATTATTCTGGGTTCATTTGTGTGAAAACAAGGTCCAATCAGGCTGAAACGTTACAGGAACGTAGAATCTATTGAGTTGTAAGTGATCTGAACGTTTCATGATGATAGCACATTCCTATAGGGGGTCAAACCATGTCCCAAAGGTCACCGGGCCTGGTGTCACTTTAAAGAAGTAGTCCAGTTACACCTTTGTTGGCTTATAACTTGGCTTTTGAATATCCTAGAGAGGTCAGGTTTCTTTTAGAGTACTCCAATTAACAGCCCCCATTACCCCAAAAAGGAATGGAGTCATTAGCACTTATGGTTTTTAAATGGCACCCAGAATTATGTTGCACGAAGCACAATTTCACATCATTCTGGGTTCATTTGTGTGAAAACAAGGTCCAATCAGGCTGAAACGTTACAGGAAGGTAGAATCTATTGAGTTGTAAGTGATCTGAATGTTTCATGATGATAGCACTTTCCTAAGGGGGTCAAACCATGTCCCAAAGGAAACCGGATCTGGTGTCAATTTAAAGAAGTAGTCCAGTTACACATGTGTGGGCTTATAACTTGGCTTCTGAATGTCCTAGAGAGATCAGGTTTGTTTTAGTGTACTCCAATCAACAGCCCCTACAACCACAAAAAGGAATGGAGTCATTAGCACTTATGGTTTGTAAATGGCACCCAGAATTATGTTGCACGAAGCACAATTTCACATCATTCTGGGTCCATTTGTGTGAAAACAAGGTCCAATCAGGCTGAAACGTTACAAGAAGGTAGAATCTATTGAGTTGTAAGTGATCTGAACGTTTCATGATGATCGCACATTCCTATAGGGGGTCAAACCATGTCCCAAAGGTCACCGGGCCTGGTGTCACTTTAAAGAAGTAGTCCAGTTACACCTTTGTGGGCTTATAACTTGGCTTCTGAATATCCTAGAGAGGTCAGTTTTTTTAGAGTACTCCAATTAGCAGCCCCCATTACCCCAAAAAGGAATGGAGTCATAAGCACTTGTGGTTTTTAAATGGCACCCAGAATTATGTTGCACGAAGCACAATTTCACATCATTCTGGGTTCATTTGTGTGAAAACAAGGTCCAATCAGGCTGAAACGTTACAGGAAGGTAGAATCTATTGAGTTGTAAGTGATCTGAACGTTTCATGATGATCGCACATTCCTATAGGGGGTCAAACCATGTCCCAAAGGTCACCGGGCCTGGTGTCACTTTAAAGAAGTAGTCCAGTTACACCTTTGTGGGCTTATAACTTGGCTTCTGAATGTCCTAGAGAGATCAGGTTTGTTTTAGTGTACTCCAATCAACAGCCCCTACAACCACAAAAAGAAATGGAGTCATTAGCACTTATGGTTTGTAAATGGCACCCAGAATTATGTTGCACGAAGCACAATTTCACATCATTCTGGGTCCATTTGTGTGAAAACAAGGTCCAATCAGGCGGAAACATTACAGGAAGGTAGAATCTATTGAGTTGTAAGTGATCTGAACGTTTCATGATGATAGCACTTTCCTAAGGGGGTCAAACCATGTCCCAAAGGTCACCGGATCTGGTGTCAATTTAAAGAAGTGGTCCAGTTACACCTTTGTGGGCTTATAACTTGGCTTCTGAATGTCCTAGAGAGGTCAGGTTTGTTTTAGTGTACTCCAATCACCAGCCCCTACAACCAAAAAAGGAATGGAGTCATTAGCACTTATGGTTTGTAAATGGCACCAAGAATTATGTTGCCCGAAGCACAATTTAACATCATTCTGGGTCCATTTGTGTGAAAACAAGGTCCAATAAGGCTGAAACGTTACAGGAAGGTAGAATCTATTGAGTTGTAAGTGTTCTGAACGTTTCATGATGATAGCACTTTCCTAAGGGGGTCAAACCATGTCCCAAAGGTCACCGGATCTGGTGTCAATTTAAAGTAGTCCAGTTACACATTTGTGGGCTTATAACTTGGCTTCTGAATGTCCTAGAGAGATCAGGTTTGTTTTAGTGTACTCCAATCAACAGCCCCTACAACCACAAAAAGGAATGGAGTCATTAGCACTTATGGTTTGTAAATGGCACCCAGAATTATGTTGCACGAAGCACAATTTCACATCATTCTGGGTCCATTTGTGTGAAAACAAGGTCAAATCAGGCTGAAACATTACAAGAAGGTAGAATCTATTGAGTTGTAAGTGATCTGAACGTTTCATGATGATCGCACATTCCTATAGGGGGTCAAACCATGTCCCAAAGGTCACCGGGCCTGGTGTCACTTTAAAGAAGTAGTCCAGTTACACCTTTGTGGGCTTATAACTTGGCTTCTGAATATCCTAGAGAGGTCAGGTTTGTTTTAGAGTACTCCAATTAACAGACCCCATTACCCCAAAAAGGAATGGAGTCATTAGCACTTATGGTTTTTAAATGGCACCCAGAATTATGTTGCACAAAGCACAATTTCACATCATTCTGGGTTCATTTGTGTGAAAACAAGGTCCAATCAGGCTGAAACGTTACAGGAAGGTAGAATCTATTGAGTTGTAAGTGATCTGAACGTTTCATGATGATAGCACTTTCCTAAGGGGGTCAAACCATGTCCCAAAGGTCACCGGATCTGGTGTCAATTTAAACAAGTAGTCCAGTTACATCTTTGTGGGCTTATAACTTGGCTTCTGAATGTCCTAGAGAGGTCAGGTTTGTTTTAGTGTACTCCAGTCAACAGCCCCTACAACCACAAAAAGGAATGGAGTCATTAGCACTTATGGTTTGTAAATGGCACCCAGAATTATGTTGCACAAAGCACAATTTCACATCATTCTGGGTCCATTTGTGTGAAAACAAGGTCCAATCAGGCTGAAATGTTACAAGAAGGTAGAATCTATTGAGTTGTAAGTGATCTGAACGTTTCATGATGATCGCATATTCCTATAGGGGGTCAAACCATGTCCCAAAGGTCACCGGGCCTGGTGTCACTTTAAAAAAGTAGTCCAGTTACACCTTTGTGGGCTTATAACTTGGCTTCTGAATGTCCTAGAGAGGTCAGGTTTGATTTAGTGTACTCCAATCAACAGCCCCTACAACCAAAAAAAGGAATGGAGTCATTAGCACTTATGGTTTGTAAATGGCACCCAGAATTATGTTGCACGAAGCACAATTTCACATCATTCTGGGTCCATTTGTGTGAAAACAAGGTCCAATCAGGCTGAAACGTTACAAGAAGGTAGAATCTATTGAGTTGTAAGTGATCTGAATGTTTCATGATGATCGCACATTCCTATAGGGGGTCAAACCATGTCCCAAAGGTCACCGGGCCTGGTGTCACTTTAAAGAAGTAGTCCAGTTACACCTTTGTGGGCTTATAACTTGGCTTCTGAATATCCTAGAGAGGTCAAGTTTGTTTTAGAGTACTCCAATTAACAGCCCCCATTACCCCAAAAAGGAATGGAGTCATTAGCACTTATGGTTTTTAAATGGCACCCAGAATTATGTTGCACGAAGCACAATTTCACATCATTCTGGGTTCATTTGTGTGAAAACAAGGTCCAATCAGGCTGAAACGATACAGGGAGGTAGAATCTATTGAGTTGTAAGTGATCTGAACGTTTCATGATGATAGCACTTTCCTAAGGGGGTCAAACCATGTCCCAAATGTCACCGGATCTGGTGTCAATTTAAAGAAGTAGTCCAGTTACACATATGTGGGCTTATAACTTGGCTTCTGAATGTCCTAGAGAGATCAGGTTTGTTTTAGTGTACTCCAATCAACAGCCCCTACAACCAAAAAAGGAATGGAGTCATTAGCACTTATGGTTTGTAAATGGCACCAAGAGTTATGTTGCCCGAAGCACAATTTAACATCATTCTGGGTCCATTTGTGTGAAAACAAGGTCCAGTCAGGCTGAAATGTTACAAGAAGGTAGAATCTATTGAGTTGTAAGTGATCTGAACGTTTCATGATGATCGCATATTCCTATAGGGGGTCAAACCATGTCCCAAAGGTCACCGGGCCTGGTGTCACTTTAAAAAAGAAGTCCAGTTACACCTTTGTGGGCTTATAACTTGGCTTCTGAATGTCCTAGAGAGGTCAGGTTTGTTTTAGTGTACTCCAATCAACAGCCCCTACAACCACAAAAAGGAATGGAGTCATTAGCACTTATGGTTTGTAAATGGCACCCAGAATTATGTTGCACGAAGCACAATTTCACATCATTCTGGGTCCATTTGTGTGAAAACAAGGTCCAATCAGGCTGAAACGTTGCAAGAAGGTAGAATCTATTGAGTTGTAAGTGATCTGAATGTTTCATGATGATCGCACATTCCTATAGGGGGTCAAACCATGTCCCAAAGGTCACCGGGCCTGGTGTCACTTTAAAGAAGTAGTCCAGTTACACCTTTGTGGGCTTATAACTTGGCTTCTGAATATCCTAGAGAGGTCAAGTTTGTTTTAGAGTACTCCAATTAACAGCCCCCATTACCGCCAAAAAAGAAATGGAGTCATTAGCACTTATGGTTTTTAAATGGCACCCAGAATTATGTTGCACGAAGCACAATTTCACATCATTCTGGGTTCATTTGTGTGAAAACAAGGTCCAATCAGGCTGAAACGTTACAGGGAGGTAGAATCTATTGAGTTGTAAGTGATCTGAACGTTTCATGATGATAGCACTTTCCTAAGGGGGTCAAACCATGTCCCAAATGTCACCGGATCTGGTGTCAATTTAAAGAAGTAGTCCAGTTACACATATGGGGGCTTATAACTTGGCTTCTGAATGTCCTAGAGAGATCAGGTTTGTTTTAGTGTACTCCAATCAACAGCCCCTACAACCACAAAAAGGAATGGAATCATTAGCACTTATGGTTTGTAAATGGCACCCAGAATTATGTTGCACGAAGCACAATTTCACATCATTCTGGGTCCATTTTTGTGAAAACAAGGTCCAATCAGGCTGAAACGTTACAAGAAGGTAGAATCTATTGAGTTGTAAGTGATCTGAACGTTTCATGATGATCGCACATTCCTATAGGGGGTCAAACCATGTCCCAAAGGTCACCGGGCCTGGTGTCACTTTAAAGAAGTAGTCCAGTTACACCTTTTTGGGCTTATAACTTGGCTTCTGAATATGCTAGAGAGGTCAGGTTTGTTTTAGAGTACTCCAATTAACAGCCCCCATTACCCCAAAAAGGAATGGAGTCATTAGCACTTATGGTTTTTAAATGGCACCCAGAATTATGTTGCACAAAGCACAATTTCACATCATTCTGGGTTCATTTGTGTGAAAACAAGGTCCAATCAGGCTGAAACGTTACAGGAAGGTAGAATCTATTGAGTTGTAAGTGATCTGAACGTTTAATGATGATAGCACTTTCCTAAGGGGGTCAAACCATGTCCCAAAGGTCACCGGATCTGGTGTCAATTTAAACAAGTAGTCCAGTTACATCTTTGTGGGCTTATAACTTGGCTTCTGAATGTCCTAGAGAGGTCAGGTTTGTTTTAGTGTACTCCAATCAACAGCCCCTACAACCACAAAAAGGAATGGAGTCATTAGCACTTATGGTTTGTAAATGGCACCCAGAATTATGTTGCACAAAGCACAATTTCACATCATTCTGGGTCCATTTGTGTGAAAACAAGGTCCAATCAGGCTGGAATGTTACAAGAAGGTAGAATCTATTGAGTTGTAAGTGATCTGAACGTTTCATGATGATCGCATATTCCTATAGGGGGTCAAACCATGTCCCAAAGGTCACCGGGCCTGGTGTCACTTTAAAAAAGTAGTCCAGTTACACCTTTGTGGGCTTATAACTTGGCTTCTGAATGTCCTAGAGAGGTCAGGTTTGTTTTAGTGTACTCCAATCAACAGCCCCTACAACCACAAAAAGGAATGGAGTCATTAACACTTATGGTTTGTAAATGGCACCCAGAATTATGTTGCACGAAGCACAATTTCACATCATTCTGGGTCCATTTGTGTGAAAACAAGGTCCAATCAGGCTGAAACGTTACAAAAAGGTAGAATCTATTGAGTTGTAAGTGATCTGAACGTTTCATGATGATAGCACTTTCCTAAGGGGGTCAAACCATGTCCCAAATGTCACCGGATCTGGTGTCAATTTAAAGAAGTAGTCCAGTTACACATATGTGGGCTTATAACTTGGCTTCTGAATGTCCTAGAGAGATCAGGTTTGTTTTAGTGTACTCCAATCAACAGCCCCTACAACCACTAAAAGGAATGGAGTCATTAGCACTTATGGTTTGTAAATGGCACCCAGAATTATGTTGCACGAAGCACAATTTCACATCATTCTGGGTCCATTTGTGTGAAAACAAGGTCCAATCAGGCTGAAACGTTACAAGAAGGTAGAATCTATTGAGTTGTAAGTGATCTGAACGTTTCATGATGTTAGCACTTTCCTAAGGGGGTCAAACCATGTCCCAAAGGTCACCGGGCCTGGTGTCACTTTAAAGAAGTAGTCCAGTTACACCTTTGTGGGCTTATAACTTGGCTTCTGAATATCCTAGAGAGGTAAGGTTTGTTTTAGAGTACTCCAATTAACAGCCCCCATTACCCCAAAAAGGAATGGAGTCATTAGCACTTATGGTTTTTAAATGGCACCCAGAATTATGTTGCACAAAGCACAATTTCACATCATTCTGGGTTCATTTGTGTGAAAACAAGGTCCAATCAGGCTGAAACGTTACAGGAAGGTAGAATCTATTGAGTTGTAAGTGATCTGAACGTTTCATGATGATAGCACTTTCCTAAGGGGGTCAAACCATGTCCCAAAGGTCACCGGATCTGGTGTCAATTTAAAGAAGTAGTCCAGTTACACATTTGTGGGCCTATATCTTGGCTTCTGAATGTCCTAGAGAGATCAGGTTTGTTTTAGTGTACTCCAATCAACAGCCCCTACAACCACAAAAAGGAATGGAGTCATTAGCACTTATGGTTTGTAAATGGCACCCAGAATTATGTAGCACGAAGCACAATTTCACATCATTCTGGGTTCATTTGTGTGAAAACAAGGTCCAATCAGACTGAAACATTACAGGAAGGTAGAATCTATTGAGTTGTAAGTGATCTGAACGTTTCATGATGATAGCACTTTCCTAAGGGGGTCAAACCATGTCCCAAAGGTCACCGGATCTGGTGTCAATTTAAACAAGTAGTCCAGTTACATCTTTGTGGGCTTATAACTTGGCTTCTGAATGTCCTAGAGAGGTCAGGTTTGTTTTAGTGTACTCCAATCAACAGCCCCTACAACCACAAGAAGGAATGGAGTCATTAGCACTTATGGTTTGTAAATGGCACCCAGAATTATGTTGCACAAAGCACAATTTCACATCATTCTGGGTCCATTTGTGTGAAAACAAGGTCCAATCAGGCTGAAATGTTACAAGAAGGTAGAATCTATTGAGTTGTAAGTGATCTGAACGTTTCATGATGATCGCATATTCCTATAGGGGGTCAAACCATGTCCCAAAGGTCACCGGGCCTGGTGTCACTTTAAAAAAGTAGTCCAGTTACACCTTTGTGGGCTTATAACTTGGCTTCTGAATGTCCTAGAGAGGTCAGGTTTGTTTTAGTGTACTCCAATCAACAGCCCCTACAACCACAAAAAGGAATGGAGTCATTAGCACTTATGGTTTGTAAATGGCACCCAGAATTATGTTGCACGAAGCACAATTTCACATCATTCTGGGTCCATTTGTGTGAAAACAAGGTCCAATCAGGCTGAAACGTTACAAGAAGGTAGAATCTATTGAGTTGTAAGTGATCTGAATGTTTCATGATGATCGCACATTCCTATAGGGGGTCAAACCATGTCCCAAAGGTCACCGGGCCTGGTGTCACTTTAAAGAAGTAGTCCAGTTACACCTTTGTGGGCTTATAACTTGGCTTCTGAATATCCTAGAGAGGTCAAGTTTGTTTTAGAGTACTCCAATTAACAGCCCCCATTACCCCAAAAAGGAATGGAGTCATTAGCACTTATGGTTTTTAAATGGCACCCAGAATTATGTTGCACGAAGCACAATTTCACATCATTCTGGGTTCATTTGTGTGAAAACAAGGTCCAATCAGGCTGAAACGTTACAGGGAGGTAGAATCTATTGAGTTGTAAGTGATCTGAACGTTTCATGATGATATCACTTTCCTAAGGGGGTCAAACCATGTCCCAAATGTCACCGGATCTGGTGTCAATTTAAAGAAGTAGTCCAGTTACACATATGTGGGCTTATAACTTGGCTTCTGAATGTCCTAGAGAGATCAGGTTTGTTTTAGTGTACTCCAATCAACAGCCCCTGTTGCACGAAGCACAATTTCACATCATTCTGGGTTCATTTGTGTGAAAACAAGGTCCAATCAGGCTGAAACGTTACAAGAAGGTAGAATCTATTGAGTTGTAAGTGATCTGAACGTTTCATGATGTTAGCACTTTCCTAAGGGGGTCAAACCATGTCCCAAAGGTCACCGGGCCTGGTGTCACTTTAAAGAAGTAGTCCAGTTACACCTTTGTGGGCTTATAACTTGGCTTCTGAATATCCTAGAGAGGTCAGGTTTGTTTTAGAGTACTCCAATTAACAGCCCCCATTACCCCAAAAAGGAATGGAGTCATTAGCACTTATGGTTTTCAAATGGCACCCAGAATTATGTTGCACGAAGCACAATTTCACATCATTCTGGGTTCATTTGTGTGAAAACAAGGTCCAATCAGGCTGAAACGTTACAGGAAGGTAGAATCTATTGAGTTGTAAGTGATCTGAACGTTTCATGATGATAGCACTTTCCTAAGGGGGTCAAACCATGTCCCAAAGGTCACCGGATCTGGTGTCAATTTAAAGAAGTAGTCCAGTTACACATTTGTGGGCCTATATCTTGGCTTCTGAATGTCCTGGAGAGATCAGGTTTGTTTTAGTGTACTCCAATCAACAGCCCCTACAACCACAAAAAGGAATGGAGTCATTAGCACTTATGGTTTGTAAATGGCACCCAGAATTATGTTGCACGAAGCACAATTTCACATCATTCAGGGTCCATTTGTGTGAAAACAAGGTCCAATCAGACTGAAACATTACAGGAAGGTAGAATCTATTGAGTTGTAAGTGATCTGAACGTTTCATGATGATAGCACTTTCCTAAGGGGGTCAAAC
Organism: Nothobranchius furzeri; assembly: GCF_043380555.1. Lineage (NCBI taxonomy): Eukaryota > Metazoa > Chordata > Actinopteri > Cyprinodontiformes > Nothobranchiidae > Nothobranchius > Nothobranchius furzeri. The sequence goes on from NC_091745.1 coordinate 32,221,923, forward strand.
CATGTCCCAAAGGTCACCGGATCTGGTGTCTATTTAAAGTAGTCCAGTTACACATTTGTGGGCTTATAACTTGGCTTCTGAATGTCCTAGAGAGATCAGGTTTGTTTTAGTGTACTCCAATCAACAGCCCCTATTACCCCAAAAAGGAATGGAGTCATTAGCACTTATGGTTTTTAAATGGCACCCAGAAATATGTTGCACGAAGCACAATTTCACATCATTCTGGGTTCATTTGTGCGAAAACAAGGTCCAATCAGGCTGAAACATTACAAGAAGGTAGAATCAATTGAGTTGTAAGTGATCTGAACGTTTCATGATGATCGCACATTCCTATAGGGGGTCAAACCATGTCCCAAAGGTCACCGGGCCTGGTGTCACTTTAAAGAAGTAGTCCAGTTACACCTTTGTGGACTTATAACTTGGCTTCTGAATGTCCTAGAGAGGTCAGGTTTGTTTTAGTGTACTCCAATAAACAGCCCCTACAACCACAAAAAGGAATGGAGTTATTAGCACTTATGGTTTGTAAATGGCACCCAGAATTATGTTACACGAAGCACAATTTCACATCATTCTGGGTCCATTTGTGTGAAAACAAGGTCCAATCAGGCTGAAACGTTACAAGAAGGTAGAATCTATTGAGTTGTAAGTGATCTGAACGTTTCATGATGATCGCACATTCCTATAGGGGGTCAAACCATGTCCCAAAGGTCACCGGGCCTGGTTTGTTTTAGAGTACTCCAATTAACAGCCCCCATTACCCCAAAAAGGAATGGAGTCATTAGCACTTATGGTTTTTAAATGGCACCCAGAATTATGATGCACGAAGCACAATTTCACATCATTCTGGGTTCATTTGTGTGAAAACAAGGTCCAATCAGGCTGAAACGTTACAGGGAGGTAGAATCTATTGAGTTGTAAGTGATCTGAACGTTTCATGATGATAGCACTTTCCTAAGGGGGTCAAACCATGTCCCAAATGTCACCGGATCTGGTGTCAATTTAAAGAAGTAGTCCAGTTACACATATGTGGGCTTATAACTTGGCTTCTGAATGTCCTAGAGAGATCAGGTTTGTTTTAGTGTACTCCAATCAACAGCCCCTACAACCACAAAAAGGAATGGAGTCATTAGCACTTATGGTTTGTAAATGGCACCCAGAATTATGTTGCACGAAGCACAATTTCACATCATTCTGGGTCCATTTGTGTGAAAACAAGGTCCAATCAGGCTGAAACGTTACAAGAAGGTAGAATCTATTGAGTTGTAAGTGATCTGAACGTTTCATGATGATAGCACTTTCCTAAGGGGGTCAAACCATGTCCCAAAGGTCACCGGATCTGGTGTCAATTTAAAGAAGTAGTCCAGTTACACATTTGTGGGCCTATATCTTGGCTTCTGAATGTCCTAGAGAGATCAGGTTTGTTTTAGTGTACTCCAATCAACAGCCCCTACAACCACAAAAAGGAATGGAGTCATTAGCACTTATGGTTTGTAAATGGCACCCAGAATTATGTTGCACGAAGAACAATTTCACATCATTCTGGGTTCATTTGTGTGAAAACAAGGTCCAATCAGACTGAAACATTACAGGAAGGTAGAATCTATTGAGTTGTAAGTGATCTGAACGTTTCATGATGATAGCACTTTCCTAAGGGGGTCAAACCATGTCCCAAAGGTCACCGGATCTGGTGTCTATTTAAAGTAGTCCAGTTACACATTTGTGGGCTTATAACTTGGCTTCTGAATGTCCTAGAGAGATCAGGTTTGTTTTAGTGTACTCCAATCAACAGCCCCTATTACCCTAAAAAGGAATGGAGTCATTAGCACTTATGGTTTTTAAATGGCACCCAGAAATATGTTGCACGAAGCACAATTTCACATCATTCTGGGTTCATTTGTGTGAAAACAAGGTCCAATCAGGCTGAAACGTTACACGAAGGTAGAATCAATTGAGTTGTAAGTGATCTGAACGTTTCATGATGATCGCATATTCCTATAGGGGGTCAAACCATGTCCCAAAGGTCACCGGGCCTGGTGTCACTTTAAAGAAGTAGTCCAGTTACACCTTTGTGGGCTTATAACTTGGCTTCTGAATGTCCTAGAGAGGTCAGGTTTGTTTTAGTGTACTCCAATAAACAGCCCCTACAACCACAAAAAGGAATGAAGTTATTAGCACTTATGGTTTGTAAATGGCACCCAGAATTATGTTGCACGAAGCACAATTTCACATCATTCTGGGTCCATTTGTGTGAAAACAAGGTCCAATCAGGCTGAAACGTTACAAGAAGGTAGAATCTATTGAGTTGTAAGTGATCTGAACGTTTCATGATGATCGCACATTCCTATAGGGGGTCAAACCATGTCCCAAAGGTCACCGGGCCTGGTGTCACTTTAAAGAAGTAGTCCATTTACACCTTTGTGGGCTTATAACTTGGCTTCTGAATATCCTAGAGAAGTCAGGTTTGTTTTAGAGTACTCCAATTAACAGCCCCCATTACCCCAAAAAGGAATGGAGTCATTAGCACTTATGGTTTTTAAATGGCACCCAGAATTATGTTGCACGAAGCACAATTTCACATCATTCTGGGTTCATTTGTGTGAAAACAAGGTCCAATCAGGCTGAAACATTACAGGGAGGTAGAATCTATTGAGTTGTAAGTGATCTGAACGTTTCATGATGATAGCACTTTCCTTAGGGGGTCAAACCATGTCCCAAAGGTCACCGGATCTGGTGTCAATTTAAAGAAGTAGTCCAGTTACACCTTTGTGGGCTTATAACTTGGCTTCTGAATGTCCTAGAGAGATCAGGTTTGTTTTAGTGTACTCCAATTAACAGCCCCTACAACCACAAAAAGAAATGGAGTCATTAGCACTTATGGTTTGTAAATGGCACCCAGAATTATGTTGCACGAAGCACAATTTCACATCATTCTGGGTCCATTTGTGTGAAAACAAGGTCCAATCAGGCGGAATTATTACAGGAAGGTAGAATCTATTGAGTTGTAAGTGATCTGAACGTTTCATGATGATAGCACTTTCCTAAGGGAGTCAAACTATGTCCCAAAGGTCACCGGATCTGGTGTCAATTTAAAGAAGTGGTCCAGTTACACCTTTGTGGGCTTATAACTTGGCTTCTGAATGTCCTAGAGAGGTCAGGTTTGTTTTAGTGTACTCCAATCAACAGCCCCTACAACCAAAAAAGGAATGGAGTCATTAGCACTTATGGTTTGTAAATGGCACCAAGAATTATGTTGCCCGAAGCACAATTTAACATCATTCTGGGTCCATTTGTGTGAAAACAAGGTCCAATAAGGCTGAAACGTTACAGGAAGGTAGAATCTATTGAGTTGTAAGTGATCTGAACATTTCATGATGATAGCCCTTTCCTAAGGGGGTCAAACCATGTCCCAAAGGTCACCGGATCTGGTGTCAATTTAAAGTAGTCCAGTTACACATTTGTGGGCTTATAACTTGGCTTCTGAATGTCCTAGAGAGATCAGGTTTGTTTTAGTGTACTCCAATCAACAGCCCCTACAACCACAAAAAGGAATGGAGTCATTAGCACTTATGGTTTGTAAATGGCACCCAGAATTATGTTGCACGAAGCACAATTTCACATCATTCTGGGTCCATTTGTGTGAAAACAAGGTCAAATCAGGCTGAAACGTTACAAGAAGGTAGAATCTATTGAGTTGTAAGTGATCTGAACGTTTCATGATGATCGCATATTCCTATAGGGGGTCAAACCATGTCCCAAAGGTCACCGGGCCTGGTGTCACTTTAAAGAAGTAGTCCAGTTACACATTTGTGGGCCTATATCTTGGCTTCTGAATGTCCTAGAGAGATCAGGTTTGTTTTAGTGTACTCCAATCAACAGCCCCTACAACCACAAAAAGGAATGGAGTCATTAGCACTTATGGTTTGTAAATGGCACCCAGAATTATGTTGCACGAAGCACAATTTCACATCATTCTGGGTCCATTTGTGTGAAAACAAGGTCCAATCAGGCTGAAACGTTACAAGAAGGTAGAATCTATTGAGTTGTAAGTGATCTGAACGTTTCATGATGATAGCACTTTCCTAAGGGGGTCAAACCATGTCCCAAAGGTCACCGGATCTGGTGTCAATTTAAAGAAGTAGTCCAGTTACACATTTGTGGGCCTATATCTTGGCTTCTGAATGTCCTAGAGAGATCAGGTTTGTTTTAGTGTACTCCAATCAACAGCCCCTACAACCACAAAAAGGAATGGAGTCATTAGCACTTATGGTTTGTAAATGGCACCCAGAATTATGTTGCACGAAGAACAATTTCACATCATTCTGGGTTCATTTGTGTGAAAACAAGGTCAAATCAGACTGAAACATTACAGGAAGGTAGAATCTATTGAGTTGTAAGTGATCTGAACGTTTCATGATGATAGCACTTTCCTAAGGGGGTCAAACCATGTCCCAAAGGTCACCGGATCTGGTGTCTATTTAAAGTAGTCCAGTTACACATTTGTGGGCTTATAACTTGGCTTCTGAATGTCCTAGAGAGATCAGGTTTGTTTTAGTGTACTCCAATCAACAGCCCCTATTACCCTAAAAAGGAATGGAGTCATTAGCACTTATGGTTTTTAAATGGCACCCAGAAATATGTTGCACGAAGCACAATTTCACATCATTCTGGGTTCATTTGTGTGAAAACAAGGTCCAATCAGGCTGAAACGTTACACGAAGGTAGAATCAATTGAGTTGTAAGTGATCTGAACGTTTCATGATGATCGCATATTCCTATAGGGGGTCAAACCATGTCCCAAAGGTCACCGGGCCTGGTGTCACTTTAAAGAAGTAGTCCAGTTACACCTTTGTGGGCTTATAACTTGGCTTCTGAATGTCCTAGAGAGGTCAGGTTTGTTTTAGTGTACTCCAATAAACAGCCCCTACAACCACAAAAAGGAATGGAGTTATTAGCACTTATGGTTTGTAAATGGCACCCAGAATTATGTTGCACGAAGCACAATTTCACATCATTCTGGGTCCATTTGTGTGAAAACAAGGTCCAATCAGGCTGAAACGTTACAAGAAGGTAGAATCTATTGAGTTGTAAGTGATCTGAACGTTTCATGATGATCGCACATTCCTATAGGGGGTCAAACCATGTCCCAAAGGTCACCGGGCCTGGTGTCACTTTAAAGAAGTAGTCCATTTACACCTTTGTGGGCTTATAACTTGGCTTCTGAATATCCTAGAGAGGTCAGGTTTGTTTTAGAGTACTCCAATTAACAGCCCCCATTACCCCAAAAAGGAATGGAGTCATTAGCACTTATGGTTTTTAAATGGCACCCAGAATTATGTTGCACGAAGCACAATTTCACATCATTCTGGGTTCATTTGTGTGAAAACAAGGTCCAATCAGGCTGAAACATTACAGGGAGGTAGAATCTATTGAGTTGTAAGTGATCTGAACGTTTCATGATGATAGCACTTTCCTTAGGGGGTCAAACCATGTCCCAAAGGTCACCGGATCTGGTGTCAATTTAAAGAAGTAGTCCAGTTACACCTTTGTGGGCTTATAACTTGGCTTCTGAATGTCCTAGAGAGATCAGGTTTGTTTTAGTGTACTCCAATTAACAGCCCCTACAACCACAAAAAGAAATGGAGTCATTAGCACTTATGGTTTGTAAATGGCACCCAGAATTATGTTGCACGAAGCACAATTTCACATCATTCTGGGTCCATTTGTGTGAAAACAAGGTCCAATCAGGCGGAATTATTACAGGAAGGTAGAATCTATTGAGTTGTAAGTGATCTGAACGTTTCATGATGATAGCACTTTCCTAAGGGAGTCAAACTATGTCCCAAAGGTCACCGGATCTGGTGTCAATTTAAAGAAGTGGTCCAGTTACACCTTTGTGGGCTTATAACTTGGCTTCTGAATGTCCTAGAGAGGTCAGGTTTGTTTTAGTGTACTCCAATCAACATCCCCTACAACCAAAAAAGGAATGGAGTCATTAGCACTTATGGTTTGTAAATGGCACCAAGAATTATGTTGCCCGAAGCACAATTTAACATCATTCTGGGTCCATTTGTGTGAAAACAAGGTCCAATAAGGCTGAAACGTTACAGGAAGGTAGAATCTATTGAGTTGTAAGTGATCTGAACATTTCATGATGATAGCCCTTTCCTAAGGGGGTCAAACCATGTCCCAAAGGTCACCGGATCTGGTGTCAATTTAAAGTAGTCCAGTTACACATTTGTGGGCTTATAACTTGGCTTCTGAATGTCCTAGAGAGATCAGGTTTGTTTTAGTGTACTCCAATCAACAGCCCCTACAACCACAAAAAGGAATGGAGTCATTAGCACTTATGGTTTGTAAATGGCACCCAGAATTATGTTGCACGAAGCACAATTTCACATCATTCTGGGTCCATTTGTGTGAAAACAAGGTCAAATCAGGCTGAAACATTACAAGAAGGTAGAATCTATTGAGTTGTAAGTGATCTGAACGTTTCATGATGATCGCACATTCCTATAGGGGGTCAAACCATGTCCCAAAGGTCACCGGGCCTGGTGTCACTTTAAAGAAGTAGTCCAGTTACACCTTTGTGGGCTTATAACTTGGCTTCTGAATATCCTAGAGAGGTCAGGTTTGTTTTAGAGTACTCCAATCAACAGCCCCTACAACCACAAAAAGGAATGGAGTCATTAGCACTTATGGTTTGTAAATGGCACCCAGAATTATGTTGCACGAAGCACAATTTCACATCATTCTGGGTTCATTTGTGTGAAAACAAGGTCCAATCAGACTGAAACATTACAGGAAGGTAGAATCTATTGAGTTGTAAGTGATCTGAACGTTTCATGATGATAGCACTTTCCTAAGGGGGTCAAACCATGTCCCAAAGGTCACCGGATCTGGTGTCTATTTAAAGTAGTCCAGTTACACATTTGTGGGCTTATAACTTGGCTTCTGAATGTCCTAGAGAGATCAGGTTTGTTTTAGTGTACTCCAATCAACAGCCCCTATTACCCCAAAAAGGAATGGAGTCATTAGCACTTATGGTTTTTAAATGGCACCCAGAAATATGTTGCACGAAGCACAATTTCACATCATTCTGGGTTCATTTGTGTGAAAACAAGGCCCAATCAGGCTGAAACGTTACACGAAGGTAGAATCAATTGAGTTGTAAGTGATCTGAACGTTTCATGATGATCGCACATTCCTATAGGGGGTCAAACCATGTCCCAAAGGTCACCGGGCCTGGTGTCACTTTAAAGAAGTAGTCCAGTTACACCTTTGTGGGCTTATAACTTGGCTTCTGAATGTCCTAGAGAGGTCAGGTTTGTTTTAGTGTACTCCAATAAACAGCCCCTACAACCACAAAAAGGAATGGAGTCATTAGCACTTATGGTTTGGAAATGGCACCCAGAATTATGTTGCACGAAGCACAATTTCACATCATTCTGGGTCCATTTGTGTGAAAACAAGGTCCAATCAGGCTGAAACGTTACAAGAAGGTAGAATCTATTGAGTTGTAAGTGATCTGAACGTTTCATGATGATCGCACATTCCTATAGGGGGTCAAACCATGTCCCAAAGGTCACCGGGCCTGGTGTCACTTTAAAGAAGTAGTCCAGTTACACCTTTGTGGGCTTATAACTTGGCTTCTGAATATCCTAGGGAGGTCAGTTTTTTTAGAGTACTCCAATTAGCAGCCACCCATTACCCCAAAAAGGATTGGAGTCATAAGCACTTGTGGTTTGTAAATGGCACCCAGAATTATGTTGCACGAAGCACAATTTCACATCATTCTGGGTTCATTTGTGTGAAAACAAGGTCCAATCAGGCTGAAACGTTACAGGAAGGTAGAATCTATTGAGTTGTAAGTGATCTGAACGTTTCATGATGATAGCACTTTCCTAAGGGGGTCAAACCATGTCCCAAAGGTCACCGGATCTGGTGTCAATTTAAAGTAGTAGTCCAGTTACACATTTGTGGGCTTATAACTTGGCTTCTGAATGTCCTAGAGAGATCAGGTTTGTTTTAGTGTACTCCAATCAACAGCCCCTACAACCACAAAAAGAAATGGAGTCATTAGCACTTATGGTTTGTAAATGGCACCCAGAATTATGTTGCACGAAGCACAATTTCACATCATTCTGGGTCCATTTGTGTGAAAACAAGGTCCAATCAGGCGGAAACATTACAGGAAGGTAGAATCTATTGAGTTGTAAGTGATCTGAACGTTTCATGATGATAGCACTTTCCTAAGGGGGTCAAACCATGTCCCAAAGGTCACCGGATCTGGTGTCAATTTAAAGAAGTGGTCCAGTTACACCTTTGTGGGCTTATAACTTGGCTTCTGAATGTCCTAGAGAGGTCAGGTTTGTTTTAGTGTACTCCAATCAACAGCCCCTACAACCAAAATAGGAATGGAGTCATTAGCACTTATGGTTTGTAAATGGCACCAAGAATTATGTTGCCCGAAGCACAATTTAACATCATTCTGGGTCCATTTGTGTGAAAACAAGGTCCAATAAGGCTGAAACGTTACAGGAAGGTAGAATCTATTGAGTTGTAAGTGATCTGAACATTTCATGATGATAGCACTTTCCTAAGGGGGTCAAACCATGTCCCAAATGTCACCGGATCTGGTGTCAATTTAAAGTAGTCCAGTTACACATTTGTGGGCTTATAACTTGGCTTCTGAATGTCCTAGAGAGATCAGGTTTGTTTTAGTGTACTCCAATCAACAGCCCCTACAACCACAAAAAGGAATGGAGTCATTAGCACTTATGGTTTGTAAATGGCACCCAGAATTATGTTGCACGAAGCACAATTTCACATCATTCTGGGTCCATTTGTGTGAAAACAAGGTCAAATCAGGCTGAAACATTACAAGAAGGTAGAATCTATTGAGTTGTAAGTGATCTGAACGTTTCATGATGATCGCACATTCCTATAGGGGGTCAAACCATGTCCCAAAGGTCACCGGGCCTGGTGTCACTTTAAAGAAGTAGTCCAGTTACACCTTTGTGGGCTTATAACTTGGCTTCTGAATATCCTAGAGAGGTCAGGTTTGTTTTAGAGTACTCCAATTAACAGCCCCCATTACCCCAAAAAGGAATGGAGTCATTAGCACTTATGGTTTTTAAATGGCACCCAGAATTATGTTGCACAAAGCACAATTTCACATCATTCTGGGTTCATTTGTGTGAAAACAAGGTCCAATCAGGCTGAAACGTTACAGGAAGGTAGAATCTATTGAGTTGTAAGTGATCTGAACGTTTCATGATGATAGCACTTTCCTAAGGGGGTCAAACCATGTCCCAAAGGTCACCGGATCTGGTGTCAATTTAAACAAGTAGTCCAGTTACATCTTTGTGGGCTTATAACTTGGCTTCTGAATGTCCTAGAGAGGTCAGGTTTGTTTTAGTGTACTCCAATCAACAGCCCCTACAACCACAAAAAGGAATGGAGTCATTAGCACTTATGGTTTGTAAATGGCACCCAGAATTATGTTGCACAAAGCACAATTTCACATCATTCTGGGTCCATTTGTGTGAAAACAAGGTCCAATCAGGCTGAAATGTTACAAGAAGGTAGAATCAATTGAGTTGTAAGTGATCTGAACGTTTCATGATGATCGCATATTCCTATAGGGGGTCAAACCATGTCCCAAAGGTCACCGGGCCTGGTGTCACTTTAAAAAAGTAGTCCAGTTACACCTTTGTGGGCTTATAACTTGGCTTCTGAATGTCCTAGAGAGGTCAGGTTTGTTTTAGTGTACTCCAATCAACAGCCCCTACAACCACAAAAAGGAATGGAGTCATTAGCACTTATGGTTTGTAAATGGCACCCAGAATTATGTTGCACGAAGCACAATTTCACATCATTCTGGGTCCATTTGTGTGAAAACAAGGTCCAATCAGGCTGAAACGTTACAAGAAGGTAGAATCTATTGAGTTGTAAGTGATCTGAATGTTTCATGATGATCGCACATTCCTATAGGGGGTCAAACCATGTCCCAAAGGTCACCGGGCCTGGTGTCACTTTAAAGAAGTAGTCCAGTTACACCTTTGTGGGCTTATAACTTGGCTTCTGAATATCCTAGGGAGGTCAGTTTTTTTAGAGTACTCCAATTAGCAGCCCCCATTACCCCAAAAAGGAATGGAGTCATAAGCACTTGTGGTTTGTAAATGGCACCCAGAATTATGTTGCACGAAGCACAATTTCACATCATTCTGGGTTCATTTGTGTGAAAACAAGGTCCAATCAGGCTGAAACGTTACAGGAAGGTAGAATCTATTGAGTTGTAAGTGATCTGAACGTTTCATGATGATTGCACATTCCTATAGGGGGTCAAACCATGTCCCAAAGGTCACCGGGCCTGGTGTCACTTTAAAGAAGTAGTCCAGTTACACCTTTGTGGGCTTATAACTTGGCTTCTGAATATCCTAGGGAGGTCAGTTTTTTTAGAGTACTCCAATTAGCAGCCCCCATTACCCCAAAAAGGAATGGAGTCATAAGCACTTGTGGTTTGTAAATGGCACCCAGAATTATGTTGCACGAAGCACAATTTCACATCATTCTGGGTTCATTTGTGTGAAAACAAGGTCCAATCAGGCTGAAACGTTACAGGAAGGTAGAATCTATTGAGTTGTAAGTGATCTGAACGTTTCATGATGATAGCACTTCCTAAGGGGGTCAAACCATGTCCCAAAGGTCACCGGATCTGGTGTCAATTTAAAGTAGTAGTCCAGTTACACATTTGTGGGCTTATAACTTGGCTTCTGAATGTCCTAGAGAGATCAGGTTTGTTTTAGTGTACTCCAATCAACAGCCCCTACAACCACAAAAAGAAATGGAGTCATTAGCACTTATGGTTTGTAAATGGCACCCAGAATTATGTTGCACGAAGCACAATTTCACATCATTCTGGGTCCATTTGTGTGAAAACAAGGTCCAATCAGGCGGAAACATTACAGGAAGGTAGAATCTATTGAGTTGTAAGTGATCTGAACGTTTCATGATGATAGCACTTTCCTAAGGGGGTCAAACCATGTCCCAAAGGTCACCGGATCTGGTGTCAATTTAAAGAAGTGGTCCAGTTACACCTTTGTGGGCTTATAACTTGGCTTCTGAATGTCCTAGAGAGGTCAGGTTTGTTTTAGTGTACTCCAATCAACAGCCCCTACAACCAAAAAAGGAATGGAGTCATTAGCACTTATGGTTTGTAAATGGCACCAAGAATTATGTTGCCCGAAGCACAATTTAACATCATTCTGGGTCCATTTGTGTGAAAACAAGGTCCAATAAGGCTGAAACGTTACAGGAAGGTAGAATCTATTGAGTTGTAAGTGATCTGAACATTTCATGATGATAGCACTTTCCTAAGGGGTTCAAACCATGTCCCAAAGGTCACCGGATCTGGTGTCAATTTAAAGTAGTCCAGTTACACATTTGTGGGCTTATAACTTGGCTTCTGAATGTCCTAGAGAGATCAGGTTTGTTTTAGTGTGCTCCAATCAACAGCCCCTACAACCACAAAAAGGAATGGAGTCATTAGCACTTATGGTTTGTAAATGGCACCCAGAATTATGTTGCACGAAGCACAATTTCACATCATTCTGGGTCCATTTGTGTGAAAACAAGGTCAAATCAGGCTGAAACATTACAAGAAGGTAGAATCTATTGAGTTGTAAGTGATCTGAACGTTTCATGATGATCGCACATTCCTATAGGGGGTCAAACCATGTCCCAAAGGTCACCGGGCCTGGTGTCACTTTAAAGAAGTAGTCCAGTTACACCTTTGTGGGCTTATAACTTGGCTTCTGAATATCCTAGAGAGGTCAGGTTTGTTTTAGAGTACTCCAATTAACAGCCCCCATTACCCCAAAAAGGAATGGAGTCATTAGCACTTATGGTTTTTAAATGGCACCCAGAATTATGTTGCACAAAGCACAATTTCACATCATTCTGGGTTCATTTGTGTGAAAACAAGGTCCAATCAGGCTGAAACGTTACAGGAAGGTAGAATCTATTGAGTTGTAAGTGATCTGAACGTTTCATGATGATAGCACTTTCCTAAGGGGGTCAAACCATGTCCCAAAGGTCACCGGATCTGGTGTCAATTTAAACAAGTAGTCCAGTTACATCTTTGTGGGCTTATAACTTGGCTTCTGAATGTCCTAGAGAGGTCAGGTTTGTTTTAGTGTACTCCAATCAACAGCCCCTACAACCACAAAAAGGAATGGAGTCATTAGCACTTATGGTTTGTAAATGGCACCCAGAATTATGTTGCACAAAGCACAATTTCACATCATTCTGGGTCCATTTGTGTGAAAACAAGGTCCAATCAGGCTGAAATGTTACAAGAAGGTAGAATCAATTGAGTTGTAAGTGATCTGAACGTTTCATGATGATCGCATATTCCTATAGGGGGTCAAACCATGTCCCAAAGGTCACCGGGCCTGGTGTCACTTTAAAAAAGTAGTCCAGTTACACCTTTGTGGGCTTATAACTTGGCTTCTGAATGTCCTAGAGAGGTCAGGTTTGTTTTAGTGTACTCCAATCAACAGCCCCTACAACCACAAAAAGGAATGGAGTCATTAGCACTTATGGTTTGTAAATGGCACCCAGAATTATGTTGCACGAAGCACAATTTCACATCATTCTGGGTCCATTTGTGTGAAAACAAGGTCCAATCAGGCTGAAACGTTACAAGAAGGTAGAATCTATTGAGTTGTAAGTGATCTGAATGTTTCATGATGATCGCACATTCCTATAGGGGGTCAAACCATGTCCCAAAGGTCACCGGGCCTGGTGTCACTTTAAAGAAGTAGTCCAGTTACACCTTTGTGGGCTTATAACTTGGCTTCTGAATATCCTAGAGAGGTCAAGTTTGTTTTAGAGTACTCCAATTAACAGCCCCCATTACCCCAAAAAGGAATGGAGTCATTAGCACTTATGGTTTTTAAATGGCACCCAGAATTATGTTGCACGAAGCACAATTTCACATCATTCTGGGTTCATTTGTGTGAAAACAAGGTCCAATCAGGCTGAAACGTTACAGGGAGGTAGAATCTATTGAGTTGTAAGTGATCTGAACGTTTCATGATGATAGCACTTTCCTAAGGGGGTCAAACCATGTCCCAAATGTCACCGGATCTGGTGTCAATTTAAAGAAGTAGTCCAGTTACACATATGTGGGCTTATAACTTGGCTTCTGAATGTCCTAGAGAGATCAGGTTTGTTTTAGTGTACTCCAATCAACAGCCCCTACAACCAAAAAAGGAATGGAGTCATTAGCACTTATGGTTTGTAAATGGCACCAAGAATTATGTTGCCCGAAGCACAATTTAACATCATTCTGGGTCCATTTGTGTGAAAACAAGGTCCAATAAGGCTGAAACGTTACAGGAAGGTAGAATCTATTGAGTTGTAAGTGATCTGAACATTTCATGATGATAGCACTTTCCTAAGGGGGTCAAACCATGTCCCAAAGGTCACCGGATCTGGTGTCAATTTAAAGTAGTCCAGTTACACCTTTGTGGGCTTATAACTTGGCTTCTGAATGTCCTAGAGAGATCAGGTTTGTTTTAGTGTACTCCAATCAACAGCCCCTACAACCACAAAAAGGAATGGAGTCATTAGCACTTATGGTTTGTAAATGGCACCCAGAATTATGTTGCACGAAGCACAATTTCACATCATTCTGGGTCCATTTGTGTGAAAACAAGGTCAAATCAGGCTGAAACATTACAAGAAGGTAGAATCTATTGAGTTGTAAGTGATCTGAACGTTTCATGATGATCGCACATTCCTATAGGGGGTCAAACCATGTCCCAAAGGTCACCGGGCCTGGTGTCACTTTAAAGAAGTAGTCCAGTTACACCTTTGTGGGCTTATAACTTGGCTTCTGAATATGCTAGAGAGGTCAGGTTTGTTTTAGAGTACTCCAATTAACAGCCCCCATTACCCCAAAAAGGAATGGAGTCATTAGCACTTATGGTTTTTAAATGGCACCCAGAATTATGTTGCACAAAGCACAATTTCACATCATTCTGGGTTCATTTGTGTGAAAACAAGGTCCAATCAGGCTGAAACGTTACAAGAAGGTAGAATCTATTGAGTTGTAAGTGATCTGAACGTTTCATGATGATAGCACTTTCCTAAGGGGGTCAAACCATGTCCCAAAGGTCACCGGATCTGGTGTCAATTTAAACAAGTAGTCCAGTTACATCTTTGTGGGCTTATAACTTGGCTTCTGAATGTCCTAGAGAGGTCAGGTTTGTTTTACTGTACTCCAATCAACAGCCCCTACAACCACAAAAAGGAATGGAGTCATTAGCACTTATGGTTTGTAAATGGCACCCAGAATTATGTTGCACGAAGCACAATTTCACATCATTCTGGGTTCATTTGTGTGAAAACAAGGTCCAATCAGGCTGAAACGTTACAGGGAGGTAGAATCTATTGAGTTGTAAGTGATCTGAACGTTTCATGATGATAGCACTTTCCTAAGGGGGTCAAACCATGTCCCAAATGTCACCGGATCTGGTGTCAATTTAAAGAAGTAGTCCAGTTACACATATGTGGGCTTATAACTTGGCTTCTGAATGTCCTAGAGAGATCAGGGTTGTTTTAGTGTACTCCAATCAACAGCCCCTACAACCAAAAAAGGAATGGAGTCATTAGCACTTATGGTTTGTAAATGGCACCAAGAATTATGTTGCCCGAAGCACAATTTAACATCATTCTGGGTCCATTTGTGTGAAAACAAGGTCCAATAAGGCTGAAACGTTACAGGAAGGTAGAATCTATTGAGTTGTAAGTGATCTGAACATTTCATGATGATAGCACTTTCCTAAGGGGGTCAAACCATGTCCCAAAGGTCACCGGATCTGGTGTCAATTTAAAGTAGTCCAGTTACACATTTGTGGGCTTATAACTTGGCTTCTGAATGTCCTAGAGAGATCAGGTTTGTTTTAGTGTACTCCAATCAACAGCCCCTACAACCACAAAAAGGAATGGAGTCATTAGCACTTATGGTTTGTAAATGGCACCCAGAATTATGTTGCACGAAGCACAATTTCACATCATTCTGGGTCCATTTGTGTGAAAACAAGGTCAAATCAGGCTGAAACATTACAAGAAGGTAGAATCTATTGAGTTGTAAGTGATCTGAACGTTTCATGATGATCGCACATTCCTATAGGGGGTCAAACCATGTCCCAAAGGTCACCGGGCCTGGTGTCACTTTAAAGAAGTAGTCCAGTTACACCTTTGTGGGCTTATAACTTGGCTTCTGAATATGCTAGAGAGGTCAGGTTTGTTTTAGAGTACTCCAATTAACAGCCCCCATTACCCCAAAAAGGAATGGAGTCATTAGCACTTATGGTTTTTAAATGGCACCCAGAATTATGTTGCACGAAGCACAATTTCACATCATTCTGGGTTCATTTGTGTGAAAACAAGGTCCAATCAGGCTGAAACGTTACAAGAAGGTAGAATCTATTGAGTTGTAAGTGATCTGAACGTTTCATGATGATAGCACTTTCCTAAGGGGGTCAAACCATGTCCCAAAGGTCACCGGATCTGGTGTCAATTTAAACAAGTAGTCCAGTTACATCTTTGTGGGCTTATAACTTGGCTTCTGAATGTCCTAGAGAGGTCAGGTTTGTTTTACTGTACTCCAATCAACAGCCCCTACAACCACAAAAAGGAATGGAGTCATTAGCACTTATGGTTTGTAAATGGCACCCAGAATTATGTTGCACAAAGCACAATTTCACATCATTCTGGGTCCATTTGTGTGAAAACAAGGTCCAATCAGGCTGAAATGTTACAAGAAGGTAGAATCTATTGAGTTGTAAGTGATCTGAACGTTTCATGATGATCGCATATTCCTATAGGGGTCAAACCATGTCCCAAAGGTCACCGGGCCTGGTGTCACTTTAAAAAAGTAGTCCAGTTACACCTTTGTGGGCTTATAACTTGGCTTCTGAATGTCCTAGAGAGGTCAGGTTTGTTTTAGTGTACTCCAATCAACAGCCCCTACAACCACAAAAAGGAATGGAGTCATTAGCACTTATGGTTTGTAAATGGCACCCAGAATTATGTTGCACGAAGCACAATTTCACATCATTCTGGGTCCATTTGTGTGAAAACAAGGTCCAATCAGGCTGAAACGTTACAAGAAGGTAGAATCTATTGAGTTGTAAGTGATCTGAATGTTTCATGATGATCGCACATTCCTATAGGGGGTCAAACCATGTCCCAAAGGTCACCGGGCCTGGTCTCACTTTAAAGAAGTAGTCCAGTTACACCTTTGTGGGCTTATAACTTGGCTTCTGAATATCCTAGAGAGGTCAAGTTTGTTTTAGAGTACTCCAATTAACAGCCCCCATTACCCCAAAAAGGAATGGAGTCATTAGCACTTATGGTTTTTAAATGGCACCCAGAATTATGTTGCACGAAGCACAATTTCACATCATTCTGGGTTCATTTGTGTGAAAACAAGGTCCAATCAGGCTGAAACGTTACAGGGAGGTAGAATCTATTGAGTTGTAAGTGATCTGAACGTTTCATGATGATAGCACTTTCCTAAGGGGGTCAAACCATGTCCCAAATGTCACCGGATCTGGTGTCAATTTAAAGAAGTAGTCCAGTTACACATATGTGGGCTTATAACTTGGCTTCTGAATGTCCTAGAGAGATCAGGTTTGTTTTAGTGTACTCCAATCAACAGCCCCTACAACCACAAAAAGGAATGGAGTCATTAGCACTTATGGTTTGTAAATGGCACCCAGAATTATGTTGCACGAAGCACAATTTCACATCATTCTGGGTCCATTTGTGTGAAAACAAGGTCCAATCAGGCTGAAACGTTACAAGAAGGTAGGATCTATTGAGTTGTAAGTGATCTGAACGTTTCATGATGTTAGCACTTTCCTAAGGGGGTCAAACCATGTCCCAAAGGTCACCGGGCCTGGTGTCACTTTAAAGAAGTAGTCCAGTTACACCTTTGTGGGCTTATAACTTGGCTTCTGAATATCCTAGAGAGGTCAGGTTTGTTTTAGAGTACTCCAATTAACAGCCCCCATTACCCCAAAAAGGAATGGAGTCATTAGCACTTATGGTTTTTAAATGGTACCCAGAATTATGTTGCACAAAGCACAATTTCACATCATTCTGGGTTCATTTGTGTGAAAACAAGGTCCAATCAGGCTGAAACGTTACAGGAAGGTAGAATCTATTGAGTTGTAAGTGATCTGAACGTTTCATGATGATAGCACTTTCCTAAGGGGGTCAAACCATGTCCCAAAGGTCACCGGATCTGGTGTCAATTTAAAGAAGTAGTCCAGTTACACATTTGTGGGCCAATATCTTGGCTTCTGAATGTCCTAGAGAGATCAGGTTTGTTTTAGTGTAACCCAATCAACAGCCCCTACAACCACAAAAAGGAATGGAGTCATTAGCACTTATGGTTTGTAAATGGCACCCAGAATTATGTTGCACGAAGCACAATTTCACATCACTCTGGGTTCATTTGTGTGAAAACAAGGTCCAATCAGACTGAAACATTACAGGAAGGTAGAAACTATTGAGTTGTAAGTGATCTGAACGTTTCATGATGATAGCACTTTCCTAAGGGGGTCAAACCATGTCCCAAAGGTCACCGGATCTGGTGTCAATTTAAACAAGTAGTCCAGTTACATCTTTGTGGGCTTATAACTTGGCTTCTGAATGTCCTAGAGAGGTCAGGTTTGTTTTAGTGTACTCCAATCAACAGCCCCTACAACCACAAAAAGGAATTGAGTCATTAGCACTTATGGTTTGTAAATGGCACCCAGAATTATGTTGCACAAAGCACAATTTCACATCATTCTGGGTCCATTTGTGTGAAAACAAGGTCCAATCAGGCTGAAACGTTACAAGAAGGTAGAATCTATTGAGTTGTAAGTGATCTGAACGTTTCATGATGATCTCATATTCCTATAGGGGGTCAAACCATGTCCCAAAGGTCACCGGGCCTGGTGTCACTTTAAAAAAGTAGTCCAGTTACACCTTTGTGGGCTTATAACTTGGCTTCTGAATGTCCTAGAGAGGTCAGGTTTGTTTTAGTGTACTCCAATCAACAGCCCCTACAACCACAAAAAGGAATGGAGTCATTAGCACTTATGGTTTGTAAATGGCACCCAGAATTATGTTGCACGAAGCACAATTTCACATCATTCTGGGTCCATTTGTGTGAAAACAAGGTCCAATCAGGCTGAAACGTTACAAGAAGGTAGAATCTATTGAGTTGTAAGTGATCTGAATGTTTCATGATGATCGCACATTCCTATAGGGGGTCAAACCATGTCCCAAAGGTCACCGGGCCTGGTGTCAATTTAAAGAAGTAGTCCAGTTACACCTTTGTGGGCTTATAACTTGGCTTCTGAATATCCTAGAGAGGTCAGGTTTGTTTTAGAGTACTCCAATTAACAGCCCCCATTACCCCAAAAAGGAATGGAGTCATTAGCACTTATGGTTTTTAAATGGCACCCAGAATTATGTTGCACGAAGCACAATTTCACATAATTCTGGGTTCATTTGTGTGAAGAAAAGGTCCAATCAAGCTGAAACGTTACAGGAAGGTAGAATCTATTGAGTTGTAAGTGATCTGAACGTTTCATGATGATAGCACTTTCCTAAGGGGGTCAAACCATGTCCCAAATGTCACCGGATCTGGTGTCAATTTAAAGAAGTAGTCCAGTTACACATATGTGGGCTTATAACTTGGCTTCTGAATGTCCTAGAGAGATCAGGTTTGTTTTAGTGTACTCCAATCAACAGCCCCTACAACCAAAAAAGGAATGGAGTCATTAGCACTTATGGTTTGTAAATGGCACCAAGAATTATGTTGCCCGAAGCACAATTTAACATCATTCTGGGTCCATTTGTGTGAAAACAAGGTCCAATAAGGCTGAAACGTTACAGGAAGGTAGAATCTATTGAGTTGTAAGTGATCTGAACATTTCATGATGATAGCACTTTCCTAAGGGGGTCAAACCATGTCCCAAAGGTCACCGGATCTGGTGTCAATTTAAAGTAGTCCAGTTACACATTTGTGGGCTTATAACTTGGCTTCTGAATGTCCTAGAGAGATCAGGTTTGTTTTAGTGTACTCCAATCAACAGCCCCTACAACCACAAAAAGGAATGGAGTCATTAGCACTTATGGTTTGTAAATGGCACCCAGAATTATGTTGCACGAAGCACAATTTCACATCATTCTGGGTCCATTTGTGTGAAAACAAGGTCAAATCAGGCTGAAACATTACAAGAAGGTAGAATCTATTGAGTTGTAAGTGATCTGAACTTTTCATGATGATCGCACATTCCTATAGGGGGTCAAACCATGTCCCAAAGGTCACCGGGCCTGGTGTCACTTTAAAGAAGTAGTCCAGTTACACCTTTGTGGGCTTATAACTTGGCTTCTGAATATGCTAGAGAGGTCAGGTTTGTTTTAGAGTACTCCAATTAACAGCCCCCATTACCCCAAAAAGGAATGGAGTCATTAGCACTTATGGTTTTTAAATGGCACCCAGAATTATGTTGCACAAAGCACAATTTCACATCATTCTGGGTTCATTTGTGTGAAAACAAGGTCCAATCAGGCTGAAACGTTACAAGAAGGTAGAATCTATTGAGTTGTAAGTGATCTGAACGTTTCATGATGATAGCACTTTCCTAAGGGGGTCAAACCATGTCCCAAAGGTCACCGGATCTGGTGTCAATTTAAACAAGTAGTCCAGTTACATCTTTGTGGGCTTATAACTTGGCTTCTGAATGTCCTAGAGAGGTCAGGTTTGTTTTACTGTACTCCAATCAACAGCCCCTACAACCACAAAAAGGAATGGAGTCATTAGCACTTATGGTTTGTAAATGGCACCCAGAATTATGTTGCACAAAGCACAATTTCACATCATTCTGGGTCCATTTGTGTGAAAACAAGGTCCAATCAGGCTGAAATGTTACAAGAAGGTAGAATCTATTGAGTTGTAAGTGATCTGAACGTTTCATGATGATCGCATATTCCTATAGGGGGTCAAACCATGTCCCAAAGGTCACCGGGCCTGGTGTCACTTTAAAAAAGTAGTCCAGTTACACCTTTGTGGGCTTATAACTTGGCTTCTGAATGTCCTAGAGAGGTCAGGTTTGTTTTAGTGTACTCCAATCAACAGCCCCTACAACCACAAAAAGGAATGGAGTCATTAGCACTTATGGTTTGTAAATGGCACCCAGAATTATGTTGCACGAAGCACAATTTCACATCATTCTGGGTCCATTTGTGTGAAAACAAGGTCCAATCAGGCTGAAACGTTACAAGAAGGTAGAATCTATTGAGTTGTAAGTGATCTGAATGTTTCATGATGATCGCACATTCCTATAGGGGGTCAAACCATGTCCCAAAGGTCACCGGGCCTGGTGTCACTTTAAAGAAGTAGTCCAGTTACACCTTTGTGGGCTTATAACTTGGCTTCTGAATATCCTAGAGAGGTCAAGTTTGTTTTAGAGTACTCCAATTAACAGCCCCCATTACCCCAAAAAGGAATGGAGTCATTAGCACTTATGGTTTTTAAATGGCACCCAGAATTATGTTGCACGAAGCACAATTTCACATCATTCTGGGTTCATTTGTGTGAAAACAAGGTCCAATCAGGCTGAAACGTTACAGGGAGGTAGAATCTATTGAGTTGTAAGTGATCTGAACGTTTCATGATGATCGCACATTACTATAGGGGGTCAAACCATGTCCCAAATGTCACCGGATCTGGTGTCAATTTAAAGAAGTAGTCCAGTTACACATATGTGGGCTTATAACTTGGCTTCTGAATGTCCTAGAGAGATCAGGTTTGTTTTAGTGTACTCCAATCAACAGCCCCTACAACCACAAAAAGGAATGGAGTCATTAGCACTTATGGTTTGTAAATGGCACCCAGAATTATGTTGCACGAAGCACAATTTCACATCATTCTGGGTCCATTTGTGTGAAAACAAGGTCCAATCAGGCTGAAACGTTACAAGAAGGTAGAATCTATTGAGTTGTAAGTGATCTGAACGTTTCATGATGTTAGCACTTTCCTAAGGGGGTCAAACCATGTCCCAAAGGTCACCGGGCCTGGTGTCACTTTAAAGAAGTAGTCCAGTTACACCTTTGTGGGCTTATAACTTGGCTTCTGAATATCCTAGAGAGGTCAGGTTTGTTTTAGAGTACTCCAATTAACAGCCCCCATTACCCCAAAAAGGAATGGAGTCATTAGCACTTATGGTTTTTAAATGGCACCCAGAATTATGTTGCACGAAGCACAATTTCACATCATTCTGGGTTCATTTGTGTGAAAACAATGTCCAATAAGGCTGAAACGTTACAGGGAGGTAGAATCTATTGAGTTGTAAGTGATCTGAACGTTTCATGATGATAGCACTTTCCTAAAAGGGTCAAACCATGTCCCAAAGGTCACCGGATCTGGTGTCTACTTAAAGAAGTAGTCCAGTTACACCTTTGTGGGCTTATAACTTGGCTTCTGAATTTCCTAGAGAGGTCAGGTTTGTTTTAGTGTACTCCAATCAACAGCCCCTACAACCACAAAAAAGAATGGAGTCATTAGCACTTATGGTTTGTAAATGGCACCCAGAATTATGTTGCACGAAGCACAATTTCACATCATTCTGGGTCCATTTGTGTGAAAACAAGGTCCAATCAGACTGAAACGTTACAAGAAGGTAGAATCTATTGAGTTGTAAGTGATCTGAACGTTTCATGATGATCGCACATTCCTATAGGGGGTCAAACCATGTCCCAAAGGTCACCGGGCCTGGTGTCACTTTAAAGAAGTAGTCCAGTTACACATTTGTGGGCTTATAACTTGGCTTCTGAATGTCCTAGAGAGATCAGGTTTGTTTTAGTGTTCTCCAATCAACAGCCCCTACAACCACAAAAAGGAATGGAGTCATTAGCACTTATGGTTTTTAAATGGCACCCAGAATGATGTTGCACGAAGCACAATTTCACATCATTCTGGGTTCATTTGTGTGAAAACAAGGTCCAATCAGGCTGAAACGTTACAGGAAGGTAGAATCTATTGAGTTGTAAGTGATCTGAACGTTTCATGATGATAGCACCTTCCTAAGGGGGTCAAACCATGTCCCAGAGGTCACCTGATCTGGTGTCAATTTAAAGAAGTAGTCCAGTTACAGATTTGTGGGCTTATAACTTGGCTTCTGAATGTCCTAGAGAGATCAGGTTCGTTTCAGAGTACTCCAATCAACAGCCCCTACAACCACAAAAAGGAATGGAGTCATTAGCACTTATGGTTTGTAAATGGCACCCAGAATTATGTTGCACGAAGCACAATTTCACATCATTCTGGGTCCATTTGTGTGAAAACATGGTCCAGTCAGGCTGAAACGTTACAAGAAGGTAGAATCAATTTAGTTGTAAGTGATCTGAACGTTTCATGATGATCGCACTTTCCTATAGAGGGTCAAACCATGTCCCAAAGGTCACCGGGCCTGGTGTCAATTTAAAGAAGTAGTCCAGTTACACCTTTGTGGGCTTATAACTTGGCTTCTGAATATCCTAGAGAGGTCAGGTTTGTTTTAGAGTTCTCCAATTAACAGCCCCTACAACCACAAAAAGGAATGGAGTCATTAGCACTTATGGTTTTTAAATGGCACCCAGAATTATGTTGCACAAAGCACAATTTCACATCATTCTGATGTTCATTTGTGTGAAAACATGGTCCAATTAGGCTGAAACGTTACAGGAAGGTAGAACCTATTGAGTGGTAAATTATCTGAGCGTTTCATGATGATAGCACTTTCCTAAGGGGGTCAAACCATGTTCCAAAGGTCACCGGATCTGGTGTCACTTTAAAGAACTAGTCCAGTTACACCTTTGTGGGCTTATAACTTGGCTTCTGAATATCCTAGAGAGGTCAGGTTTGTTTTAGAGTACTCCAATTAACAGCCCCCATTGCCCCAAAAAGGAATGGAGTCCTTAGCACTTATGGTTTTTAAATGGCACCCAGAATTATGTTGCACGAAGCACAATTTCACATCATTTTGGGTTCATTTGTGTGAAAACAAGGTCCAATCAGGCTGAAACGTTACAAGAAGGTAGAATCTATTGAGTTGTAATTGATCTGAACGTTTCATGATGATAGCACTTTCCTAAGGGGGTCAAACCATGTCCCAAAGGTCACCGGATCTGGTGTCAATTTAAAGAAGTAGTCCAGTTACACATTTGTGGGCTTATAACTTGGCTTCTGAATGTCTAGAGAGATCAGGTTTGTTTTAGTGTACTCCAATCAACAGCCCCTACAACCACAAAAAGGAATGGAGTCATTAGCACTTATGGTTTTTAAATGGCACCCAGAATTATGTTGCACGAAGCACAATTTCACATCATTCTGGGTTCATTTGTGTGAAAACAAGGTCCAATCAGGCTGAACTGTTACAGGAAGGTAGAATCTATTGAGCTGTAAGTGATCTGAACGTTTCATGATGATAGCACTTTCCTAATGGGGTCAAACCATGTCCCAAAGGTCACCGGATCGGGTGTCAATTTAAAGAAGTAGTCCAGTTACACATTTGTGGGCTTATAACTTGGCTTCTGAATGTCCTAGAGAGATCAGGTTTGTTTTAGTGTACTCCAATCAACAGCCCCTACAACAACAAAAAGGAATGGAGTCATTAGCACTTATGGTTTTTAAATGGCACCCAGAATTATGTTGCACAAAGCACAATTTCACATCATTCTGGGTTCATTTGTGTGAAAACAAGGTCCAATCAGCCTGAAACATTACAGGAAGGTAGAATCTATTGAGTTGTAAGTGATCTGAACGTTTCATGATGATAGCACTTTCCTAAGGGGGTCAAACCATGTCCCAAAGGCCACCGGATCTGGTGTCACTTTAAAGAAGTAGTCCAGTTACACAATTGTGGGCTTATAACTTGGCTTCTGAATGTCCTAGAGAGATCAGGTTTGTTTTAGTGTACTCCAATCAACAGCACCTACAACCACAAAAAAGAATGGAGTCATTAGCACTTATGGTTTGGAAATGGCACCCAGAATTATGTTGCACGAAGCACAATTTCACATCATTCTGGGTCCATTTGTGTGAAAACAAGGTCCAATCAGGCTGAAACGTTACAATACGGTAGAATCTATTGAGTTGATCTGAACGTTTCATGATGATAGCACTTTCCTAAGGGGGTCAAACCATGTCCCAAAGGTCACCGGGTCTGGTGTCACTTTAAAGAAGTAGTCCAGTTACACCTTTGTGGGCTTATAACTTGGCTTCTGAATATCCTAGAGAGGTCAGGTTTGTTTTAGAGTACTCCAATTAACAGCCCCTACAACCACAAAAAGGAATGGAGTCATTAGCACTTATGGATTTTAAATGGCACCCAGAATTATGTTGCACGAAGCACAATTTCACATCATTCTGGGTCCATTTGTGTGAAAACAAGGTCCAATAAGGCCGAAACGTTACAGGAAGGTAGAATCTATTGAGTTGTAAGTGATCTGAACGTTTCATGATGATAGCACTTTCCTAAGGGGGTCAAACCATGTCCCAGAGGTCACCGGATTTGGTGTCAATTTAAAGAAGTAGTCCAGTTACACATTTGTGGGCTTATAACTTGGCTTCTGAATGTCCTAGAGAGATCAGGTTTGTTTTAGTGTACTCCAAT
The DNA here is from genome assembly GCF_043380555.1 of Nothobranchius furzeri. Lineage (NCBI taxonomy): Eukaryota > Metazoa > Chordata > Actinopteri > Cyprinodontiformes > Nothobranchiidae > Nothobranchius > Nothobranchius furzeri. Next base: position 32,246,654 of record NC_091745.1, read on the forward strand.
CAACAGCCCCTACAACCACAAAAAGAAATGGAGTCATTAGCACTTATGGTTTTTAAATGGCACCCAGAATTATGTTGCACGAAGCACAATTTCACATCATTCTGGGTTCATTTGTGTGAAAACAAGGTCCAATCAGGCTGAAACGTTACAGGAAGGTAGAATCTAATGAGTTGTAAGTGATCTGAATGTTTCATGATGATAGCACTTTCCTAAGGGGGTCAAACCATGTCCCAAAGGTCACCGGATCTGGTGTCAATTTAAAGAAGTAGTCCAGTTACACATTTGTGGGCTGATAACTTGGCTTCTGAATGTCCTAGAGAGGTCAGGTTTGTTTTAGTGTACTCCAATCAACAGCCCCTACAACCACAAAAAATAATGGAGTCATTAGCACTTATGGTTTGTAAATGGCAACCAGAATTATGTTGCCCGAAGCACAATTTCACATCATTCTGGGTCCATTTGTGTGAAAACAAGGTCCAATAAGGCTGAAACGTTACAGGAAGGTAGAATCTATTGAGTTGTAAGTGATCTGAACGTTTCATGATGATAGCACTTTCCTAAGGGGGTCAAACCATGTCCCAAAGGTCACCGGATCTGGTGTCTATTTAAAGAAGTAGTCCAGTTACACATTTGTGGGCTTATAACTTGGCTTCTGAATGTCCTAGAGAGATCAGGTTTGTTTTAATGTACTCCAATCAACAGCCCCTACAACCACGAAAAGGAATGGAGTCATTAGCACTTATGGTTTGTAAATGGCACCCAGAATTATGTTGCACGAAGCACAATTTCACATCATTCTGGGTTCATTTGTGTGAAAACAAGGTCCAATCAGGCTGAAACGTTACAGGAAGGTAGAATCTATTGAGTTGTAAGTGATCTGAACGTTTCATGATGATCGCACATTCCTATAGGGGGTCAAACCATGTCCCAAAGGTCACCGGGCCTGGTGTCACTTTAAAGAAGTAGTCCAGTTACACCTTTGTTGGCTTATAACTTGGCTTTTGAATATCCTAGAGAGGTCAGGTTTCTTTTAGAGTACTCCAATTAACAGCCCCCATTACCCCAAAAAGGAATGGAGTCATTAGCACTTATGGTTTTTAAATGGCACCCAGAATTATGTTGCACGAAGCACAATTTCACATCATTCTGGGTTCATTTGTGTGAAAACAAGGTCCAATCAGGCTGAAACGTTACAGGAAGGTAGAATCTATTGAGTTGTAAGTGATCTGAATGTTTCATGATGATAGCACTTTCCTAAGGGGGTCAAACCATGTCCCAAAGGTAAACGGATCTGGTGTCAATTTAAAGAAGTAGTCCAGTTACACATTTGTGGGCTTATAACTTGGTTTCTGAATGTCCTAGAGAGATCAGGTTTGTTTTAGTGTACTCCAATCAACAGCCCCTACAACCACAAAAAGGAATGGAGTCATTAGCACTTATGGTTTGGAAATGGCACCCAGAATTATGTTGCACGAAGCACAATTTCACATCATTCTGGGTCCATTTGTGTGAAAACAAGGTCCAATCAGGCTGAAACGTTACAAGAAGGTAGAATCTATTGAGTTGTAAGTGATCTGAACGTTTCATGATGATCGCACATTCCTATAGGGGGTCAAACCATGTCCCAAAGGTCACCAGGCCTGGTGTCACTTTAAAGAAGTAGTCCAGTTACACCTTTGTGGGCTTATAACTTGGCTTCTGAATATCCTAGAGAGGTCAGTTTTTTTAGAGTACTCCAATTAGCAGCCCCCATTACCCCAAAAAGGAATGGAGTCATTAGCACTTATGGTTTTTAAATGGCACCCAGAATTATGTTGCACGAAGCACAATTTCACATCATTCTGGGTTCATTTGTGTGAAAACAAGGTCCAATCAGGCTGAAACGTTACAGGAAGGTAGAATCTATTGAGTTGTAAGTGATCTGAACGTTTCATGATGATAGCACTTTCCTAAGGGGGTCAAACCATGTCCCAAAGGTCACCGGATCTGGTGTCAATTTAAAGAAGTAGTCCAGTTACACATTTGTGGGCTTATAACTTGGCTTCTGAATGTCCTAGAGAGATCAGGTTTGTTTTAGTGTACTCCAATCAACAGCCCCTACAACCACAAAAAGAAATGGAGTCATTAGCACTTATGGTTTGTAAATGGCACCCAGAATTATGTTGCACGAAGCACAATTTCACATCATTCTGGGTCCATTTGTGTGAAAACAAGGTCCAATCAGGGGGTAACATTACAGGAAGGTAGAATCTATTGAGTTGTAAGTGATCTGAACGTTTCATGATGATAGCACTTTCCTAAGGGGGTCAAACCATGTCCCAAAGGTCACCGGATCTGGTGTCAGTTTAAAGAAGCGGTCCAGTTACACCTTTGTGGGCTTATAACTTGGCTTCTGAATGTCCTAGAGAGGTCAGGTTTGTTTTAGTGTACTCCAATCAACAGCCCCTACAACCAAAAAAGGAATGGAGTCCTTAGCACTTATGGTTTGTAAATGGCACCAAGAATTATGTTGCCCGAAGCACAATTTCACATCATTCTGGGTCCATTTGTGTGAAAACAAGGTCCAATAAGGCTGAAACGTTACAGGAAGGTAGAATCTATTGAGTTGTAAGTGATCTGAACGTTTCATGATGATAGCACTTTCCTAAGGGGGTCAAACCATGTCCCAAAGGTAACCGGATCTGGTGTCAATTTAAAGAAGTAGTCCAGTTACACCTTTGTGGGCTTATAACTTGTCTTCTGAATGTCCTAGAGAGATCAGGTTTGTTTTAGTGTACTCCAATCAACAGCCCCTACAACCACAAAAAGGAATGGAGTCATTAGCACTTATGGTTTGGAAATGGCACCCAGAATTATGTTGCACGAAGCACAATTTCACATCATTCTGGGTCCATTTGTGTGAAAACAAGGTCCAATCAGGCTGAAACGTTACAGGAAGGTAGAATCTATTGAGTTGTAAGTGATCTGAACGTTTTATGATGATCGCACATTCCTATAGGGGGTCAAACCATGTCCCAAAGGTCACCGGGCCTGGTGTCACTTTAAAGAAGTAGTCCAGTTACACCTTTGTGGGCTTATAACTTGGCTTCTGAATGTCCTAGAGAGGTCAGGTTTGATTTAGTGTACTCCAATCAACAGCCCCTACAACCACAAAAAGGAATGGAGTCATTAGCACTTATGGTTTGTAAATGGCACCCAGAATTATGTTGCACGAAGCACAATTTCACATCATTCTGGGTTCATTTGTGTGAAAACAAGGTCCAATCAGGCTGAAACGTTACAGGAAGGTAGAATCTATTGAGTTGTAAGTGATCTGAACGTTTCATGATGATCGCACATTCCTATAGGGGGTCAAACCATGTCCCAAAGGTCACCGGGCCTGGTGTCACTTTAAAGAAGTAGTCCAGTTACACCTTTGTTGGCTTATAACTTGGCTTTTGAATATCCTAGAGAGGTCAGGTTTCTTTTAGAGTACTCCAATTAACAGCCCCCATTACCCCAAAAAGGAATGGAGTCATTAGCACTTATGGTTTTTAAATGGCACCCAGAATTATGTTGCACGAAGCACAATTTCACATCATTCTGGGTTCATTTGTGTGAAAACAAGGTCCAATCAGGCTGAAACGTTACAGGAAGGTAGAATCTATTGAGTTGTAAGTGATCTGAATGTTTCATGATGATAGCACTTTCCTAAGGGGGTCAAACCATGTCCCAAAGGTAAACGGATCTGGTGTCAATTTAAAGAAGTAGTCCAGTTACACATTTGTGGGCTTATAACTTGGTTTCTGAATGTCCTAGAGAGATCAGGTTTGTTTTAGTGTACTCCAATCAACAGCCCCTACAACCACAAAAAGGAATGGAGTCATTAGCACTTATGGTTTGGAAATGGCACCCAGAATTATGTTGCACGAAGCACAATTTCACATCATTCTGGGTCCATTTGTGTGAAAACAATGTCCAATCAGGCTGAAACGTTACAAGAAGGTAGAATCTATTGAGTTGTAAGTGATCTGAACGTTTCATGATGATCGCACATTCCTATAGGGGGTCAAACCATGTCCCAAAGGTCACCAGGCCTGGTGTCACTTTAAAGAAGTAGTCCAGTTACACCTTTGTGGGCTTATAACTTGGCTTCTGAATATCCTAGAGAGGTCAGTTTTTTTAGAGTACTCCAATTAGCAGCCCCCATTACCCCAAAAAGGAATGGAGTCATTAGCACTTATGGTTTTTAAATGGCACCCAGAATTATGTTGCACGAAGCACAATTTCACATCATTCTGGGTTCATTTGTGTGAAAACAAGGTCCAATCAGGCTGAAATGTTACAGGAAGGTAGAATCTATTGAGTTGTAAGTGATCTGAACGTTTCATGATGATAGCACTTTCCTAAGGGGGTCAAACCATGTCCCAAAGGTCACCGGATCTGGTGTCAATTTAAAGAAGTAGTCCAGTTACACATTTGTGGGCTTATAACTTGGCTTCTGAATGTCCTAGAGAGATCAGGTTTGTTTTAGTGTACTCCAATCAACAGCCCCTACAACCACAAAAAGAAATGGAGTCATTAGCACTTATGGTTTGTAAATGGCACCCAGAATTATGTTGCACGAAGCACAATTTCACATCATTCTGGGTCCATTTGTGTGAAAACAAGGTCCAATCAGGGGGTAACATTACAGGAAGGTAGAATCTATTGAGTTGTAAGTGATCTGAACGTTTCATGATGATAGCACTTTCCTAAGGGGGTCAAACCATGTCCCAAAGGTCACCGGATCTGGTGTCAGTTTAAAGAAGCGGTCCAGTTACACCTTTGTGGGCTTATAACTTGGCTTCTGAATGTCCTAGAGAGGTCAGGTTTGTTTTAGTGTACTCCAATCAACAGCCCCTACAACCAAAAAAGGAATGGAGTCATTAGCACTTATGGTTTGTAAATGGCACCAAGAATTATGTTGCCCGAAGCACAATTTCACATCATTCTGGGTCCATTTGTGTGAAAACAAGGTCCAATAAGGCTGAAACGTTACAGGAAGGTAGAATCTATTGAGTTGTAAGTGATCTGAACGTTTCATGATGATAGCACTTTCCTAAGGGGGTCAAACCATGTCCCAAAGGTAACCGGATCTGGTGTCAATTTAAAGAAGTAGTCCAGTTACACCTTTGTGGGCTTATAACTTTGTTTCTGAATGTCCTAGAGAGATCAGGTTTGTTTTAGTGTACTCCAATCAACAGCCCCTACAACCACAAAAAGGAATGGAGTCATTAGCACTTATGGTTTGGAAATGGCACCCAGAATTATGTTGCACGAAGCACAATTTCACATCATTCTGGGTCCATTTGTGTGAAAACAAGGTCCAATCAGGCTGAAACGTTACAGGAAGGTAGAATCTATTGAGTTGTAAGTGATCTGAACGTTTTATGATGATCGCACATTCCTATAGGGGGTCAAACCATGTCCCAAAGGTCACCGGGCATGGTGTCACTTTAAAGAAGTAGTCCAGTTACACCTTTGTGGGCTTATAACTTGGCTTCTGAATGTCCTAGAGAGGTCAGGTTTGATTTAGTGTACTCCAATCAACAGCCCCTACAACCACAAAAAGGAATGGAGTCATTAGCACTTATGGTTTGTAAATGGCACCCAGAATTATGTTGCCCGAAGCACAATTTCTCATCATTCTGGGTCCATTTGTGCGAAAACAAGGTCCAATAAGGCTGAAACGTTACAGGAAGGTAGAATCTATTGAGTTGTAAGTGATCTGAACGTTTCATGATGATAGCACTTTCCTAAGGGGGTCAAACCATGTCCCAGAGGTCACCGGATCTGGTGTCAATTTAAAAAAGTGGTCCAGTTACACATTTGTGGGCTTATGACTTGGCTTTTGAATATCCTAGAGAGGTCAGGGTTGTTTTAGTGTACTCCAATCAACAGCCCCTACAACCACAAAAAGGAATGGAGTCATTAGCACTTATGGTTTGTAAATGGCACCCAGAATTATGTTGCACGAAGCACAATTTCACAACATTCTGGGTTCATTTGTGTGAAAACAAGGTCCAATCAGGCTGAAACGTTACAGGAAGGTAGAATCTATTGAGTTGTAAGTGATCGGAACGTTTCATGATGATAGCACTTTCCTAAGGGGGTCAAACCATGTCCCAAAGGTCACCGGATCTAGTGTCAATTTAAAGAAGTAGTCCAGTTACACCTTTGTGGGCTTATAACTTGGCTTCTGAATGTCCTAGAGAGGTCAGGTTTGTTTTAGTGTACTCCAATCAACAGCCCCTACAACCACAAAAAGGAATGGAGTCATTAGCACTTATGGTTTGTAAATGGCACCCAGAATTATGTTGCACGAAGCACAATTTCACATCATTCTGGGTTCATTTGTGTGAAAACAAGGTCCAATCAGGCTGAAACGTTACAGGAAGGTAGAATCTATTGAGTTGTAAGTGATCGGAACGTTTCATGATGATAGCACTTTCCTAAGGGGGTCAAACCATGTCCCAAAGGTCACCGGGCCTGGTGTCACTTTAAAGAAGTAGTCTAGTTACACCTTTGTTGGCTTATAACTTGGCTTTTGAATATCCTAGAGAGGTCAGGTTTCTTTTAGAGTACTCCAATTAACAGCCCCCATTACCCCAAAAAGGAATGGAGTCATTAGCACTTATGGTTTTTAAATGGCACCCAGAATTATGTTGCACGAAGCACAATTTCACATCATTCTGGGTTCATTTGTGTGACAACAAGGTCCAATCAGGCTGAAATGTTACAAGAAGGTAGAATCTATTGAGTTGTAAGTGATCTGAATGTTTCATGATGATAGCACTTTCCTAAGGGGGTCAAACCATGTCCCAAAGGTAAACGGATCTGGTGTCAATTTAAAGAAGTAGTCCAGTTACACATTTGTGGGCTTATAACTTGGTTTCTGAATGTCCTAGAGAGATCAGGTTTGTTTTAGTGTACTCCAATCAACAGCCCCTACAACCACAAAAAGGAATGGAGTCATTAGCACTTATGGTTTGGAAATGGCACCCAGAATTATGTTGCACGAAGCACAATTTCACATCATTCTGGGTCCATTTGTGTGAAAACAAGGTCCAATCAGGCTGAAACGTTACAAGAAGGTAGAATCTATTGAGTTGTAAGTGATCTGAACGTTTCATGATGATCGCACATTCCTATAGGGGGTCAAACCATGTCCCAAAGGTCACCGGGCCTGGTGTCACTTTAAAGAAGTAGTCCAGTTACACCTTTGTGGGCTTATAACTTGGCTTCTGAATATCCTAGAGAGGTCAGTTTTTTTAGAGTACTCCAATTAGCAGCCCCCATTACCCCAAAAAGGAATGGAGTCATTAGCACTTATGGTTTGTAAATGGCACCAAGAATTATGTTGCCCGAAGCACAATTTCACATCATTCTGGGGCCATTTGTGTGAAAACAAGGTCCAATAAGGCTGAAACGTTACAGGAAGGTAGAATCTATTGAGTTGTAAGTGATCTGAACGTTTCATGATGATAGCACTTTCCTAAGGGGGTCAAACCATGTCCCAAAGGTCACCGGGCCTGGTGTCACTTTAAAGAAGTAGTCCAGTTACACCTTTGTTGGCTTATAACTTGGCTTTTGAATATCCTAGAGAGGTCAGGTTTCTTTTAGAGTACTCCAATTAACAGCCCCCATTACCCCAAAAAGGAATGGAGTCATTAGCACTTATGGTTTTTAAATGGCACCCAGAATTATGTTGCACGAAGCACAATTTCACATCATTCTGGGTTCATTTGTGTGAAAACAAGGTCCAATCAGGCTGAAACGTTACAGGAAGGTAGAATCTATTGAGTTGTAAGTGATCTGAATGTTTCATGATGATAGCACTTTCCTAAGGGGGTCAAACCATGTCCCAAAGGTAAACGGATCTGGTGTCAATTTAAAGAAGTAGTCCAGTTACACATTTGTGGGCTTATAACTTGGTTTCTGAATGTCCTAGAGAGATCAGGTTTGTTTTAGTGTACTCCAATCAACAGCCCCTACAACCACAAAAAGGAATGGAGTCATTAGCACTTATGGTTTGGAAATGGCACCCAGAATTATGTTGCACGAAGCACAATTTCACATCATTCTGGGTCCATTTGTGTGAAAACAAGGTCCAATCAGGCTGAAACGTTACAAGAAGGTAGAATCTATTGAGTTGTAAGTGATCTGAACGTTTCATGATGATCGCACATTCCTATAGGGGGTCAAACCATGTCCCAAAGGTCACCAGGCCTGGTGTCACTTTAAAGAAGTAGTCCAGTTACACCTTTGTGGGCTTATAACTTGGCTTCTGAATATCCTAGAGAGGTCAGTTTTTTTAGAGTACTCCAATTAGCAGCCCCCATTACCCCAAAAAGGAATGGAGTCATTAGCACTTATGGTTTTTAAATGGCACCCAGAATTATGTTGCACGAAGCACAATTTCACATCATTCTGGGTTCATTTGTGTGAAAACAAGGTCCAATCAGGCTGAAACGTTACAGGAAGGTAGAATCTATTGAGTTGTAAGTGATCTGAACGTTTCATGATGATAGCACTTTCCTAAGGGGGTCAAACCATGTCCCAAAGGTCACCGGATCTGGTGTCAATTTAAAGAAGTAGTCCAGTTACACATTTGTGGGCTTATAACTTGGCTTCTGAATGTCCTAGAGAGATCAGGTTTGTTTTAGTGTACTCCAATCAACAGCCCCTACAACCACAAAAAGAAATGGAGTCATTAGCACTTATGGTTTGTAAATGGCACCCAGAATTATGTTGCACGAAGCACAATTTCACATCATTCTGGGTCCATTTGTGTGAAAACAAGGTCCAATCAGGGGGTAACATTACAGGAAGGTAGAATCTATTGAGTTGTAAGTGATCTGAACGTTTCATGATGATAGCACTTTCCTAAGGGGGTCAAACCATGTCCCAAAGGTCACCGGATCTGGTGTCAGTTTAAAGAAGCGGTCCAGTTACACCTTTGTGGGCTTATAACTTGGCTTCTGAATGTCCTAGAGAGGTCAGGTTTGTTTTAGTGTACTCCAATCAACAGCCCCTACAACCAAACAAGGAATGGAGTCCTTAGCACTTATGGTTTGTAAATGGCACCAAGAATTATGTTGCCCGAAGCACAATTTCACATCATTCTGGGTCCATTTGTGTGAAAACAAGGTCCAATAAGGCTGAAACGTTACAGGAAGGTAGAATCTATTGAGTTGTAAGTGATCTGAACGTTTCATGATGATAGCACTTTCCTAAGGGGGTCAAACCATGTCCCAAAGGTAACCGGATCTGGTGTCAATTTAAAGAAGTAGTCCAGTTACACCTTTGTGGGCTTATAACTTGTCTTCTGAATGTCCTAGAGAGATCAGGTTTGTTTTAGTGTACTCCAATCAACAGCCCCTACAACCACAAAAAGGAATGGAGTCATTAGCACTTATGGTTTGGAAATGGCACCCAGAATTATGTTGCACGAAGCACAATTTCACATCATTCTGGGTCCATTTGTGTGAAAACAAGGTCCAATCAGGCTGAAACGTTACAGGAAGGTAGAATCTATTGAGTTGTAAGTGATCTGAACGTTTTATGATGATCGCACATTCCTATAGGGGGTCAAACCATGTCCCAAAGGTCACCGGGCCTGGTGTCACTTTAAAGAAGTAGTCCAGTTACACCTTTGTGGGCTTATAACTTGGCTTCTGAATGTCCTAGAGAGGTCAGGTTTGATTTAGTGTACTCCAATCAACAGCCCCTACAACCACAAAAAGGAATGGAGTCATTAGCACTTAAGGTTTGTAAATGGCACCCAGAATTATGTTGCACGAAGCACAATTTCACATCATTCTGGGTTCATTTGTGTGAAAACAAGGTCCAATCAGGCTGAAACGTTACAGGAAGGTAGAATCTATTGATTTGTAAGTGATCTGAACGTTTCATGATGATCGCACATTCCTATAGGGGGTCAAACCATGTCCCAAAGGTCACCGGGCCTGGTGTCACTTTAAAGAAGTAGTCCAGTTACACCTTTGTTGGCTTATAACTTGGCTTTTGAATATCCTAGAGAGGTCAGGTTTCTTTTAGAGTACTCCAATTAACAGCCCCCATTACCCCAAAAAGGAATGGAGTCATTAGCACTTATGGTTTTTAAATGGCACCCAGAATTATGTTGCACGAAGCACAATTTCACATCATTCTGGGTTCATTTGTGTGAAAACAAGGTCCAATCAGGCTGAAACGTTACAGGAAGGTAGAATCTATTGAGTTGTAAGTGATCTGAATGTTTCATGATGATAGCACTTTCCTAAGGGGGTCAAACCATGTCCCAAAGGTAAACGGATCTGGTGTCAATTTAAAGAAGTAGTCCAGTTACACATTTGTGGGCTTATAACTTGGTTTCTGAATGTCCTAGAGAGATCAGGTTTGTTTTAGTGTACTCCAATCAACAGCCCCTACAACCACAAAAAGGAATGGAGTCATTAGCACTTATGGTTTGGAAATGGCACCCAGAATTATGTTGCACGAAGCACAATTTCACATCATTCTGGGTCCATTTGTGTGAAAACAATGTCCAATCAGGCTGAAACGTTACAAGAAGGTAGAATCTATTGAGTTGTAAGTGATCTGAACGTTTCATGATGATCGCACATTCCTATAGGGGGTCAAACCATGTCCCAAAGGTCACCAGGCCTGGTGTCACTTTAAAGAAGTAGTCCAGTTACACCTTTGTGGGCTTATAACTTGGCTTCTGAATATCCTAGAGAGGTCAGTTTTTTTAGAGTACTCCAATTAGCAGCCCCCATTACCCCAAAAAGGAATGGAGTCATTAGCACTTATGGTTTTTAAATGGCACCCAGAATTATGTTGCACGAAGCACAATTTCACATCATTCTGGGTTCATTTGTGTGAAAACAAGGTCCAATCAGGCTGAAATGTTACAGGAAGGTAGAATCTATTGAGTTGTAAGTGATCTGAACGTTTCATGATGATAGCACTTTCCTAAGGGGGTCAAACCATGTCCCAAAGGTCACCGGATCTGGTGTCAATTTAAAGAAGTAGTCCAGTTACACATTTGTGGGCTTATAACTTGGCTTCTGAATGTCCTAGAGAGATCAGGTTTGTTTTAGTGTACTCCAATCAACAGCCCCTACAACCACAAAAAGAAATGGAGTCATTAGCACTTATGGTTTGTAAATGGCACCCAGAATTATGTTGCACGAAGCACAATTTCACATCATTCTGGGTCCATTTGTGTGAAAACAAGGTCCAATCAGGGGGTAACATTACAGGAAGGTAGAATCTATTGAGTTGTAAGTGATCTGAACGTTTCATGATGATAGCACTTTCCTAAGGGGGTCAAACCATGTCCCAAAGGTCACCGGATCTGGTGTCAGTTTAAAGAAGCGGTCCAGTTACACCTTTGTGGGCTTATAACTTGGCTTCTGAATGTCCTAGAGAGGTCAGGTTTGTTTTAGTGTACTCCAATCAACAGCCCCTACAACCAAAAAAGGAATGGAGTCATTAGCACTTATGGTTTGTAAATGGCACCAAGAATTATGTTGCCCGAAGCACAATTTCACATCATTCTGGGTCCATTTGTGTGTAAACAAGGTCCAATAAGGCTGAAACGTTACAGGAAGGTAGAATCTATTGAGTTGTAAGTGATCTGAACGTTTCATGATGATAGCACTTTCCTAAGGGGGTCAAACCATGTCCCAAAGGTAACCGGATCTGGTGTCAATTTAAAGAAGTAGTCCAGTTACACCTTTGTGGGCTTATAACTTTGTTTCTGAATGTCCTAGAGAGATCAGGTTTGTTTTAGTGTACTCCAATCAACAGCCCCTACAACCACAAAAAGGAATGGAGTCATTAGCACTTATGGTTTGGAAATGGCACCCAGAATTATGTTGCACGAAGCACAATTTCACATCATTCTGGGTCCATTTGTGTGAAAACAAGGTCCAATCAGGCTGAAACGTTACAGGAAGGTAGAATCTATTGAGTTGTAAGTGATCTGAACGTTTTATGATGATCGCACATTCCTATAGGGGGTCAAACCATGTCCCAAAGGTCACCGGGCATGGTGTCACTTTAAAGAAGTAGTCCAGTTACACCTTTGTGGGCTTATAACTTGGCTTCTGAATGTCCTAGAGAGGTCAGGTTTGATTTAGTGTACTCCAATCAACAGCCCCTACAACCACAAAAAGGAATGGAGTCATTAGCACTTATGGTTTGTAAATGGCACCCAGAATTATGTTGCCCGAAGCACAATTTCTCATCATTCTGGGTCCATTTGTGCGAAAACAAGGTCCAATAAGGCTGAAACGTTACAGGAAGGTAGAATCTATTGAGTTGTAAGTGATCTGAACGTTTCATGATGATAGCACTTTCCTAAGGGGGTCAAACCATGTCCCAGAGGTCACCGGATCTGGTGTCAATTTAAAAAAGTAGTCCAGTTACACATTTGTGGGCTTATGACTTGGCTTTTGAATATCCTAGAGAGGTCAGGGTTGTTTTAGTGTACTCCAATCAACAGCCCCTACAACCACAAAAAGGAATGGAGTCATTAGCACTTATGGTTTGTAAATGGCACCCAGAATTATGTTGCACGAAGCACAATTTCACAACATTCTGGGTTCATTTGTGTGAAAACAAGGTCCAATCAGGCTGAAACGTTACAGGAAGGTAGAATCTATTGAGTTGTAAGTGATCGGAACGTTTCATGATGATAGCACTTTCCTAAGGGGGTCAAACCATGTCCCAAAGGTCACCGGATCTAGTGTCAATTTAAAGAAGTAGTCCAGTTACACCTTTGTGGGCTTATAACTTGGCTTCTGAATGTCCTAGAGAGGTCAGGTTTGTTTTAGTGTACTCCAATCAACAGCCCCTACAACCACAAAAAGGAATGGAGTCATTAGCACTTATGGTTTGTAAATGGCACCCAGAATTATGTTGCACGAAGCACAATTTCACATCATTCTGGGTTCATTTGTGTGAAAACAAGGTCCAATCAGGCTGAAACGTTACAGGAAGGTAGAATCTATTGAGTTGTAAGTGATCGGAACGTTTCATGATGATAGCACTTTCCTAAGGGGGTCAAACCATGTCCCAAAGGTCACCGGGCCTGGTGTCACTTTAAAGAAGTAGTCTAGTTACACCTTTGTTGGCTTATAACTTGGCTTTTGAATATCCTAGAGAGGTCAGGTTTCTTTTAGAGTACTCCAATTAACAGCCCCCATTACCCCAAAAAGGAATGGAGTCATTAGCACTTATGGTTTTTAAATGGCACCCAGAATTATGTTGCACGAAGCACAATTTCACATCATTCTGGGTTCATTTGTGTGACAACAAGGTCCAATCAGGCTGAAATGTTACAAGAAGGTAGAATCTATTGAGTTGTAAGTGATCTGAATGTTTCATGATGATAGCACTTTCCTAAGGGGGTCAAACCATGTCCCAAAGGTAAACGGATCTGGTGTCAATTTAAAGAAGTAGTCCAGTTACACATTTGTGGGCTTATAACTTGGTTTCTGAATGTCCTAGAGAGATCAGGTTTGTTTTAGTGTACTCCAATCAACAGCCCCTACAACCACAAAAAGGAATGGAGTCATTAGCACTTATGGTTTGTAAATGGCACCCAGAATTATGTTGCACGAAGCACAATTTCACATCATTCTGGGTCCATTTGTGTGAAAACAAGGTCCAATCAGGCTGAAACGTTACAAGAAGGTAGAATCTATTGAGTTGTAAGTGATCTGAACGTTTCATGATGATCGCACATTCCTATAGGGGGTCAAACCATGTCCCAAAGGTCACCGGGCCTGGTGTCACTTTAAAGAAGTAGTCCAGTTACACCTTTGTGGGCTTATAACTTGGCTTCTGAATATCCTAGAGAGGTCAGTTTTTTTAGAGTACTCCAATTAGCAGCCCCCATTACCCCAAAAAGGAATGGAGTCATTAGCACTTATGGTTTGTAAATGGCACCAAGAATTATGTTGCCCGAAGCACAATTTCACATCATTCTGGGGCCATTTGTGTGAAAACAAGGTCCAATAAGGCTGAAACGTTACAGGAAGGTAGAATCTATTGAGTTGTAAGTGATCTGAACGTTTCATGATGATAGCACTTTCCTAAGGGGGTCAAACCATGTCCCAAAGGTAAACGGATCTGGTGTCAATTTAAAGAAGTAGTCCAGTTACACCTTTGTGGGCTTATAACTTGGTTTCTGAATGTCCTAGAGAGATCAAGTTTGTTTTAGTGTACTCCAATCAACATCCCCTACAACCACAAAAAGGAATGGAGTCATTAGCACTTATGGTTTGGAAATGGCACCCAGAATTATGTTGCACGAAGCACAATTTCACATCATTCTGGGTCCATTTGTGTGAAAACAAGGTCCAATCAGGCGGAAACATTACAGGAAGGTAGAATCTATTGAGTTGTAAGTGATCTGAACGTTTCATGATGATAGCACTTTCCTAAGGGGGTCAAACCATGTCCCAAAGGTCACCGGATCTGGTGTCAGTTTAAAGAAGCGGTCCAGTTACACCTTTGTGGGCTTATAACTTGGCTTCTGAATGTCCTAGAGAGGTCAGGTTTGTTTTAGTGTACTCCAATCAACAGCCCCTACAACCAAAAAAGGAATGGAGTCATTAGCAGTTATGGTTTGTAAATGGCACCAAGAATTATGTTGCCCGAAGCACAATTTCACATCATTCTGGGTCCATTTGTGTGAAAACAAGGTCCAATAAGGCTGAAACGTTACAGGAAGGTAGAATCTATTGAGTTGTAAGTGATCTGAACGTTTCATGATGATAGCACTTTCCTAAGGGGGTCAAACCATGTCCCAAAGGTAACCGGATCTGGTGTCAATTTAAAGAAGTAGTCCAGTTACACCTTTGTGGGCTTATAACTTGTCTTCTGAATGTCCTAGAGAGATCAGGTTTGTTTTAGTGTACTCCAATCAACAGCCCCTACAACCACAAAAAGGAATGGAGTCATTAGCACTTATGGTTTGGAAATGGCACCCAGAATTATGTTGCACGAAGCACAATTTCACATCATTCTGGGTCCATTTGTGTGAAAACAAGGTCCAATCAGGCTGAAACGTTACAGGAAGGTAGAATCTATTGAGTTGTAAGTGATATGAACGTTTTATGATGATCGCACATTCCTATAGGGGGTCAAACCATGTCCCAAAGGTCACCGGGCCTGGTGTCACTTTAAAGAAGTAGTCCAGTTACACCTTTGTGGGCTTATAACTTGGCTTCTGAATGTCCTAGAGAGGTCAGGTTTGTTTTAGTGTACTCCAATCAACAGCCCCTACAACCACAAAAAGGAATGGAGTCATTAGCACTTATGGTTTGTAAATGGCACCCAGAATTATGTTGCCCGAAGCACAATTTCTCATCATTCTGGGTCCATTTGTGTGAAAACAAGGTCCAATAAGGCTGAAACGTTACAGGAAGGTAGAATCTATTGAGTTGTAAGTGATCTGAACGTTTCATGATGATAGCACTTTCCTAAGGGGGTCAAACCATGTCCCAGAGGTCACCGGATCTGGTGTCAATTTAAAGAAGTAGTCCAGTTACACATTTGTGGGCTTATGACTTGGCTTCTGAATGTCCTAGAGAGATCAGGTTTGTTTTAGTGTACTCCAATCAACAGCCCCTACAACCACAAAAAGGAATGGAGTCATTAGCACTTATGGTTTGTAAATGGCACCCAGAATTATGTTGCACGAAGCACAATTTCACATCATTCTGGGTCCATTTGTGTGAAAACAAGGTCCAATCAGGCTGAAACGTTACAAGAAGGTAGAATCTATTGAGTTGTAAGTGATCTGAACGTTTCATGATGATCGCACATTCCTATAGGGGGTCAAACCATGTCCCAAAGGTCACCGGGCCTGGTGTCACTTTAAAGAAGTAGTCCAGTTACACCTTTGTGGGCTTATAACTTGGCTTCTGAATATCCTAAAGAGGTCAGTTTTTTTAGAGTACTCCAATTAGCAGCCCCCATTACCCCAAAAAGGAATGGAGTCATTAGCACTTATGGTTTGTAAATGGCACCAAGAATTATGTTGCCCGAAGCACAATTTCACATCATTCTGGGTCCATTTGTGTGAAAACAAGGTCCAATAAGGCTGAAACGTTACAGGAAGGTAGAATCTATTGAGTTGTAAGTGATCGGAACGTTTCATGATGATAGCACTTTCCTGAGGGGGTCAAACCATGTCCCAAAGGTAAACGGATCTGGTGTCAATTTAAAGTAGTAGTCCAGTTACACCTTTGTGGGCTTATAACTTGGTTTCTGAATGTCCTAGAGAGATCAGGTTTGTTTTAGTGTACTCCAATCAACATCCCCTACAACCACAAAAAGGAATGGAGTCATTAGCACTTATGGTTTGGAAATGGCACCCAGAATTATGTTGCACGAAGCACAATTTCACATCATTCTGGGTCCATTTGTGTGAAAACAAGGTCCAATCAGGCGGAAACATTACAGGAAGGTAGAATCTATTGAGTTGTAAGTGATCTGAACGTTTCATGATGATAGCACTTTCCTAAGGGGGTCAAACCATGTCCCAAAGGTCACCGGATCTGGTGTCAGTTTAAAGAAGCGGTCCAGTTACACCTTTGTGGGCTTATAACTTGGCTTCTGAATGTCCTAGAGAGGTCAGGTTTGTTTTAGTGTACTCCAATCAACAGCCCCTACAACCAAAAAAGGAATGGAGTCATTAGCAGTTATGGTTTGTAAATGGCACCAAGAATTATGTTGCCCGAAGCACAATTTCACATCATTCTGGGTCCATTTGTGTGAAAACAAGGTCCAATAAGGCTGAAACGTTACAGGAAGGTAGAATCTATTGAGTTGTAAGTGATCTGAACGTTTCATGATGATAGCACTTTCCTAAGGGGGTCAAACCATGTCCCAAAGGTAACCGGATCTGGTGTCAATTTAAAGAAGTAGTCCAGTTACACCTTTGTGGGCTTATAACTTGTCTTCTGAATGTCCTAGAGAGATCAGGTTTGTTTTAGTGTACTCCAATCAACAGCCCCTACAACCACAAAAAGGAATGGAGTCATTAGCACTTATGGTTTGGAAATGGCACCCAGAATTATGTTGCACGAAGCACAATTTCACATCATTCTGGGTCCATTTGTGTGAAAACAAGGTCCAATCAGGCTGAAACGTTACAGGAAGGTAGAATCTATTTAGTTGTAAGTGATCTGAACGTTTTATGATGATCGCACATTCCTATAGGGGGTCAAACCATGTCCCAAAGGTCACCGGGCCTGGTGTCACTTTAAAGAAGTAGTCCAGTTACACCTTTGTGGGCTTATAACTTGGCTTCTGAATGTCCTAGAGAGGTCAGGTTTGTTTTAGTGTACTCCAATCAACAGCCCCTACAACCACAAAAAGGAATGGAGTCATTAGCACTTATGGTTTGTAAATGGCACCCAGAATTATGTTGCCCGAAGCACAATTTCTGATCATTCTGGGTCCATTTGTGTGAAAACAAGGTCCAATAAGGCTGAAACGTTACAGGAAGGTAGAATCTATTGAGTTGTAAGTGATATGAACGTTTCATGATGATAGCACTTTCCTAAGGGGGTCAAACCATGTCCCAGAGGTCACCGGATCTGGTGTCAATTTAAAGAAGTAGTCCAGTTACACATTTGTGGGCTTATGACTTGGCTTCTGAATGTCCTAGAGAGATCAGGTTTGTTTTAGTGTACTCCAATCAACAGCCCCTACAACCACAAAAAAGAATGGAGTCATTAGCACTTATGGTTTTTAAATGGCACCCAGAATTATGTTCCACGAAGCACAATTTCACATCATTCTGGGTTCATTTGTGTGAAAACAAGGTCCAATCAGGCTGAAACATTACAGGAAGGTAGAATCTATTGAGTTGTAACTGATCTGAACGTTTCATGATGATAGCACTTTCCTAAGGGGGTCAAACCATGTCCCAAAGGTCACCGGATCTGGTGTCTATTTAAAGAAGTAGTCCAGTTACACATTTGTAGGCTTATAACTTGGCTTCTGAATGTCCTAGAGAGATCAGGTTTGTTTTAATGTACTCCAATCAACAGCCCCTACAACCCCAAAAAGGAATGGAGTCATTAGCACTTATGGTTTTTAAATGGCACCCAGAATTATGTTGCACGAAGCACAATTTCACATTATTCTGGGTTCATTTGTGTGAAAACAAGGTCCAATCAGGCTGAAACGTTACAGGAACGTAGAATCTATTGAGTTGTAAGTGATCTGAACGTTTCATGATGATAGCACATTCCTATAGGGGGTCAAACCATGTCCCAAAGGTCACCGGGCCTGGTGTCACTTTAAAGAAGTAGTCCAGTTACACCTTTGTTGGCTTATAACTTGGCTTTTGAATATCCTAGAGAGGTCAGGTTTCTTTTAGAGTACTCCAATTAACAGCCCCCATTACCCCAAAAAGGAATGGAGTCATTAGCACTTATGGTTTTTAAATGGCACCCAGAATTATGTTGCACGAAGCACAATTTCACATCATTCTGGGTTCATTTGTGTGAAAACAAGGTCCAATCAGGCTGAAACGTTACAGGAAGGTAGAATCTATTGAGTTGTAAGTGATCTGAATGTTTCATGATGATAGCACTTTCCTAAGGGGGTCAAACCATGTCCCAAAGGAAACCGGATCTGGTGTCAATTTAAAGAAGTAGTCCAGTTACACATGTGTGGGCTTATAACTTGGCTTCTGAATGTCCTAGAGAGATCAGGTTTGTTTTAGTGTACTCCAATCAACAGCCCCTACAACCACAAAAAGGAATGGAGTCATTAGCACTTATGGTTTGTAAATGGCACCCAGAATTATGTTGCACGAAGCACAATTTCACATCATTCTGGGTCCATTTGTGTGAAAACAAGGTCCAATCAGGCTGAAACGTTACAAGAAGGTAGAATCTATTGAGTTGTAAGTGATCTGAACGTTTCATGATGATCGCACATTCCTATAGGGGGTCAAACCATGTCCCAAAGGTCACCGGGCCTGGTGTCACTTTAAAGAAGTAGTCCAGTTACACCTTTGTGGGCTTATAACTTGGCTTCTGAATATCCTAGAGAGGTCAGTTTTTTTAGAGTACTCCAATTAGCAGCCCCCATTACCCCAAAAAGGAATGGAGTCATAAGCACTTGTGGTTTTTAAATGGCACCCAGAATTATGTTGCACGAAGCACAATTTCACATCATTCTGGGTTCATTTGTGTGAAAACAAGGTCCAATCAGGCTGAAACGTTACAGGAAGGTAGAATCTATTGAGTTGTAAGTGATCTGAACGTTTCATGATGATCGCACATTCCTATAGGGGGTCAAACCATGTCCCAAAGGTCACCGGGCCTGGTGTCACTTTAAAGAAGTAGTCCAGTTACACCTTTGTGGGCTTATAACTTGGCTTCTGAATGTCCTAGAGAGATCAGGTTTGTTTTAGTGTACTCCAATCAACAGCCCCTACAACCACAAAAAGAAATGGAGTCATTAGCACTTATGGTTTGTAAATGGCACCCAGAATTATGTTGCACGAAGCACAATTTCACATCATTCTGGGTCCATTTGTGTGAAAACAAGGTCCAATCAGGCGGAAACATTACAGGAAGGTAGAATCTATTGAGTTGTAAGTGATCTGAACGTTTCATGATGATAGCACTTTCCTAAGGGGGTCAAACCATGTCCCAAAGGTCACCGGATCTGGTGTCAATTTAAAGAAGTGGTCCAGTTACACCTTTGTGGGCTTATAACTTGGCTTCTGAATGTCCTAGAGAGGTCAGGTTTGTTTTAGTGTACTCCAATCACCAGCCCCTACAACCAAAAAAGGAATGGAGTCATTAGCACTTATGGTTTGTAAATGGCACCAAGAATTATGTTGCCCGAAGCACAATTTAACATCATTCTGGGTCCATTTGTGTGAAAACAAGGTCCAATAAGGCTGAAACGTTACAGGAAGGTAGAATCTATTGAGTTGTAAGTGTTCTGAACGTTTCATGATGATAGCACTTTCCTAAGGGGGTCAAACCATGTCCCAAAGGTCACCGGATCTGGTGTCAATTTAAAGTAGTCCAGTTACACATTTGTGGGCTTATAACTTGGCTTCTGAATGTCCTAGAGAGATCAGGTTTGTTTTAGTGTACTCCAATCAACAGCCCCTACAACCACAAAAAGGAATGGAGTCATTAGCACTTATGGTTTGTAAATGGCACCCAGAATTATGTTGCACGAAGCACAATTTCACATCATTCTGGGTCCATTTGTGTGAAAACAAGGTCAAATCAGGCTGAAACATTACAAGAAGGTAGAATCTATTGAGTTGTAAGTGATCTGAACGTTTCATGATGATCGCACATTCCTATAGGGGGTCAAACCATGTCCCAAAGGTCACCGGGCCTGGTGTCACTTTAAAGAAGTAGTCCAGTTACACCTTTGTGGGCTTATAACTTGGCTTCTGAATATCCTAGAGAGGTCAGGTTTGTTTTAGAGTACTCCAATTAACAGACCCCATTACCCCAAAAAGGAATGGAGTCATTAGCACTTATGGTTTTTAAATGGCACCCAGAATTATGTTGCACAAAGCACAATTTCACATCATTCTGGGTTCATTTGTGTGAAAACAAGGTCCAATCAGGCTGAAACGTTACAGGAAGGTAGAATCTATTGAGTTGTAAGTGATCTGAACGTTTCATGATGATAGCACTTTCCTAAGGGGGTCAAACCATGTCCCAAAGGTCACCGGATCTGGTGTCAATTTAAACAAGTAGTCCAGTTACATCTTTGTGGGCTTATAACTTGGCTTCTGAATGTCCTAGAGAGGTCAGGTTTGTTTTAGTGTACTCCAGTCAACAGCCCCTACAACCACAAAAAGGAATGGAGTCATTAGCACTTATGGTTTGTAAATGGCACCCAGAATTATGTTGCACAAAGCACAATTTCACATCATTCTGGGTCCATTTGTGTGAAAACAAGGTCCAATCAGGCTGAAATGTTACAAGAAGGTAGAATCTATTGAGTTGTAAGTGATCTGAACGTTTCATGATGATCGCATATTCCTATAGGGGGTCAAACCATGTCCCAAAGGTCACCGGGCCTGGTGTCACTTTAAAAAAGTAGTCCAGTTACACCTTTGTGGGCATATAACTTGGCTTCTGAATGTCCTAGAGAGGTCAGGTTTGATTTAGTGTACTCCAATCAACAGCCCCTACAACCAAAAAAAGGAATGGAGTCATTAGCACTTATGGTTTGTAAATGGCACCCAGAATTATGTTGCACGAAGCACAATTTCACATCATTCTGGGTCCATTTGTGTGAAAACAAGGTCCAATCAGGCTGAAACGTTACAAGAAGGTAGAATCTATTGAGTTGTAAGTGATCTGAATGTTTCATGATGATCGCACATTCCTATAGGGGGTCAAACCATGTCCCAAAGGTCACCGGGCCTGGTGTCACTTTAAAGAAGTAGTCCAGTTACACCTTTGTGGGCTTATAACTTGGCTTCTGAATATCCTAGAGAGGTCAAGTTTGTTTTAGAGTACTCCAATTAACAGCCCCCATTACCCCAAAAAGGAATGGAGTCATTAGCACTTATGGTTTTTAAATGGCACCCAGAATTATGTTGCACGAAGCACAATTTCACATCATTCTGGGTTCATTTGTGTGAAAACAAGGTCCAATCAGGCTGAAACGATACAGGGAGGTAGAATCTATTGAGTTGTAAGTGATCTGAACGTTTCATGATGATAGCACTTTCCTAAGGGGGTCAAACCATGTCCCAAATGTCACCGGATCTGGTGTCAATTTAAAGAAGTAGTCCAGTTACACATATGTGGGCTTATAACTTGGCTTCTGAATGTCCTAGAGAGATCAGGTTTGTTTTAGTGTACTCCAATCAACAGCCCCTACAACCAAAAAAGGAATGGAGTCATTAGCACTTATGGTTTGTAAATGGCACCAAGAGTTATGTTGCCCGAAGCACAATTTAACATCATTCTGGGTCCATTTGTGTGAAAACAAGGTCCAGTCAGGCTGAAATGTTACAAGAAGGTAGAATCTATTGAGTTGTAAGTGATCTGAACGTTTCATGATGATCGCATATTCCTATAGGGGGTCAAACCATGTCCCAAAGGTCACCGGGCCTGGTGTCACTTTAAAAAAGAAGTCCAGTTACACCTTTGTGGGCTTATAACTTGGCTTCTGAATGTCCTAGAGAGGTCAGGTTTGTTTTAGTGTACTCCAATCAACAGCCCCTACAACCACAAAAAGGAATGGAGTCATTAGCACTTATGGTTTGTAAATGGCACCCAGAATTATGTTGCACGAAGCACAATTTCACATCATTCTGGGTCCATTTGTGTGAAAACAAGGTCCAATCAGGCTGAAACGTTGCAAGAAGGTAGAATCTATTGAGTTGTAAGTGATCTGAATGTTTCATGATGATCGCACATTCCTATAGGGGGTCAAACCATGTCCCAAAGGTCACCGGGCCTGGTGTCACTTTAAAGAAGTAGTCCAGTTACACCTTTGTGGGCTTATAACTTGGCTTCTGAATATCCTAGAGAGGTCAAGTTTGTTTTAGAGTACTCCAATTAACAGCCCCCATTACCGCCAAAAAAGAAATGGAGTCATTAGCACTTATGGTTTTTAAATGGCACCCAGAATTATGTTGCACGAAGCACAATTTCACATCATTCTGGGTTCATTTGTGTGAAAACAAGGTCCAATCAGGCTGAAACGTTACAGGGAGGTAGAATCTATTGAGTTGTAAGTGATCTGAACGTTTCATGATGATAGCACTTTCCTAAGGGGGTCAAACCATGTCCCAAATGTCACCGGATCTGGTGTCAATTTAAAGAAGTAGTCCAGTTACACATATGGGGGCTTATAACTTGGCTTCTGAATGTCCTAGAGAGATCAGGTTTGTTTTAGTGTACTCCAATCAACAGCCCCTACAACCACAAAAAGGAATGGAATCATTAGCACTTATGGTTTGTAAATGGCACCCAGAATTATGTTGCACGAAGCACAATTTCACATCATTCTGGGTCCATTTTTGTGAAAACAAGGTCCAATCAGGCTGAAACGTTACAAGAAGGTAGAATCTATTGAGTTGTAAGTGATCTGAACGTTTCATGATGATCGCACATTCCTATAGGGGGTCAAACCATGTCCCAAAGGTCACCGGGCCTGGTGTCACTTTAAAGAAGTAGTCCAGTTACACCTTTTTGGGCTTATAACTTGGCTTCTGAATATGCTAGAGAGGTCAGGTTTGTTTTAGAGTACTCCAATTAACAGCCCCCATTACCCCAAAAAGGAATGGAGTCATTAGCACTTATGGTTTTTAAATGGCACCCAGAATTATGTTGCACAAAGCACAATTTCACATCATTCTGGGTTCATTTGTGTGAAAACAAGGTCCAATCAGGCTGAAACGTTACAGGAAGGTAGAATCTATTGAGTTGTAAGTGATCTGAACGTTTAATGATGATAGCACTTTCCTAAGGGGGTCAAACCATGTCCCAAAGGTCACCGGATCTGGTGTCAATTTAAACAAGTAGTCCAGTTACATCTTTGTGGGCTTATAACTTGGCTTCTGAATGTCCTAGAGAGGTCAGGTTTGTTTTAGTGTACTCCAATCAACAGCCCCTACAACCACAAAAAGGAATGGAGTCATTAGCACTTATGGTTTGTAAATGGCACCCAGAATTATGTTGCACAAAGCACAATTTCACATCATTCTGGGTCCATTTGTGTGAAAACAAGGTCCAATCAGGCTGGAATGTTACAAGAAGGTAGAATCTATTGAGTTGTAAGTGATCTGAACGTTTCATGATGATCGCATATTCCTATAGGGGGTCAAACCATGTCCCAAAGGTCACCGGGCCTGGTGTCACTTTAAAAAAGTAGTCCAGTTACACCTTTGTGGGCTTATAACTTGGCTTCTGAATGTCCTAGAGAGGTCAGGTTTGTTTTAGTGTACTCCAATCAACAGCCCCTACAACCACAAAAAGGAATGGAGTCATTAACACTTATGGTTTGTAAATGGCACCCAGAATTATGTTGCACGAAGCACAATTTCACATCATTCTGGGTCCATTTGTGTGAAAACAAGGTCCAATCAGGCTGAAACGTTACAAGAAGGTAGAATCTATTGAGTTGTAAGTGATCTGAACGTTTCATGATGATAGCACTTTCCTAAGGGGGTCAAACCATGTCCCAAATGTCACCGGATCTGGTGTCAATTTAAAGAAGTAGTCCAGTTACACATATGTGGGCTTATAACTTGGCTTCTGAATGTCCTAGAGAGATCAGGTTTGTTTTAGTGTACTCCAATCAACAGCCCCTACAACCACAAAAAGGAATGGAGTCATTAGCACTTATGGTTTGTAAATGGCACCCAGAATTATGTTGCACGAAGCACAATTTCACATCATTCTGGGTCCATTTGTGTGAAAACAAGGTCCAATCAGGCTGAAACGTTACAAGAAGGTAGAATCTATTGAGTTGTAAGTGATCTGAACGTTTCATGATGTTAGCACTTTCCTAAGGGGGTCAAACCATGTCCCAAAGGTCACCGGGCCTGGTGTCACTTTAAAGAAGTAGTCCAGTTACACCTTTGTGGGCTTATAACTTGGCTTCTGAATATCCTAGAGAGGTAAGGTTTGTTTTAGAGTACTCCAATTAACAGCCCCCATTACCCCAAAAAGGAATGGAGTCATTAGCACTTATGGTTTTTAAATGGCACCCAGAATTATGTTGCACAAAGCACAATTTCACATCATTCTGGGTTCATTTGTGTGAAAACAAGGTCCAATCAGGCTGAAACGTTACAGGAAGGTAGAATCTATTGAGTTGTAAGTGATCTGAACGTTTCATTATGATAGCACTTTCCTAAGGGGGTCAAACCATGTCCCAAAGGTCACCGGATCTGGTGTCAATTTAAAGAAGTAGTCCAGTTACACATTTGTGGGCCTATATCTTGGCTTCTGAATGTCCTAGAGAGATCAGGTTTGTTTTAGTGTACTCCAATCAACAGCCCCTACAACCACAAAAAGGAATGGAGTCATTAGCACTTATGGTTTGTAAATGGCACCCAGAATTATGTAGCACGAAGCACAATTTCACATCATTCTGGGTTCATTTGTGTGAAAACAAGGTCCAATCAGACTGAAACATTACAGGAAGGTAGAATCTATTGAGTTGTAAGTGATCTGAACGTTTCATGATGATAGCACTTTCCTAAGGGGGTCAAACCATGTCCCAAAGGTCACCGGATCTGGTGTCAATTTAAACAAGTAGTCCAGTTACATCTTTGTGGGCTTATAACTTGGCTTCTGAATGTCCTAGAGAGGTCAGGTTTGTTTTAGTGTACTCCAATCAACAGCCCCTACAACCACAAGAAGGAATGGAGTCATTAGCACTTATGGTTTGTAAATGGCACCCAGAATTATGTTGCACAAAGCACAATTTCACATCATTCTGGGTCCATTTGTGTGAAAACAAGGTCCAATCAGGCTGAAATGTTACAAGAAGGTAGAATCTATTGAGTTGTAAGTGATCTGAACGTTTCATGATGATCGCATATTCCTATAGGGGGTCAAACCATGTCCCAAAGGTCACCGGGCCTGGTGTCACTTTAAAAAAGTAGTCCAGTTACACCTTTGTGGGCTTATAACTTGGCTTCTGAATGTCCTAGAGAGGTCAGGTTTGTTTTAGTGTACTCCAATCAACAGCCCCTACAACCACAAAAAGGAATGGAGTCATTAGCACTTATGGTTTGTAAATGGCACCCAGAATTATGTTGCACGAAGCACAATTTCACATCATTCTGGGTCCATTTGTGTGAAAACAAGGTCCAATCAGGCTGAAACGTTACAAGAAGGTAGAATCTATTGAGTTGTAAGTGATCTGAATGTTTCATGATGATCGCACATTCCTATAGGGGGTCAAACCATGTCCCAAAGGTCACCGGGCCTGGTGTCACTTTAAAGAAGTAGTCCAGTTACACCTTTGTGGGCTTATAACTTGGCTTCTGAATATCCTAGAGAGGTCAAGTTTGTTTTAGAGTACTCCAATTAACAGCCCCCATTACCCCAAAAAGGAATGGAGTCATTAGCACTTATGGTTTTTAAATGGCACCCAGAATTATGTTGCACGAAGCACAATTTCACATCATTCTGGGTTCATTTGTGTGAAAACAAGGTCCAATCAGGCTGAAACGTTACAGGGAGGTAGAATCTATTGAGTTGTAAGTGATCTGAACGTTTCATGATGATATCACTTTCCTAAGGGGGTCAAACCATGTCCCAAATGTCACCGGATCTGGTGTCAATTTAAAGAAGTAGTCCAGTTACACATATGTGGGCTTATAACTTGGCTTCTGAATGTCCTAGAGAGATCAGGTTTGTTTTAGTGTACTCCAATCAACAGCCCCTGTTGCACGAAGCACAATTTCACATCATTCTGGGTTCATTTGTGTGAAAACAAGGTCCAATCAGGCTGAAACGTTACAAGAAGGTAGAATCTATTGAGTTGTAAGTGATCTGAACGTTTCATGATGTTAGCACTTTCCTAAGGGGGTCAAACCATGTCCCAAAGGTCACCGGGCCTGGTGTCACTTTAAAGAAGTAGTCCAGTTACACCTTTGTGGGCTTATAACTTGGCTTCTGAATATCCTAGAGAGGTCAGGTTTGTTTTAGAGTACTCCAATTAACAGCCCCCATTACCCCAAAAAGGAATGGAGTCATTAGCACTTATGGTTTTCAAATGGCACCCAGAATTATGTTGCACGAAGCACAATTTCACATCATTCTGGGTTCATTTGTGTGAAAACAAGGTCCAATCAGGCTGAAACGTTACAGGAAGGTAGAATCTATTGAGTTGTAAGTGATCTGAACGTTTCATGATGATAGCACTTTCCTAAGGGGGTCAAACCATGTCCCAAAGGTCACCGGATCTGGTGTCAATTTAAAGAAGTAGTCCAGTTACACATTTGTGGGCCTATATCTTGGCTTCTGAATGTCCTGGAGAGATCAGGTTTGTTTTAGTGTACTCCAATCAACAGCCCCTACAACCACAAAAAGGAATGGAGTCATTAGCACTTATGGTTTGTAAATGGCACCCAGAATTATGTTGCACGAAGCACAATTTCACATCATTCAGGGTCCATTTGTGTGAAAACAAGGTCCAATCAGACTGAAACATTACAGGAAGGTAGAATCTATTGAGTTGTAAGTGATCTGAACGTTTCATGATGATAGCACTTTCCTAAGGGGGTCAAACCATGTCCCAAAGGTCACCGGATCTGGTGTCTATTTAAAGTAGTCCAGTTACACATTTGTGGGCTTATAACTTGGCTTCTGAATGTCCTAGAGAGATCAGGTTTGTTTTAGTGTACTCCAATCAACAGCCCCTATTACCCCAAAAAGGAATGGAGTCATTAGCACTTATGGTTTTTAAATGGCACCCAGAAATATGTTGCACGAAGCACAATTTCACATCATTCTGGGTTCATTTGTGCGAAAACAAGGTCCAATCAGGCTGAAACATTACAAGAAGGTAGAATCAATTGAGTTGTAAGTGATCTGAACGTTTCATGATGATCGCACATTCCTATAGGGGGTCAAACCATGTCCCAAAGGTCACCGGGCCTGGTGTCACTTTAAAGAAGTAGTCCAGTTACACCTTTGTGGACTTATAACTTGGCTTCTGAATGTCCTAGAGAGGTCAGGTTTGTTTTAGTGTACTCCAATAAACAGCCCCTACAACCACAAAAAGGAATGGAGTTATTAGCACTTATGGTTTGTAAATGGCACCCAGAATTATGTTACACGAAGCACAATTTCACATCATTCTGGGTCCATTTGTGTGAAAACAAGGTCCAATCAGGCTGAAACGTTACAAGAAGGTAGAATCTATTGAGTTGTAAGTGATCTGAACGTTTCATGATGATCGCACATTCCTATAGGGGGTCAAACCATGTCCCAAAGGTCACCGGGCCTGGTTTGTTTTAGAGTACTCCAATTAACAGCCCCCATTACCCCAAAAAGGAATGGAGTCATTAGCACTTATGGTTTTTAAATGGCACCCAGAATTATGATGCACGAAGCACAATTTCACATCATTCTGGGTTCATTTGTGTGAAAAAAAGGTCCAATCAGGCTGAAACGTTACAGGGAGGTAGAATCTATTGAGTTGTAAGTGATCTGAACGTTTCATGATGATAGCACTTTCCTAAGGGGGTCAAACCATGTCCCAAATGTCACCGGATCTGGTGTCAATTTAAAGAAGTAGTCCAGTTACACATATGTGGGCTTATAACTTGGCTTCTGAATGTCCTAGAGAGATCAGGTTTGTTTTAGTGTACTCCAATCAACAGCCCCTACAACCACAAAAAGGAATGGAGTCATTAGCACTTATGGTTTGTAAATGGCACCCAGAATTATGTTGCACGAAGCACAATTTCACATCATTCTGGGTCCATTTGTGTGAAAACAAGGTCCAATCAGGCTGAAACGTTACAAGAAGGTAGAATCTATTGAGTTGTAAGTGATCTGAACGTTTCATGATGATAGCACTTTCCTAAGGGGGTCAAACCATGTCCCAAAGGTCACCGGATCTGGTGTCAATTTAAAGAAGTAGTCCAGTTACACATTTGTGGGCCTATATCTTGGCTTCTGAATGTCCTAGAGAGATCAGGTTTGTTTTAGTGTACTCCAATCAACAGCCCCTACAACCACAAAAAGGAATGGAGTCATTAGCACTTATGGTTTGTAAATGGCACCCAGAATTATGTTGCACGAAGAACAATTTCACATCATTCTGGGTTCATTTGTGTGAAAACAAGGTCCAATCAGACTGAAACATTACAGGAAGGTAGAATCTATTGAGTTGTAAGTGATCTGAACGTTTCATGATGATAGCACTTTCCTAAGGGGGTCAAACCATGTCCCAAAGGTCACCGGATCTGGTGTCTATTTAAAGTAGTCCAGTTACACATTTGTGGGCTTATAACTTGGCTTCTGAATGTCCTAGAGAGATCAGGTTTGTTTTAGTGTACTCCAATCAACAGCCCCTATTACCCTAAAAAGGAATGGAGTCATTAGCACTTATGGTTTTTAAATGGCACCCAGAAATATGTTGCACGAAGCACAATTTCACATCATTCTGGGTTCATTTGTGTGAAAACAAGGTCCAATCAGGCTGAAACGTTACACGAAGGTAGAATCAATTGAGTTGTAAGTGATCTGAACGTTTCATGATGATCGCATATTCCTATAGGGGGTCAAACCATGTCCCAAAGGTCACCGGGCCTGGTGTCACTTTAAAGAAGTAGTCCAGTTACACCTTTGTGGGCTTATAACTTGGCTTCTGAATGTCCTAGAGAGGTCAGGTTTGTTTTAGTGTACTCCAATAAACAGCCCCTAAACCACAAAAAGGAATGAAGTTATTAGCACTTATGGTTTGTAAATGGCACCCAGAATTATGTTGCACGAAGCACAATTTCACATCATTCTGGGTCCATTTGTGTGAAAACAAGGTCCAATCAGGCTGAAACGTTACAAGAAGGTAGAATCTATTGAGTTGTAAGTGATCTGAACGTTTCATGATGATCGCACATTCCTATAGGGGGTCAAACCATGTCCCAAAGGTCACCGGGCCTGGTGTCACTTTAAAGAAGTAGTCCATTTACACCTTTGTGGGCTTATAACTTGGCTTCTGAATATCCTAGAGAAGTCAGGTTTGTTTTAGAGTACTCCAATTAACAGCCCCCATTACCCCAAAAAGGAATGGAGTCATTAGCACTTATGGTTTTTAAATGGCACCCAGAATTATGTTGCACGAAGCACAATTTCACATCATTCTGGGTTCATTTGTGTGAAAACAAGGTCCAATCAGGCTGAAACATTACAGGGAGGTAGAATCTATTGAGTTGTAAGTGATCTGAACGTTTCATGATGATAGCACTTTCCTTAGGGGGTCAAACCATGTCCCAAAGGTCACCGGATCTGGTGTCAATTTAAAGAAGTAGTCCAGTTACACCTTTGTGGGCTTATAACTTGGCTTCTGAATGTCCTAGAGAGATCAGGTTTGTTTTAGTGTACTCCAATTAACAGCCCCTACAACCACAAAAAGAAATGGAGTCATTAGCACTTATGGTTTGTAAATGGCACCCAGAATTATGTTGCACGAAGCACAATTTCACATCATTCTGGGTCCATTTGTGTGAAAACAAGGTCCAATCAGGCGGAATTATTACAGGAAGGTAGAATCTATTGAGTTGTAAGTGATCTGAACGTTTCATGATGATAGCACTTTCCTAAGGGAGTCAAACTATGTCCCAAAGGTCACCGGATCTGGTGTCAATTTAAAGAAGTGGTCCAGTTACACCTTTGTGGGCTTATAACTTGGCTTCTGAATGTCCTAGAGAGGTCAGGTTTGTTTTAGTGTACTCCAATCAACAGCCCCTACAACCAAAAAAGGAATGGAGTCATTAGCACTTATGGTTTGTAAATGGCACCAAGAATTATGTTGCCCGAAGCACAATTTAACATCATTCTGGGTCCATTTGTGTGAAAACAAGGTCCAATAAGGCTGAAACGTTACAGGAAGGTAGAATCTATTGAGTTGTAAGTGATCTGAACATTTCATGATGATAGCCCTTTCCTAAGGGGGTCAAACCATGTCCCAAAGGTCACCGGATCTGGTGTCAATTTAAAGTAGTCCAGTTACACATTTGTGGGCTTATAACTTGGCTTCTGAATGTCCTAGAGAGATCAGGTTTGTTTTAGTGTACTCCAATCAACAGCCCCTACAACCACAAAAAGGAATGGAGTCATTAGCACTTATGGTTTGTAAATGGCACCCAGAATTATGTTGCACGAAGCACAATTTCACATCATTCTGGGTCCATTTGTGTGAAAACAAGGTCAAATCAGGCTGAAACGTTACAAGAAGGTAGAATCTATTGAGTTGTAAGTGATCTGAACGTTTCATGATGATCGCATATTCCTATAGGGGGTCAAACCATGTCCCAAAGGTCACCGGGCCTGGTGTCACTTTAAAGAAGTAGTCCAGTTACACATTTGTGGGCCTATATCTTGGCTTCTGAATGTCCTAGAGAGATCAGGTTTGTTTTAGTGTACTCCAATCAACAGCCCCTACAACCACAAAAAGGAATGGAGTCATTAGCACTTATGGTTTGTAAATGGCACCCAGAATTATGTTGCACGAAGCACAATTTCACATCATTCTGGGTCCATTTGTGTGAAAACAAGGTCCAATCAGGCTGAAACGTTACAAGAAGGTAGAATCTATTGAGTTGTAAGTGATCTGAACGTTTCATGATGATAGCACTTTCCTAAGGGGGTCAAACCATGTCCCAAAGGTCACCGGATCTGGTGTCAATTTAAAGAAGTAGTCCAGTTACACATTTGTGGGCCTATATCTTGGCTTCTGAATGTCCTAGAGAGATCAGGTTTGTTTTAGTGTACTCCAATCAACAGCCCCTACAACCACAAAAAGGAATGGAGTCATTAGCACTTATGGTTTGTAAATGGCACCCAGAATTATGTTGCACGAAGAACAATTTCACATCATTCTGGGTTCATTTGTGTGAAAACAAGGTCCAATCAGACTGAAACATTACAGGAAGGTAGAATCTATTGAGTTGTAAGTGATCTGAACGTTTCATGATGATAGCACTTTCCTAAGGGGGTCAAACCATGTCCCAAAGGTCACCGGATCTGGTGTCTATTTAAAGTAGTCCAGTTACACATTTGTGGGCTTATAACTTGGCTTCTGAATGTCCTAGAGAGATCAGGTTTGTTTTAGTGTACTCCAATCAACAGCCCCTATTACCCTAAAAAGGAATGGAGTCATTAGCACTTATGGTTTTTAAATGGCACCCAGAAATATGTTGCACGAAGCACAATTTCACATCATTCTGGGTTCATTTGTGTGAAAACAAGGTCCAATCAGGCTGAAACGTTACACGAAGGTAGAATCAATTGAGTTGTAAGTGATCTGAACGTTTCATGATGATCGCATATTCCTATAGGGGGTCAAACCATGTCCCAAAGGTCACCGGGCCTGGTGTCACTTTAAAGAAGTAGTCCAGTTACACCTTTGTGGGCTTATAACTTGGCTTCTGAATGTCCTAGAGAGGTCAGGTTTGTTTTAGTGTACTCCAATAAACAGCCCCTACAACCACAAAAAGGAATGGAGTTATTAGCACTTATGGTTTGTAAATGGCACCCAGAATTATGTTGCACGAAGCACAATTTCACATCATTCTGGGTCCATTTGTGTGAAAACAAGGTCCAATCAGGCTGAAACGTTACAAGAAGGTAGAATCTATTGAGTTGTAAGTGATCTGAACGTTTCATGATGATCGCACATTCCTATAGGGGGTCAAACCATGTCCCAAAGGTCACCGGGCCTGGTGTCACTTTAAAGAAGTAGTCCATTTACACCTTTGTGGGCTTATAACTTGGCTTCTGAATATCCTAGAGAGGTCAGGTTTGTTTTAGAGTACTCCAATTAACAGCCCCCATTACCCCAAAAAGGAATGGAGTCATTAGCACTTATGGTTTTTAAATGGCACCCAGAATTATGTTGCACGAAGCACAATTTCACATCATTCTGGGTTCATTTGTGTGAAAACAAGGTCCAATCAGGCTGAAACATTACAGGGAGGTAGAATCTATTGAGTTGTAAGTGATCTGAACGTTTCATGATGATAGCACTTTCCTTAGGGGGTCAAACCATGTCCCAAAGGTCACCGGATCTGGTGTCAATTTAAAGAAGTAGTCCAGTTACACCTTTGTGGGCTTATAACTTGGCTTCTGAATGTCCTAGAGAGATCAGGTTTGTTTTAGTGTACTCCAATTAACAGCCCCTACAACCACAAAAAGAAATGGAGTCATTAGCACTTATGGTTTGTAAATGGCACCCAGAATTATGTTGCACGAAGCACAATTTCACATCATTCTGGGTCCATTTGTGTGAAAACAAGGTCCAATCAGGCGGAATTATTACAGGAAGGTAGAATCTATTGAGTTGTAAGTGATCTGAACGTTTCATGATGATAGCACTTTCCTAAGGGAGTCAAACTATGTCCCAAAGGTCACCGGATCTGGTGTCAATTTAAAGAAGTGGTCCAGTTACACCTTTGTGGGCTTATAACTTGGCTTCTGAATGTCCTAGAGAGGTCAGGTTTGTTTTAGTGTACTCCAATCAACATCCCCTACAACCAAAAAAGGAATGGAGTCATTAGCACTTATGGTTTGTAAATGGCACCAAGAATTATGTTGCCCGAAGCACAATTTAACATCATTCTGGGTCCATTTGTGTGAAAACAAGGTCCAATAAGGCTGAAACGTTACAGGAAGGTAGAATCTATTGAGTTGTAAGTGATCTGAACATTTCATGATGATAGCCCTTTCCTAAGGGGGTCAAACCATGTCCCAAAGGTCACCGGATCTGGTGTCAATTTAAAGTAGTCCAGTTACACATTTGTGGGCTTATAACTTGGCTTCTGAATGTCCTAGAGAGATCAGGTTTGTTTTAGTGTACTCCAATCAACAGCCCCTACAACCACAAAAAGGAATGGAGTCATTAGCACTTATGGTTTGTAAATGGCACCCAGAATTATGTTGCACGAAGCACAATTTCACATCATTCTGGGTCCATTTGTGTGAAAACAAGGTCAAATCAGGCTGAAACATTACAAGAAGGTAGAATCTATTGAGTTGTAAGTGATCTGAACGTTTCATGATGATCGCACATTCCTATAGGGGGTCAAACCATGTCCCAAAGGTCACCGGGCCTGGTGTCACTTTAAAGAAGTAGTCCAGTTACACCTTTGTGGGCTTATAACTTGGCTTCTGAATATCCTAGAGAGGTCAGGTTTGTTTTAGAGTACTCCAATCAACAGCCCCTACAACCACAAAAAGGAATGGAGTCATTAGCACTTATGGTTTGTAAATGGCACCCAGAATTATGTTGCACGAAGCACAATTTCACATCATTCTGGGTTCATTTGTGTGAAAACAAGGTCCAATCAGACTGAAACATTACAGGAAGGTAGAATCTATTGAGTTGTAAGTGATCTGAACGTTTCATGATGATAGCACTTTCCTAAGGGGGTCAAACCATGTCCCAAAGGTCACCGGATCTGGTGTCTATTTAAAGTAGTCCAGTTACACATTTGTGGGCTTATAACTTGGCTTCTGAATGTCCTAGAGAGATCAGGTTTGTTTTAGTGTACTCCAATCAACAGCCCCTATTACCCCAAAAAGGAATGGAGTCATTAGCACTTATGGTTTTTAAATGGCACCCAGAAATATGTTGCACGAAGCACAATTTCACATCATTCTGGGTTCATTTGTGTGAAAACAAGGCCCAATCAGGCTGAAACGTTACACGAAGGTAGAATCAATTGAGTTGTAAGTGATCTGAACGTTTCATGATGATCGCACATTCCTATAGGGGGTCAAACCATGTCCCAAAGGTCACCGGGCCTGGTGTCACTTTAAAGAAGTAGTCCAGTTACACCTTTGTGGGCTTATAACTTGGCTTCTGAATGTCCTAGAGAGGTCAGGTTTGTTTTAGTGTACTCCAATAAACAGCCCCTACAACCACAAAAAGGAATGGAGTCATTAGCACTTATGGTTTGGAAATGGCACCCAGAATTATGTTGCACGAAGCACAATTTCACATCATTCTGGGTCCATTTGTGTGAAAACAAGGTCCAATCAGGCTGAAACGTTACAAGAAGGTAGAATCTATTGAGTTGTAAGTGATCTGAACGTTTCATGATGATCGCACATTCCTATAGGGGGTCAAACCATGTCCCAAAGGTCACCGGGCCTGGTGTCACTTTAAAGAAGTAGTCCAGTTACACCTTTGTGGGCTTATAACTTGGCTTCTGAATATCCTAGGGAGGTCAGTTTTTTTAGAGTACTCCAATTAGCAGCCACCCATTACCCCAAAAAGGATTGGAGTCATAAGCACTTGTGGTTTGTAAATGGCACCCAGAATTATGTTGCACGAAGCACAATTTCACATCATTCTGGGTTCATTTGTGTGAAAACAAGGTCCAATCAGGCTGAAACGTTACAGGAAGGTAGAATCTATTGAGTTGTAAGTGATCTGAACGTTTCATGATGATAGCACTTTCCTAAGGGGGTCAAACCATGTCCCAAAGGTCACCGGATCTGGTGTCAATTTAAAGTAGTAGTCCAGTTACACATTTGTGGGCTTATAACTTGGCTTCTGAATGTCCTAGAGAGATCAGGTTTGTTTTAGTGTACTCCAATCAACAGCCCCTACAACCACAAAAAGAAATGGAGTCATTAGCACTTATGGTTTGTAAATGGCACCCAGAATTATGTTGCACGAAGCACAATTTCACATCATTCTGGGTCCATTTGTGTGAAAACAAGGTCCAATCAGGCGGAAACATTACAGGAAGGTAGAATCTATTGAGTTGTAAGTGATCTGAACGTTTCATGATGATAGCACTTTCCTAAGGGGGTCAAACCATGTCCCAAAGGTCACCGGATCTGGTGTCAATTTAAAGAAGTGGTCCAGTTACACCTTTGTGGGCTTATAACTTGGCTTCTGAATGTCCTAGAGAGGTCAGGTTTGTTTTAGTGTACTCCAATCAACAGCCCCTACAACCAAAATAGGAATGGAGTCATTAGCACTTATGGTTTGTAAATGGCACCAAGAATTATGTTGCCCGAAGCACAATTTAACATCATTCTGGGTCCATTTGTGTGAAAACAAGGTCCAATAAGGCTGAAACGTTACAGGAAGGTAGAATCTATTGAGTTGTAAGTGATCTGAACATTTCATGATGATAGCACTTTCCTAAGGGGGTCAAACCATGTCCCAAATGTCACCGGATCTGGTGTCAATTTAAAGTAGTCCAGTTACACATTTGTGGGCTTATAACTTGGCTTCTGAATGTCCTAGAGAGATCAGGTTTGTTTTAGTGTACTCCAATCAACAGCCCCTACAACCACAAAAAGGAATGGAGTCATTAGCACTTATGGTTTGTAAATGGCACCCAGAATTATGTTGCACGAAGCACAATTTCACATCATTCTGGGTCCATTTGTGTGAAAACAAGGTCAAATCAGGCTGAAACATTACAAGAAGGTAGAATCTATTGAGTTGTAAGTGATCTGAACGTTTCATGATGATCGCACATTCCTATAGGGGGTCAAACCATGTCCCAAAGGTCACCGGGCCTGGTGTCACTTTAAAGAAGTAGTCCAGTTACACCTTTGTGGGCTTATAACTTGGCTTCTGAATATCCTAGAGAGGTCAGGTTTGTTTTAGAGTACTCCAATTAACAGCCCCCATTACCCCAAAAAGGAATGGAGTCATTAGCACTTATGGTTTTTAAATGGCACCCAGAATTATGTTGCACAAAGCACAATTTCACATCATTCTGGGTTCATTTGTGTGAAAACAAGGTCCAATCAGGCTGAAACGTTACAGGAAGGTAGAATCTATTGAGTTGTAAGTGATCTGAACGTTTCATGATGATAGCACTTTCCTAAGGGGGTCAAACCATGTCCCAAAGGTCACCGGATCTGGTGTCAATTTAAACAAGTAGTCCAGTTACATCTTTGTGGGCTTATAACTTGGCTTCTGAATGTCCTAGAGAGGTCAGGTTTGTTTTAGTGTACTCCAATCAACAGCCCCTACAACCACAAAAAGGAATGGAGTCATTAGCACTTATGGTTTGTAAATGGCACCCAGAATTATGTTGCACAAAGCACAATTTCACATCATTCTGGGTCCATTTGTGTGAAAACAAGGTCCAATCAGGCTGAAATGTTACAAGAAGGTAGAATCAATTGAGTTGTAAGTGATCTGAACGTTTCATGATGATCGCATATTCCTATAGGGGGTCAAACCATGTCCCAAAGGTCACCGGGCCTGGTGTCACTTTAAAAAAGTAGTCCAGTTACACCTTTGTGGGCTTATAACTTGGCTTCTGAATGTCCTAGAGAGGTCAGGTTTGTTTTAGTGTACTCCAATCAACAGCCCCTACAACCACAAAAAGGAATGGAGTCATTAGCACTTATGGTTTGTAAATGGCACCCAGAATTATGTTGCACGAAGCACAATTTCACATCATTCTGGGTCCATTTGTGTGAAAACAAGGTCCAATCAGGCTGAAACGTTACAAGAAGGTAGAATCTATTGAGTTGTAAGTGATCTGAATGTTTCATGATGATCGCACATTCCTATAGGGGGTCAAACCATGTCCCAAAGGTCACCGGGCCTGGTGTCACTTTAAAGAAGTAGTCCAGCTACACCTTTGTGGGCTTATAACTTGGCTTCTGAATATCCTAGGGAGGTCAGTTTTTTTAGAGTACTCCAATTAGCAGCCCCCATTACCCCAAAAAGGAATGGAGTCATAAGCACTTGTGGTTTGTAAATGGCACCCAGAATTATGTTGCACGAAGCACAATTTCACATCATTCTGGGTTCATTTGTGTGAAAACAAGGTCCAATCAGGCTGAAACGTTACAGGAAGGTAGAATCTATTGAGTTGTAAGTGATCTGAACGTTTCATGATGATTGCACATTCCTATAGGGGGTCAAACCATGTCCCAAAGGTCACCGGGCCTGGTGTCACTTTAAAGAAGTAGTCCAGTTACACCTTTGTGGGCTTATAACTTGGCTTCTGAATATCCTAGGGAGGTCAGTTTTTTTAGAGTACTCCAATTAGCAGCCCCCATTACCCCAAAAAGGAATGGAGTCATAAGCACTTGTGGTTTGTAAATGGCACCCAGAATTATGTTGCACGAAGCACAATTTCACATCATTCTGGGTTCATTTGTGTGAAAACAAGGTCCAATCAGGCTGAAACGTTACAGGAAGGTAGAATCTATTGAGTTGTAAGTGATCTGAACGTTTCATGATGATAGCACTTCCTAAGGGGGTCAAACCATGTCCCAAAGGTCACCGGATCTGGTGTCAATTTAAAGTAGTAGTCCAGTTACACATTTGTGGGCTTATAACTTGGCTTCTGAATGTCCTAGAGAGATCAGGTTTGTTTTAGTGTACTCCAATCAACAGCCCCTACAACCACAAAAAGAAATGGAGTCATTAGCACTTATGGTTTGTAAATGGCACCCAGAATTATGTTGCACGAAGCACAATTTCACATCATTCTGGGTCCATTTGTGTGAAAACAAGGTCCAATCAGGCGGAAACATTACAGGAAGGTAGAATCTATTGAGTTGTAAGTGATCTGAACGTTTCATGATGATAGCACTTTCCTAAGGGGGTCAAACCATGTCCCAAAGGTCACCGGATCTGGTGTCAATTTAAAGAAGTGGTCCAGTTACACCTTTGTGGGCTTATAACTTGGCTTCTGAATGTCCTAGAGAGGTCAGGTTTGTTTTAGTGTACTCCAATCAACAGCCCCTACAACCAAAAAAGGAATGGAGTCATTAGCACTTATGGTTTGTAAATGGCACCAAGAATTATGTTGCCCGAAGCACAATTTAACATCATTCTGGGTCCATTTGTGTGAAAACAAGGTCCAATAAGGCTGAAACGTTACAGGAAGGTAGAATCTATTGAGTTGTAAGTGATCTGAACATTTCATGATGATAGCACTTTCCTAAGGGGTTCAAACCATGTCCCAAAGGTCACCGGATCTGGTGTCAATTTAAAGTAGTCCAGTTACACATTTGTGGGCTTATAACTTGGCTTCTGAATGTCCTAGAGAGATCAGGTTTGTTTTAGTGTGCTCCAATCAACAGCCCCTACAACCACAAAAAGGAATGGAGTCATTAGCACTTATGGTTTGTAAATGGCACCCAGAATTATGTTGCACGAAGCACAATTTCACATCATTCTGGGTCCATTTGTGTGAAAACAAGGTCAAATCAGGCTGAAACATTACAAGAAGGTAGAATCTATTGAGTTGTAAGTGATCTGAACGTTTCATGATGATCGCACATTCCTATAGGGGGTCAAACCATGTCCCAAAGGTCACCGGGCCTGGTGTCACTTTAAAGAAGTAGTCCAGTTACACCTTTGTGGGCTTATAACTTGGCTTCTGAATATCCTAGAGAGGTCAGGTTTGTTTTAGAGTACTCCAATTAACAGCCCCCATTACCCCAAAAAGGAATGGAGTCATTAGCACTTATGGTTTTTAAATGGCACCCAGAATTATGTTGCACAAAGCACAATTTCACATCATTCTGGGTTCATTTGTGTGAAAACAAGGTCCAATCAGGCTGAAACGTTACAGGAAGGTAGAATCTATTGAGTTGTAAGTGATCTGAACGTTTCATGATGATAGCACTTTCCTAAGGGGGTCAAACCATGTCCCAAAGGTCACCGGATCTGGTGTCAATTTAAACAAGTAGTCCAGTTACATCTTTGTGGGCTTATAACTTGGCTTCTGAATGTCCTAGAGAGGTCAGGTTTGTTTTAGTGTACTCCAATCAACAGCCCCTACAACCACAAAAAGGAATGGAGTCATTAGCACTTATGGTTTGTAAATGGCACCCAGAATTATGTTGCACAAAGCACAATTTCACATCATTCTGGGTCCATTTGTGTGAAAACAAGGTCCAATCAGGCTGAAATGT
This sequence comes from Nothobranchius furzeri, assembly GCF_043380555.1. NCBI lineage: Eukaryota > Metazoa > Chordata > Actinopteri > Cyprinodontiformes > Nothobranchiidae > Nothobranchius > Nothobranchius furzeri. Next base: position 32,286,316 of record NC_091745.1, read on the forward strand.
TACAAGAAGGTAGAATCAATTGAGTTGTAAGTGATCTGAACGTTTCATGATGATCGCATATTCCTATAGGGGGTCAAACCATGTCCCAAAGGTCACCGGGCCTGGTGTCACTTTAAAAAAGTAGTCCAGTTACACCTTTGTGGGCTTATAACTTGGCTTCTGAATGTCCTAGAGAGGTCAGGTTTGTTTTAGTGTACTCCAATCAACAGCCCCTACAACCACAAAAAGGAATGGAGTCATTAGCACTTATGGTTTGTAAATGGCACCCAGAATTATGTTGCACGAAGCACAATTTCACATCATTCTGGGTCCATTTGTGTGAAAACAAGGTCCAATCAGGCTGAAACGTTACAAGAAGGTAGAATCTATTGAGTTGTAAGTGATCTGAATGTTTCATGATGATCGCACATTCCTATAGGGGGTCAAACCATGTCCCAAAGGTCACCGGGCCTGGTGTCACTTTAAAGAAGTAGTCCAGTTACACCTTTGTGGGCTTATAACTTGGCTTCTGAATATCCTAGAGAGGTCAAGTTTGTTTTAGAGTACTCCAATTAACAGCCCCCATTACCCCAAAAAGGAATGGAGTCATTAGCACTTATGGTTTTTAAATGGCACCCAGAATTATGTTGCACGAAGCACAATTTCACATCATTCTGGGTTCATTTGTGTGAAAACAAGGTCCAATCAGGCTGAAACGTTACAGGGAGGTAGAATCTATTGAGTTGTAAGTGATCTGAACGTTTCATGATGATAGCACTTTCCTAAGGGGGTCAAACCATGTCCCAAATGTCACCGGATCTGGTGTCAATTTAAAGAAGTAGTCCAGTTACACATATGTGGGCTTATAACTTGGCTTCTGAATGTCCTAGAGAGATCAGGTTTGTTTTAGTGTACTCCAATCAACAGCCCCTACAACCAAAAAAGGAATGGAGTCATTAGCACTTATGGTTTGTAAATGGCACCAAGAATTATGTTGCCCGAAGCACAATTTAACATCATTCTGGGTCCATTTGTGTGAAAACAAGGTCCAATAAGGCTGAAACGTTACAGGAAGGTAGAATCTATTGAGTTGTAAGTGATCTGAACATTTCATGATGATAGCACTTTCCTAAGGGGGTCAAACCATGTCCCAAAGGTCACCGGATCTGGTGTCAATTTAAAGTAGTCCAGTTACACCTTTGTGGGCTTATAACTTGGCTTCTGAATGTCCTAGAGAGATCAGGTTTGTTTTAGTGTACTCCAATCAACAGCCCCTACAACCACAAAAAGGAATGGAGTCATTAGCACTTATGGTTTGTAAATGGCACCCAGAATTATGTTGCACGAAGCACAATTTCACATCATTCTGGGTCCATTTGTGTGAAAACAAGGTCAAATCAGGCTGAAACATTACAAGAAGGTAGAATCTATTGAGTTGTAAGTGATCTGAACGTTTCATGATGATCGCACATTCCTATAGGGGGTCAAACCATGTCCCAAAGGTCACCGGGCCTGGTGTCACTTTAAAGAAGTAGTCCAGTTACACCTTTGTGGGCTTATAACTTGGCTTCTGAATATGCTAGAGAGGTCAGGTTTGTTTTAGAGTACTCCAATTAACAGCCCCCATTACCCCAAAAAGGAATGGAGTCATTAGCACTTATGGTTTTTAAATGGCACCCAGAATTATGTTGCACAAAGCACAATTTCACATCATTCTGGGTTCATTTGTGTGAAAACAAGGTCCAATCAGGCTGAAACGTTACAAGAAGGTAGAATCTATTGAGTTGTAAGTGATCTGAACGTTTCATGATGATAGCACTTTCCTAAGGGGGTCAAACCATGTCCCAAAGGTCACCGGATCTGGTGTCAATTTAAACAAGTAGTCCAGTTACATCTTTGTGGGCTTATAACTTGGCTTCTGAATGTCCTAGAGAGGTCAGGTTTGTTTTACTGTACTCCAATCAACAGCCCCTACAACCACAAAAAGGAATGGAGTCATTAGCACTTATGGTTTGTAAATGGCACCCAGAATTATGTTGCACGAAGCACAATTTCACATCATTCTGGGTTCATTTGTGTGAAAACAAGGTCCAATCAGGCTGAAACGTTACAGGGAGGTAGAATCTATTGAGTTGTAAGTGATCTGAACGTTTCATGATGATAGCACTTTCCTAAGGGGGTCAAACCATGTCCCAAATGTCACCGGATCTGGTGTCAATTTAAAGAAGTAGTCCAGTTACACATATGTGGGCTTATAACTTGGCTTCTGAATGTCCTAGAGAGATCAGGTTTGTTTTAGTGTACTCCAATCAACAGCCCCTACAACCAAAAAAGGAATGGAGTCATTAGCACTTATGGTTTGTAAATGGCACCAAGAATTATGTTGCCCGAAGCACAATTTAACATCATTCTGGGTCCATTTGTGTGAAAACAAGGTCCAATAAGGCTGAAACGTTACAGGAAGGTAGAATCTATTGAGTTGTAAGTGATCTGAACATTTCATGATGATAGCACTTTCCTAAGGGGGTCAAACCATGTCCCAAAGGTCACCGGATCTGGTGTCAATTTAAAGTAGTCCAGTTACACATTTGTGGGCTTATAACTTGGCTTCTGAATGTCCTAGAGAGATCAGGTTTGTTTTAGTGTACTCCAATCAACAGCCCCTACAACCACAAAAAGGAATGGAGTCATTAGCACTTATGGTTTGTAAATGGCACCCAGAATTATGTTGCACGAAGCACAATTTCACATCATTCTGGGTCCATTTGTGTGAAAACAAGGTCAAATCAGGCTGAAACATTACAAGAAGGTAGAATCTATTGAGTTGTAAGTGATCTGAACGTTTCATGATGATCGCACATTCCTATAGGGGGTCAAACCATGTCCCAAAGGTCACCGGGCCTGGTGTCACTTTAAAGAAGTAGTCCAGTTACACCTTTGTGGGCTTATAACTTGGCTTCTGAATATGCTAGAGAGGTCAGGTTTGTTTTAGAGTACTCCAATTAACAGCCCCCATTACCCCAAAAAGGAATGGAGTCATTAGCACTTATGGTTTTTAAATGGCACCCAGAATTATGTTGCACGAAGCACAATTTCACATCATTCTGGGTTCATTTGTGTGAAAACAAGGTCCAATCAGGCTGAAACGTTACAAGAAGGTAGAATCTATTGAGTTGTAAGTGATCTGAACGTTTCATGATGATAGCACTTTCCTAAGGGGGTCAAACCATGTCCCAAAGGTCACCGGATCTGGTGTCAATTTAAACAAGTAGTCCAGTTACATCTTTGTGGGCTTATAACTTGGCTTCTGAATGTCCTAGAGAGGTCAGGTTTGTTTTACTGTACTCCAATCAACAGCCCCTACAACCACAAAAAGGAATGGAGTCATTAGCACTTATGGTTTGTAAATGGCACCCAGAATTATGTTGCACAAAGCACAATTTCACATCATTCTGGGTCCATTTGTGTGAAAACAAGGTCCAATCAGGCTGAAATGTTACAAGAAGGTAGAATCTATTGAGTTGTAAGTGATCTGAACGTTTCATGATGATCGCATATTCCTATAGGGGTCAAACCATGTCCCAAAGGTCACCGGGCCTGGTGTCACTTTAAAAAAGTAGTCCAGTTACACCTTTGTGGGCTTATAACTTGGCTTCTGAATGTCCTAGAGAGGTCAGGTTTGTTTTAGTGTACTCCAATCAACAGCCCCTACAACCACAAAAAGGAATGGAGTCATTAGCACTTATGGTTTGTAAATGGCACCCAGAATTATGTTGCACGAAGCACAATTTCACATCATTCTGGGTCCATTTGTGTGAAAACAAGGTCCAATCAGGCTGAAACGTTACAAGAAGGTAGAATCTATTGAGTTGTAAGTGATCTGAATGTTTCATGATGATCGCACATTCCTATAGGGGGTCAAACCATGTCCCAAAGGTCACCGGGCCTGGTGTCACTTTAAAGAAGTAGTCCAGTTACACCTTTGTGGGCTTATAACTTGGCTTCTGAATATCCTAGAGAGGTCAAGTTTGTTTTAGAGTACTCCAATTAACAGCCCCCATTACCCCAAAAAGGAATGGAGTCATTAGCACTTATGGTTTTTAAATGGCACCCAGAATTATGTTGCACGAAGCACAATTTCACATCATTCTGGGTTCATTTGTGTGAAAACAAGGTCCAATCAGGCTGAAACGTTACAGGGAGGTAGAATCTATTGAGTTGTAAGTGATCTGAACGTTTCATGATGATAGCACTTTCCTAAGGGGGTCAAACCATGTCCCAAATGTCACCGGATCTGGTGTCAATTTAAAGAAGTAGTCCAGTTACACATATGTGGGCTTATAACTTGGCTTCTGAATGTCCTAGAGAGATCAGGTTTGTTTTAGTGTACTCCAATCAACAGCCCCTACAACCACAAAAAGGAATGGAGTCATTAGCACTTATGGTTTGTAAATGGCACCCAGAATTATGTTGCACGAAGCACAATTTCACATCATTCTGGGTCCATTTGTGTGAAAACAAGGTCCAATCAGGCTGAAACGTTACAAGAAGGTAGGATCTATTGAGTTGTAAGTGATCTGAACGTTTCATGATGTTAGCACTTTCCTAAGGGGGTCAAACCATGTCCCAAAGGTCACCGGGCCTGGTGTCACTTTAAAGAAGTAGTCCAGTTACACCTTTGTGGGCTTATAACTTGGCTTCTGAATATCCTAGAGAGGTCAGGTTTGTTTTAGAGTACTCCAATTAACAGCCCCCATTACCCCAAAAAGGAATGGAGTCATTAGCACTTATGGTTTTTAAATGGTACCCAGAATTATGTTGCACAAAGCACAATTTCACATCATTCTGGGTTCATTTGTGTGAAAACAAGGTCCAATCAGGCTGAAACGTTACAGGAAGGTAGAATCTATTGAGTTGTAAGTGATCTGAACGTTTCATGATGATAGCACTTTCCTAAGGGGGTCAAACCATGTCCCAAAGGTCACCGGATCTGGTGTCAATTTAAAGAAGTAGTCCAGTTACACATTTGTGGGCCAATATCTTGGCTTCTGAATGTCCTAGAGAGATCAGGTTTGTTTTAGTGTACTCCAATCAACAGCCCCTACAACCACAAAAAGGAATGGAGTCATTAGCACTTATGGTTTGTAAATGGCACCCAGAATTATGTTGCACGAAGCACAATTTCACATCACTCTGGGTTCATTTGTGTGAAAACAAGGTCCAATCAGACTGAAACATTACAGGAAGGTAGAAACTATTGAGTTGTAAGTGATCTGAACGTTTCATGATGATAGCACTTTCCTAAGGGGGTCAAACCATGTCCCAAAGGTCACCGGATCTGGTGTCAATTTAAACAAGTAGTCCAGTTACATCTTTGTGGGCTTATAACTTGGCTTCTGAATGTCCTAGAGAGGTCAGGTTTGTTTTAGTGTACTCCAATCAACAGCCCCTACAACCACAAAAAGGAATTGAGTCATTAGCACTTATGGTTTGTAAATGGCACCCAGAATTATGTTGCACAAAGCACAATTTCACATCATTCTGGGTCCATTTGTGTGAAAACAAGGTCCAATCAGGCTGAAACGTTACAAGAAGGTAGAATCTATTGAGTTGTAAGTGATCTGAACGTTTCATGATGATCTCATATTCCTATAGGGGGTCAAACCATGTCCCAAAGGTCACCGGGCCTGGTGTCACTTTAAAAAAGTAGTCCAGTTACACCTTTGTGGGCTTATAACTTGGCTTCTGAATGTCCTAGAGAGGTCAGGTTTGTTTTAGTGTACTCCAATCAACAGCCCCTACAACCACAAAAAGGAATGGAGTCATTAGCACTTATGGTTTGTAAATGGCACCCAGAATTATGTTGCACGAAGCACAATTTCACATCATTCTGGGTCCATTTGTGTGAAAACAAGGTCCAATCAGGCTGAAACGTTACAAGAAGGTAGAATCTATTGAGTTGTAAGTGATCTGAATGTTTCATGATGATCGCACATTCCTATAGGGGGTCAAACCATGTCCCAAAGGTCACCGGGCCTGGTGTCAATTTAAAGAAGTAGTCCAGTTACACCTTTGTGGGCTTATAACTTGGCTTCTGAATATCCTAGAGAGGTCAGGTTTGTTTTAGAGTACTCCAATTAACAGCCCCCATTACCCCAAAAAGGAATGGAGTCATTAGCACTTATGGTTTTTAAATGGCACCCAGAATTATGTTGCACGAAGCACAATTTCACATAATTCTGGGTTCATTTGTGTGAAGAAAAGGTCCAATCAAGCTGAAACGTTACAGGAAGGTAGAATCTATTGAGTTGTAAGTGATCTGAACGTTTCATGATGATAGCACTTTCCTAAGGGGGTCAAACCATGTCCCAAATGTCACCGGATCTGGTGTCAATTTAAAGAAGTAGTCCAGTTACACATATGTGGGCTTATAACTTGGCTTCTGAATGTCCTAGAGAGATCAGGTTTGTTTTAGTGTACTCCAATCAACAGCCCCTACAACCAAAAAAGGAATGGAGTCATTAGCACTTATGGTTTGTAAATGGCACCAAGAATTATGTTGCCCGAAGCACAATTTAACATCATTCTGGGTCCATTTGTGTGAAAACAAGGTCCAATAAGGCTGAAACGTTACAGGAAGGTAGAATCTATTGAGTTGTAAGTGATCTGAACATTTCATGATGATAGCACTTTCCTAAGGGGGTCAAACCATGTCCCAAAGGTCACCGGATCTGGTGTCAATTTAAAGTAGTCCAGTTACACATTTGTGGGCTTATAACTTGGCTTCTGAATGTCCTAGAGAGATCAGGTTTGTTTTAGTGTACTCCAATCAACAGCCCCTACAACCACAAAAAGGAATGGAGTCATTAGCACTTATGGTTTGTAAATGGCACCCAGAATTATGTTGCACGAAGCACAATTTCACATCATTCTGGGTCCATTTGTGTGAAAACAAGGTCAAATCAGGCTGAAACATTACAAGAAGGTAGAATCTATTGAGTTGTAAGTGATCTGAACTTTTCATGATGATCGCACATTCCTATAGGGGGTCAAACCATGTCCCAAAGGTCACCGGGCCTGGTGTCACTTTAAAGAAGTAGTCCAGTTACACCTTTGTGGGCTTATAACTTGGCTTCTGAATATGCTAGAGAGGTCAGGTTTGTTTTAGAGTACTCCAATTAACAGCCCCCATTACCCCAAAAAGGAATGGAGTCATTAGCACTTATGGTTTTTAAATGGCACCCAGAATTATGTTGCACAAAGCACAATTTCACATCATTCTGGGTTCATTTGTGTGAAAACAAGGTCCAATCAGGCTGAAACGTTACAAGAAGGTAGAATCTATTGAGTTGTAAGTGATCTGAACGTTTCATGATGATAGCACTTTCCTAAGGGGGTCAAACCATGTCCCAAAGGTCACCGGATCTGGTGTCAATTTAAACAAGTAGTCCAGTTACATCTTTGTGGGCTTATAACTTGGCTTCTGAATGTCCTAGAGAGGTCAGGTTTGTTTTACTGTACTCCAATCAACAGCCCCTACAACCACAAAAAGGAATGGAGTCATTAGCACTTATGGTTTGTAAATGGCACCCAGAATTATGTTGCACAAAGCACAATTTCACATCATTCTGGGTCCATTTGTGTGAAAACAAGGTCCAATCAGGCTGAAATGTTACAAGAAGGTAGAATCTATTGAGTTGTAAGTGATCTGAACGTTTCATGATGATCGCATATTCCTATAGGGGGTCAAACCATGTCCCAAAGGTCACCGGGCCTGGTGTCACTTTAAAAAAGTAGTCCAGTTACACCTTTGTGGGCTTATAACTTGGCTTCTGAATGTCCTAGAGAGGTCAGGTTTGTTTTAGTGTACTCCAATCAACAGCCCCTACAACCACAAAAAGGAATGGAGTCATTAGCACTTATGGTTTGTAAATGGCACCCAGAATTATGTTGCACGAAGCACAATTTCACATCATTCTGGGTCCATTTGTGTGAAAACAAGGTCCAATCAGGCTGAAACGTTACAAGAAGGTAGAATCTATTGAGTTGTAAGTGATCTGAATGTTTCATGATGATCGCACATTCCTATAGGGGGTCAAACCATGTCCCAAAGGTCACCGGGCCTGGTGTCACTTTAAAGAAGTAGTCCAGTTACACCTTTGTGGGCTTATAACTTGGCTTCTGAATATCCTAGAGAGGTCAAGTTTGTTTTAGAGTACTCCAATTAACAGCCCCCATTACCCCAAAAAGGAATGGAGTCATTAGCACTTATGGTTTTTAAATGGCACCCAGAATTATGTTGCACGAAGCACAATTTCACATCATTCTGGGTTCATTTGTGTGAAAACAAGGTCCAATCAGGCTGAAACGTTACAGGGAGGTAGAATCTATTGAGTTGTAAGTGATCTGAACGTTTCATGATGATCGCACATTACTATAGGGGGTCAAACCATGTCCCAAATGTCACCGGATCTGGTGTCAATTTAAAGAAGTAGTCCAGTTACACATATGTGGGCTTATAACTTGGCTTCTGAATGTCCTAGAGAGATCAGGTTTGTTTTAGTGTACTCCAATCAACAGCCCCTACAACCACAAAAAGGAATGGAGTCATTAGCACTTATGGTTTGTAAATGGCACCCAGAATTATGTTGCACGAAGCACAATTTCACATCATTCTGGGTCCATTTGTGTGAAAACAAGGTCCAATCAGGCTGAAACGTTACAAGAAGGTAGAATCTATTGAGTTGTAAGTGATCTGAACGTTTCATGATGTTAGCACTTTCCTAAGGGGGTCAAACCATGTCCCAAAGGTCACCGGGCCTGGTGTCACTTTAAAGAAGTAGTCCAGTTACACCTTTGTGGGCTTATAACTTGGCTTCTGAATATCCTAGAGAGGTCAGGTTTGTTTTAGAGTACTCCAATTAACAGCCCCCATTACCCCAAAAAGGAATGGAGTCATTAGCACTTATGGTTTTTAAATGGTACCCAGAATTATGTTGCACAAAGCACAATTTCACATCATTCTGGGTTCATTTGTGTGAAAACAAGGTCCAATCAGGCTGAAACGTTACAGGAAGGTATAATCTATTGAGTTGTAAGTGATCTGAACGTTTCATGATGATAGCACTTTCCTAAGGGGGTCAAACCATGTCCCAAAGGTCACCGGATCTGGTGTCAATTTAAAGAAGTAGTCCAGTTACACCTTTGTGGGCTTATAACTTGGCTTCTGAATGTCCTAGAGAGGTCAGGTTGTTTTTAGTGTACTCCAATCAACAGCCCCTACAACCACAAAAAGGAATTGAGTCATTAGCAGTTATGGTTTGTAAATGGCACCCAGAATTATGTTGCACGAAGCACAATTTCACATCATTCTGGGTTCATTTGTGTGAAAACAAGGTCCAATCAGACTGAAACATTACAGGAAGGTAGAATCTATTGAGTTGTAAGTGATCTGAACGTTTCATGATGATAGCACTTTCCTAAGGGGGTCAAACCATGTCCCAAGGGTCACCGGATCTGGTGTCAATTTAAACAAGTAGTCCAGTTACATCTTTGTGGGCTTATAACTTGGCTTCTGAATGTCCTAGAGAGGTCAGGTTTGTTTTAGTGTACTCCAATCAACAGCCCCTACAACCACAAAAAGGAATGGAGTCATTAGCACTTATGGTTTGTAAATGGCACCCAGAATTATGTTGCACAAAGCACAATTTCACATCATTCTGGGTCCATTTGTGTGAAAACAAGGTCCAATCAGGCTGAAATGTTACAAGAAGGTAGAATCTATTGAGTTGTAAGTGATCTGAACGTTTCATGATGATCGCATATTCCTATAGGGGGTCAAACCATGTCCCAAAGGTCACCGGGCCTGGTGTCACTTTAAAAAAGTAGTCCAGTTACACCTTTGTGGGCTTATAACTTGGCTTCTGAATGTCCTAGAGAGGTCAGGTTTGTTTTAGTGTACTCCAATCAACAGCCCCTACAACCACAAAAAGGAATGGAGTCATTAGCACTTATGGTTTGTAAATGGCACCCAGAATTATGTTGCACGAAGCACAATTTCACATCATTCTGGGTCCATTTGTGTGAAAACAAGGTCCAATCAGGCTGAAACGTTACAAGAAGGTAGAATCTATTGAGTTGTAAGTGATCTGAACGTTTCATGATGATAGCACTTTCCTAAGGGGGTCAAACCATGTCCCAAATGTCACCGGATCTGGTGTCAATTTAAAGAAGTAGTCCAGTTACACATATGTGGGCTTATAACTTGGCTTCTGAATGTCCTAGAGAGATCAGGTTTGTTTTAGTGTACTCCAATCAACAGCCCCTGTTGCACGAAGCACAATTTCACATCATTCTGGGTCCATTTGTGTGAAAACAAGGTCCAATCAGGCTGAAACGTTACAAGAAGGTAGAATCTATTGAGTTGTAAGTGATCTGAACGTTTCATGATGTTAGCACTTTCCTAAGGGGGTCAAACCATGTCCCAAAGGTCACCGGGCCTGGTGTCACTTTAAAGAAGTAGTCCAGTTACACCTTTGTGGGCTTATAACTTGGCTTCTGAATATCCTAGAGAGGTCAGGTTTGTTTTAGAGTACTCCAATTAACAGCCCCCATTACCCCAAAAAGGAATGGAGTCATTAGCACTTATGGTTTTTAAATGGCACCCAGAATTATGTTGCACGAAGCACAATTTCACATAATTCTGGGTTCATTTGTGTGAAAAAAAGGTCCAATCAAGCTGAAACGTTACAGGAAGGTAGAATCTATTGAGTTGTAAGTGATCTGAACGTTTCATGATGATAGCACTTTCCTAAGGGGGTCAAACCATGTCCCAAAGGTCACCGGATCTGGTGTCAATTTAAAGAAGTAGTCCAGTTACACATTTGTGGGCCTATATCTTGGCTTCTGAATGTCCTAGAGAGATCAGGTTTGTTTTAGTGTACTCCAATCAACAGCCCCTACAACCACAAAAAGGAATGGAGTCATTAGCACTTATGGTTTGTAAATGGCACCCAGAATTATGTTGCACGAAGCACAATTTCACATCATTCTGGGTTCATTTGTGTGAAAACAAGGTCCAATCAGACTGAAACATTACAGGAAGGTAGAATCTATTGAGTTGTAAGTGATCTGAACGTTTCATGATGATAGCACTTTCCTAAGGGGGTCAAACCATGTCCCAAAGGTCACCGGATCTGGTGTCTATTTAAAGTAGTCCAGTTACACATTTGTGGGCTTATAACTTGGCTTCTGAATGTCCTAGAGAGATCAGGTTTGTTTTAGTGTACTCCAATCAACAGCCCCTATTACTCCAAAAAGGAATGGAGTCATTAGCACTTATCGTTTTTAAATGGCACCCAGAAATATGTTGCACGAAGCACAATTTCACATCATTCTGGGTTCATTTGTGTGAAAACAAGGTCCAATCAGGCTGAAACGTTACAAGAAGGTAGAATCAATTGAGTTGTAAGTGATCTGAACGTTTCATGATGATCGCACATTACTATAGGGGGTCAAACCATGTCCCAAAGGTCACCGGGCCTGGTGTCACTTTAAAGAAGTAGTCCAGTTACACCTTTGTGGGCTTATAACTTGGCTTCTGAATGTCCTAGAGAGGTCAGGTTTGTTTTAGTGTACTCCAATAAACAGCCCCTACAACCACAAAAAGGAATGGAGTTATTAGCACTTATGGTTTGTAAATGGCACCCAGAATTATGTTGCACGAAGCACAATTTCACATCATTCTGGGTCCATTTGTGTGAAAACAAGGTCCAATCAGGCTGAAACGTTACAAGAAGGTAGAATCTATTGAGTTGTAAGTGATCTGAACGTTTCATGATGATCGCACATTCCTATAGGGGGTCAAACCATGTCCCAAAGGTCACCGGGCCTGGTTTGTTTTAGAGTACTCCAATTAACAGCCCCCATTACCCCAAAAAGGAATGGAGTCATTAGCACTTATGGTTTTTAAATGGCACCCAGAATTATGTTGCACGAAGCACAATTTCACATCATTCTGGGTTCATTTGTGTGAAAACAAGGTCCAATCAGGCTGAAACGTTACAGGGAGGTAGAATCTATTGAGTTGTAAGTGATCTGAACGTTTCATGATGATAGCACTTTCCTAAGGGGGTCAAACCATGTCCCAAATGTCACCGGATCTGGTGTCAATTTAAAGAAGTAGTCCAGTTACACATATGTGGGCTTATAACTTGGCTTCTGAATGTCCTAGAGAGATCAGGTTTGTTTTAGTGTACTCCAATCAACAGCCCCTACAACCACAAAAAGGAATGGAGTCATTAGCACTTATGGTTTGTAAATGGCACCCAGAATTATGTTGCACGAAGCACAATTTCACATCATTCTGGGTCCATTTGTGTGAAAACAAGGTCCAATCAGGCTGAAACGTTACAAGAAGGTAGAATCTATTGAGTTGTAAGTGATCTGAACATTTCATGATGATAGCACTTTCCTAAGGGGGTCAAACCATGTCCCAAAGGTCACCAGATCTGGTGTCAATTTAAAGAAGTAGTCCAGTTACACATTTGTGGGCCTATATCTTGGCTTCTGAATGTCCTAGAGAGATCAGGTTTGTTTTAGTGTACTCCAATCAACAGCCCCTACAACCACAAAAAGGAATGGAGTCATTAGCACTTATGGTTTGTAAATGGCACCCAGAATTATGTTGCACGAAGCACAATTTCACATCATTCTGGGTTCATTTGTGTGAAAACAAGGTCCAATCAGACTGAAACATTACAGGAAGGTAGAATCTATTGAGTTGTAAGTGATCTGAACGTTTCATGATGATAGCACTTTCCTAAGGGGGTCAAACCATGTCCCAAAGGTCACCGGATCTGGTGTCTATTTAAAGTAGTCCAGTTACACATTTGTGGGCTTATAACTTGGCTTCTGAATGTCCTAGAGAGATCAGGTTTGTTTTAGTGTACTCCAATCAACAGCCCCTATTACCCCAAAAAGGAATGGAGTCATTAGCACTTATGGTTGTTAAATGGCACCCAGAAATATGTTGCACGAAGCACAATTTCACATCATTCTGGGTTCATTTGTGTGAAAACAAGGTCCAATCAGGCTGAAACGTTACACGAAGGTAGAATCAATTGAGTTGTAAGTGATCTGAACGTTTCATGATGATCGCACATTCCTATAGGGGGTCAAACCATGTCCCAAAGGTCACCGGGCCTGTTGTCACTTTAAAGAAGTAGTCCAGTTACACCTTTGTGGGCTTATAACTTGGCTTCTGAATGTCCTAGAGAGGTCAGGTTTGTTTTAGTGTACTCCAATAAACAGCCCCTACAACCACAAAAAGGAATGGAGTTATTAGCACTTATGGTTTGTAAATGGCACCCAGAATTATGTTGCACGAAGCACAATTTCACATCATTCTGGGTCCATTTGTGTGAAAACAAGGTCCAATCAGGCTGAAACGTTACAAGAAGGTAGAATATACTGAGTTGTAAGTGATCTGAATGTTTCATGATGATCGCACATTCCTATATGGGGTAAAACCATGTCCCAAAGGTCACCGGGCCTGGTGTCACTTTAAAGAAGTAGTCCAGTTACACCTTTGTGGGCTTATAACTTGGCTTCTGAATGTCCTAGAGAGGTCAGGTTTGTTTTAGTGTACTCCAATCAACAGCCCCTACAACCACAAAAAGGAATGGAGTCATTAGCACTTATGGTTTGTAAATGGCACCCAGAATTATGTTGCACGAAGCACAATTTCACATCATTCTGGGTCCATTTGTGTGAAAACAAGGTCCAATCAGGCTGAAACGTTACAAGAAGGTAGAATCTATTGAGTTGTAAGTGATCTGAACGTTTCATGATGATCGCACATTCCTATAGGTGGACAAACCATGTCCCAAAGGTCACCGGGCCTGGTGTCACTTTAAAGAAGTAGTCCATTTACACATTTGTGGGCTTATAACTTGGCTTCTGAATGTCCTAGAGAGGTCAGGTTTGTTTTAGAGTACTCCAATTAACAGCCCCTATTACCTCAAAAAGGAATGGAGTCATTAGCACTTATGGTTTTTAAATGGCACCCAGAATTATGTTGCACGAAGCACAATTTCACATCATTCTGGGTTCATTTGTGTGAAAACAAGGTCCAATCAGGCTGAAACGTTACAGGAAGGTAGAATCTATTGAGTTGTAAGTGATCTGTACGTTTCATGATGATAGCACTTTCCTAAGGGGGTCAAACCATGTCCCAAAGGTCACCGGATCTGGTGTCAATTTAAAGAAGTAGTCCAGTTACACATTTGTGGGCTTATAACTTGGCTTCTGAATGTCCTAGAGAGGTCAGGTTTGTTTTAGTGTACTCCAATCAACAGCCCCTACAACCACAAAAAGGAATGGAGTCATTAGCACTTATGGTTTGGAAATGGCACCCAGAATTATGTTGCACGAAGCACAATTTCACATCATTCTGGGTCCATTTGTGTGAAAACAAGGTCCAATCAGGCTGAAACGTTACAAGAAGGTAGAATCAGTTGAGTTGTAAGTGATCTGAACGTTTCATGATGATCGCACATTCCTATAGGGGGTCACACCATGTCCCAAAGGTCACCGGGCCTGGTGTCACTTTAAAGAAGTAGTCCAGTTACACATTTGTGGGCTTATAACTTGGCTTCTGAATGTCCTAGAGAGATCAGGTTTGTTTTAGTGTACTCCAATCGACAGCCCCTATAACCACAAAAAGAAATGGAGTCTTTAGCACTTATGGTTTGGAAATGGCACCCAGAATTATGTTGCACGAAGCACAATTTCACATCATTCTGTGTCCATTTGTGTGAAAACAAGGTCCAATCAGGCTGAAACGTTACAAGAAGGTAGAATCAGTTGAGTTGTAAGTGATCTGAACGTTTCATGATGATCGCACATTCCTATAGGGGGTCACACCATGTCCCAAAGGTCACCGGGCCTGGTGTCACTTTAAAGAAGTGGTCCAGTTACACCTTTGTGGGCTTATAACTTGGCTTCTGAATATCCTAGAGAGGTCAGGTTTGTTTTAGAGTACTCCAATTAAGAGCCCCCATTACCCCAAAAAGGAATGGAGTCATTAGCACTTATGGTTTTTAAATGGCACCCAGAAATATGTTGCACGAAGCACAATTTCACATCATTCTGGGTTCATTTGTGTGAAAACAAGGTACAATCAGGCTGAAACGTTACAGGAAGGTAGAAACTATTGAGTTGTAAGTGATCTGAACGTTTCATGATGATAGCACTTTCCTAAGGGGGTCAAACCATGTCCCAAAGGTCACCGGATCTGGTGTCAATTTAAAGAAGTAGTCCAGTGACACCTTTGTGGGCTTATAACTTGGCTTCTGAATGTCCTAGAGAGGTCAGGTTTGTTTTAGTGTACTCCAATCAACAGCCCCTACAACCACAAAAAGGAATGGAGTCATTAGCCCCTTTGGTATGGAAATGGCACCCAGAATTATGTTGCACGAAGCACAATTTCACATCATTCTGCGTCAATTTGTGTGAAAACAAGGTCCAATCAGGCTGAAACGTTACAAGAAGGTAGAATCAATTGAGTTGTAAGTGATCTGAATGTTTCATGATGATCGCACATTCCTATAGGGGGTCAAACCATGTCCCAAAGGTCACCGGGCCTGGTGTCACTTTAAAGAAGTAGTCCAGTTACACCTTTGTGGGCTTATAATTTGGCTTCTGAATGTCCTAGAGAGGTCAGGTTTGTTTTAGTGTACTCCAATCAACAGCCCCTACAACCACAAAAAGGAATGGAGTCATTAGCACTTATGGTTTGTAAATGGCACCCAGAATTATGTTGCACAAAGCACAATTTCACATCATTCTGGGTCCATTTGTGTGAAAACAAGGTCCAATCAGGCTGAAATGTTACAAGAAGGTAGAATCTATTGAGTTGTAAGTGATCTGAACGTTTCATGATGATCCCATATTCCTATAGGGGGTCAAACCATGTCCCAAAGGTCACCGGGCCTGGTGTCACTTTAAAGAAGTAGTCCAGTTACACCTTTGTGGGCTTATAACTTGGCTTCTGAATGACCTAGAGAGGTCAGGTTTGTTTTAGTGTACTCCAATCAACAGCCCCTACAACCACAAAAAGGAAAGGAGTCATTAGCACTTATGGTTTGTAAATGGCACCCAGAATTATGTTGCACAAAGCACAATTTCACCTCATTCTGGGTCCATTTGTGTGAAAACAAGGTCCAATCAGGCTGAAACGTTACAAGAAGGTAGAATATATTGAGTTGTAAGTGATCTGAATGTTTCATGATGATAGCACATTCCTATATGGGGTAAAACCATGTCCCAAAGGTCACCGGGCCTGGTGTCACTTTAAAGAAGTAGTCCAGTTACACCTTTGTGGGCTTATAACTTGGCTTATGAATGTCCTAGAGAGGTCAGGTTTGTTTTAGTGTACTCCAATCAACAGCCCCTACAACCACAAAAAGGAATGGAGTCATTAGCACTTATGGTTTGTAAATGGCACCCAGAATTATGTTCCACGAAGCACAATTTCACATCATTCTGGGTCCATTTGTGTGAAAACAAGGTCCAATCAGGCTGAAACGTTACAAGAAGGTAGAATCTGTTGAGTTGTAAGTGATCTGAACGTTTCATGATGATCGCACATTCCTATAGGTGGACAAACCATGTCCCAAAGGTCACCGGGCCTGGTGTCACTTTAAAGAAGTAGTCCATTTACAAATTTGTGGGCTTATAACTTGGCTTCTGAATGTCCTAGAGAGGTCAGGTTTGTTTTAGAGTACACCAATTAACAGCCCCTATTACCTCAAAAAGGAATGGAGTCATTAGCACTTATGGTTTTTAAATGGCACCCAGAATTATGTTGCACGAAGCACAATTTCACATCATTCTGGGTTCATTTGTGTGAAAACAAGGTCCAATCAGGCTGAAACGTTACAGGAAGGTAGAATCTATTGAGTTGTAAGTGATCTGAACGTTTCATGATGATAGCACTTTCCTAAGGGGGTCAAACCATGTCCCAAAGGTCACCGGATCTGGTGTCAATTTAAAGTAGTCCAGTTACACA